>NC_082706.1:75681896-76281896 GCF_030144855.1 Hypanus sabinus | reverse complement strand
TTAACACTGCAGGATATAGTGCATAGTTCACATTGCTGGATATGGTGCGTAGTTCACTCTGCTGGATATAGGGCATAGTTCACACTGATGGATACAGTGCATGGTTCACACTGCTGGATATAGTGCATAGTTCACACTGTTGGATATAGTCTGTAGTTCACACTGCTGGATATAATGGGTAGTTCACACTGCTGGATATAGTGCGTAGTTCACACTTCTTGATATAGTGCATAGATCACCCTGGTGGATATAGTGCATAGTTCACACCTGCTGGATATAGTGTGTAGTTCACACTGTTGGATATAGTCTGTAGTTTACACTGCTGGATATAGTCCATAGTTCACACTGCTGCATATAGGGTGTAGTTAACTCTGCTGGATATGGTCCGTAGATCAGACTGCTGGATATAGTGTGTAGTTGAAACGGCTGGACATAGTCCGTAGTTCACACTGCTGTATATAGTGCGTAGTTCACACTGCTGGATATAGTCTGTAGTTGACTCTGCTGCATATAGTGCGTAGTTCACATTGCTGGATATAGTGCGTAGTTCACACAACTGGATATAGTCCGTAGTTCACACTGCTGGATATAGCACATAGTTCACACTGCTGGATATAATGCGTAGTTCACACTGCTGGATATAATGTATAGTTCACACTGCTGGATATATTGTGTAGTTCACACTGCTGGATATAGTCTGTAGTTCACACTGCTGGATATACTGAGTAGTTCATACTGCTGGATATAGCACATAGTTCACACTGCTGGATATAATGCGTAGTTCACACTGCTGGATATAATGTATAGTTCACACCTGCTGGATATAGTGTGTAGTTCACACTGTTGGATATAGTCTGTAGTTTACACTGCTGGATATAGTCCATAGTTCACACTGCTGCATATAGTGTGTAGTTAACTCTGCTGGATATAGTCCGTAGATCAGACTGCTGGATATAGTGTGTAGTTGAAATGGCTGGATATAGTCCGTAGTTCACACTGCTGGATATAGTGCGTAGTTCACACTGCTGGATATAGTGCATAGTTCACACTGCTGGATATAGTCTGTATTTGACACTGCTGCATTTAGTGCGTAGTTCACATTGCTGGATATAGTGCATAGTTCACACTGCTTGATATAGTGCATAGTTGTCACTGCAGGATGTAGTCCACAGTTCAAACTGCAGGATGTAGTCCACAGTTCACACTGCAGGACATAGTCCGTATTTCAGACTACTGGATATAGATAGTAGTTCACACTGCTGGATATAGTGCGTAGTTCACACTGCTGGATACAGTGTGTAGTTCACACTTCTGGATAAAGTCCACAGTTCACACGGTAGGATATAGTGCATAGTTCACACTGCTGGATATAGTCCGTATTTCACACTGCTGGATATAGTACGTAGTTGACACTGTTGGATATAGTCTGTAGTTTGCACTGCTGGATATAGTCCATAGTTCACAGTGCTGCATATAGTGTGTAGTTA
The DNA here is from genome assembly GCF_030144855.1 of Hypanus sabinus. Classification (NCBI taxonomy): domain Eukaryota; kingdom Metazoa; phylum Chordata; class Chondrichthyes; order Myliobatiformes; family Dasyatidae; genus Hypanus; species Hypanus sabinus. The sequence goes on along the minus strand of NC_082706.1, from coordinate 76,280,409 downwards.
ACTCTGCTTGATATAGTCCGTAGATCAGACTGCTGGATATATTGTTTAGTTCACACTGCTGGATATAGTCCGTAGTTCATAGTGCTGGATATAGTGCATAGTTCACACAACTGGATATAGACCGCAGTTCACTCCTCTGAATATAGGCCGTACTTCACTCAGCTGGATATAGTGCGTAGTTCACACTGCTGGATATAGTGCGTAGTTCACACTGCTTGATATAGTGCATAGTTGACACTGCTGGATATAGTGTTTAGTTCACACTGCTGGATATCGTCCATAGTTCACATTGCTGGATATAGTGTGTAGTTGACACTGCTGCATATAGTGCGTAGTTCTCATTACTGGATATAGTGCGTAGTTCACACAAATGGATTTAGTCCGTAGTTCACACTGCTGGATATAGTGCGTAGTTCACACTGCTGGATATAGTCAGTAGTTCACACAACTGGATATAGTGCGTACTTCACACGGCTGGATATAGTCCGTAGTTCACACTGCTGTAAATACTGCATAGTTCACAGTGCTGGATATAGTGCGTAGTTCACACTGCTGGATATAGTCCGTAGTTCGCACTCCTGGATATAGTGCATAGTTCAGACTGCTGAATATAGTCCATAGTTCACACTGCTGGATATATTCCATAGTTCACACTGCTGGGTATAGCATATAGTTCACACTGCTGGATATAGTGTACAGTTCACACTGCTGGATATAGTGTACAGTTCACACTGTTGGATATAGTCTGTAGTTCACACTGCTGGATATAGTGGGTAGTTCACACTGCTGGATATAGTGCGTAGTTCACACTGCTTGATATAGTGCATGGATCACCCTGGTGGATATAGTGCATAGTTCACACCTGCTGGATATAGTGTGTAGTTCACACTGTTGGATATAGTCTGTAGTTTACACTGCTGGATATAGTCCATAGTTCACACTGCTGCATATAGTGTGTAGTTAACTCTGCTGGATATGGTCCGTAGATCAGACTGCTGGATATAGTGTGTAGTTTAAACGGCTGGATGTAGTCCGTAGTTCACACTGCTGGATATAGTGCGTAGTTCACACTGCTGGATATAGTGCATAGTTCACACTGCTGGATATAGTCTGTAGTTGACTCTGCTGCATATAGTGCGTAGTTCACATTGCTGGATATAGTGCGTAGTTCACACAACTGGATATAGTCCGTAGTTCACACTGCTGGATATAGTCCATAGTTCACACTGCTGGATATACTGAGTAGATCACACTGCTGGATATAGCACATAGTTCACACTGCTGGATATAATGCGTAGTTCACACTGCTGGATATAATGTATAGTTCACACTGCTGGATATATTGTGTAGTTCACACTGCTGGATATAGTGCGTAGTTAACACTGCAGGATATAGTGCGTAGTTCACATTGCTGGATATGGTGCGTAGTTCACTCTGCTGGATATAGGGCATAGTTCACACTGATGGATACAGTGCATGGTTCACACTGCTGGATATAGTGCATAGTTCACACTGTTGGATATAGTCTGTAGTTCACACTGCTGGATATAATGGGTAGTTCACACTGCTGGATATAGTGCGTAGTTCACACTTCTTGATATAGTGCATAGATCACCCTGGTGGATATAGTGCATAGTTCACACCTGCTGGATATAGTGTGTAGTTCACACTGTTGGATATAGTCTGTAGTTTACACTGCTGGATATAGTCCATAGTTCACACTGCTGCATATAGTGTGTAGTTAACTCTGCTGGATATAGTCCGTAGATCAGACTGCTGGATATAGTGTGTAGTTGAAATGGCTGGATATAGTCCGTAGTTCACACTGCTGGATATAGTGCGTAGTTCACACTGCCGGATATAGTGCATAGTTCACACTGCTGGATATAGTCTGTATTTGACACTGCTGCATTTAGTGCGTAGTTCACATTGCTGGATATAGTGCGTAGTTCACACAACTGGATATTGTCCGTAGTTCACACTGCTGGATATAGTGCATAGTTCACACTGCTGGATATAGTGCATAGTTCACACTGCTTGATATAGTGCATAGTTGACACTGCAGGATGTAGTCCACAGTTCAAACTGCAGGATGTAGTCCACAGTTCACACTGCAGGACATAGTCCGTAGTTCAGACTACTGGATATAGATAGTAGTTCACACTGCTGGATATAGTGCGTAGTTCACACTGCTGGATACAGTGTGTAGTTCACACTTCTGGATAAAGTCCACAGTTCACACGGTAGGATATAGTGCATAGTTCACACTGCTGGATATAGTCCGTATTTCACACTGCTGGATATAGTACGTAGTTGACACTGTTGGATATAGTCTGTAGTTTGCACTGCTGGATATAGTCCATAGTTCACAGTGCTGCATATAGTGTGTAGTTAACTCTGCTTGATATAGTCCGTAGATCAGACTGCTGGATATATTGTTTAGTTCACACTGCTGGATATAGTCCGTAGTTCATAGTGCTGGATATAGTGCATAGTTCACACAACTGGATATAGACCGCAGTTCACTCCTCTGAATATAGGCCGTACTTCTCTCAGCTGGATATAGTGCGTAGTTCACACTGCTGGATATAGTCCATAGTTCACATTGCTGGATATAGTGTGTAGTTGACACTGCTGCATATAGTGCGTAGTTCTCATTACTGGATATAGTGCGTAGTTCACACAAATGGATTTAGTCCGTAGTTCACACTGCTGGATATAGTGCGTAGTTCACACTGCTGGATATAGTCAGTAGTTCACACAACTGGATATAGTGCGTACTTCACACGGCTGGATATAGTCCGTAGTTCACACTGCTGTAAATACTGCATAGTTCACAGTGCTGGATATAGTGCGTAGTTCACACTGCTGGATATAGTCCGTAGTTCGCACTCCTGGATATAGTGCATAGTTCAGACTGCTGAATATAGTCCATAGTTCACACTGCTGGATATATTCCATAGTTCACACTGCTGGGTATAGCATATAGTTCACACTGCTGGATATAGTGTACAGTTCACACTGCTGGATATAGTGTACAGTTCACACTGTTGGATATAGTCTGTAGTTCACACTGCTGGATATAGTGGGTAGTTCACACTGCTGGATATAGTGCGTAGTTCACACTGCTTGATATAGTGCATGGATCACCCTGGTGGATATAGTGCATAGTTCACACCTGCTGGATATAGTGTGTAGTTCACACTGTTGGATATAGTCTGTAGTTTACACTGCTGGATATAGTCCATAGTTCACACTGCTGCATATAGTGTGTAGTTAACTCTGCTGGATATGGTCCGTAGATCAGACTGCTGGATATAGTGTGTAGTTTAAACGGCTGGATGTAGTCCGTAGTTCACACTGCTGGATATAGTGCGTAGTTCACACTGCTGGATATAGTGCATAGTTCACACTGCTGGATATAGTCTGTAGTTGACTCTGCTGCATATAGTGCGTAGTTCACATTGCTGGATATAGTGCGTAGTTCACACAACTGGATATAGTCCGTAGTTCACACTGCTGGATATAGTCCATAGTTCACACTGCTGGATATACTGAGTAGATCACACTGCTGGATATAGCACATAGTTCACACTGCTAGATATAATGCGTAGTTCACACTGCTGGATATAATGTATAGTTCACACTGCTGGATATATTGTGTAGTTCACACTGCTGGATATAGTGCGTAGTTAACACTGCAGGATATAGTGCGTAGTTCACATTGCTGGATATGGTGCGTAGTTCACTCTGCTGGATATAGGGCATAGTTCACACTGATGGATACAGTGCATGGTTCACACTGCTGGATATAGTGCATAGTTCACACTGTTGGATATAGTCTGTAGTTCACACTGCTGGATATAATGGGTAGTTCACACTGCTGGATATAGTGCGTAGTTCACACTTCTTGATATAGTGCATAGATCACCCTGGTGGATATAGTGCATAGTTCACACCTGCTGGATATAGTGTGTAGTTCACACTGTTGGATATAGTCTGTAGTTTACACTGCTGGATATAGTCCATAGTTCACACTGCTGCATATAGTGTGTAGTTAACTCTGCTGGATATAGTCCGTAGATCAGACTGCTGGATATAGTGTGTAGTTGAAATGGCTGGATATAGTCCGTAGTTCACACTGCTGGATATAGTGCGTAGTTCACACTGCCGGATATAGTGCATAGTTCACACTGCTGGATATAGTCTGTATTTGACACTGCTGCATTTAGTGCGTAGTTCACATTTCTGGATATAGTGCGTAGTTCACACAACTGGATATTGTCCGTAGTTCACACTGCTGGATATAGTGCATAGTTCACACTGCTGGATATAGTGCATAGTTCACACTGCTTGATATAGTGCATAGTTGACACTGCAGGATGTAGTCCACAGTTCAAACTGCAGGATGTAGTCCACAGTTCACACTGCAGGACATAGTCCGTAGTTCAGACTACTGGATATAGATAGTAGTTCACACTGCTGGATATAGTGCGTAGTTCACACTGCTGGATACAGTGTGTAGTTCACACTTCTGGATAAAGTCCACAGTTCACACGGTAGGATATAGTGCATAGTTCACACTGCTGGATATAGTCCGTATTTCACACTGCTGGATATAGTACGTAGTTGACACTGTTGGATATAGTCTGTAGTTTGCACTGCTGGATATAGTCCATAGTTCACAGTGCTGCATATAGTGTGTAGTTAACTCTGCTTGATATAGTCCGTAGATCAGACTGCTGGATATATTGTTTAGTTCACACTGCTGGATATAGTCCGTAGTTCATAGTGCTGGATATAGTGCATAGTTCACACAACTGGATATAGACCGCAGTTCACTCCTCTGAATATAGGCCGTACTTCACTCAGCTGGATATAGTGCGTAGTTCACACTGCTGGATATAGTCCATAGTTCACATTGCTGGATATAGTGTGTAGTTGACACTGCTGCATATAGTGCGTAGTTCTCATTACTGGATATAGTGCGTAGTTCACACAACTGGATTTAGTCCGTAGTTCACACTGCTGGATATAGTGCGTAGTTCACACTGCTGGATATAGTCAGTAGTTCACACAACTGGATATAGTGCGTACTTCACACGGCTGGATATAGTCCGTAGTTCACACTGCTGTAAATACTGCATAGTTCACAGTGCTGGATATAGTGCGTAGTTCACACTGCTGGATATAGTCCGTAGTTCGCACTCCTGGATATAGTGCATAGTTCAGACTGCTGAATATAGTCCATAGTTCACACTGCTGGATATATTCCATAGTTCACACTGCTGGGTATAGCATATAGTTCACACTGCTGGATATAGTGTACAGTTCACACTGCTGGATATAGTGTACAGTTCACACTGTTGGATATAGTCTGTAGTTCACACTGCTGGATATAGTGGGTAGTTCACACTGCTGGATATAGTGCGTAGTTCACACTGCTTGATATAGTGCATAGATCACCCTGGTGGATATAGTGCATAGTTCACACCTGCTGGATATAGTGTGTAGTTCACACTGTTGGATATAGTCTGTAGTTTACACTGCTGGATATAGTCCATAGTTCACACTGCTGCATATAGTGTGTAGTTAACTCTGCTGGATATGGTCCGTAGATCAGACTGCTGGATATAGTGTGTAGTTTAAACGGCTGGATGTAGTCCGTAGTTCACACTTCTGGATATAGTGCGTAGTTCACACTGCTGGATATAGTGCATAGTTCACACTGCTGGATATAGTCTGTAGTTGACTCTGCTGCATATAGTGCGTAGTTCACATTGCTGGATATAGTGCGTAGTTCACACAACTGGATATAGTCCGTAGTTCACACTGCTGGATATAGTCCATAGTTCACACTGCTGGATATATACTGAGTAGATCACACTGCTGGATATAGCACATAGTTCACACTGCTGGATATAATGCGTAGTTCACACTGCTGGATATAATGTATAGTTCACACTGCTGGATATATTGTGTAGTTCACACTGCTGGATATAGTGCGTTTAACACTGCAGGATATAGTGCGTAGTTCACATTGCTGGATATGGTGCGTAGTTCACTCTGCTGGATATAGGGCATAGTTCACACTGATGGATACAGTGCATGGTTCACACTGCTGGATATAGTGCATAGTTCACACTGTTGGATATTGTCCGTAGTTCACACTGCTGGATATAGTGCATAGTTCACACTGTTGGATATAGTGCATAGTTCACACTGCTTGATATAGTGCATAGTTGACACTGCAGGATGTAGTCCACAGTTCAAACTGCAGGATGTAGTCCACAGTTCACACTGCAGGACATAGTCCGTAGTTCAGACTACTGGATATAGACAGTAGTTCACACTGCTGGATATAGTGCGTAGTTCACACTGCTGGATACAGTGTGTAGTTCACACTTCTGGATAAAGTCCACAGTTCACACGGCTGGATATAGTGCATAGTTCACACTGCTGGATATAGTCCGTATTTCACACTGCTGGATATAGTGCGTAGTTGACACTGTTGGATATAGTCTGTAGTTTGCACTGCTGGATATAGTCCATAGTTCACAGTGCTGCATATAGTGTGTAGTTAACTCTGCTTGATATAGTCCGTAGATCAGACTGCTGGATATATTGTTTAGTTCACACTGCTGGATATAGTCCGTTGTTCATAGTGCTGGATATAGTGCATAGTTCACACAACTGGATATAGACCGCAGTTCACTCCTCTGAATATAGGCCGTACTTCACTCAGCTGGATATAGTGCGTAGTTCACACTGCTGTATATAGTGCATAGTTCACACTGCTGGATATAGTGCGTAGTTCACACTGCTTGATATAGTGCATAGTTGACACTGCTGGATATAGTGTTTAGTTCACTCTGCTGGATATAGTCCATAGTTCACATTGCTGGATATAGTGTGTAGTTGACACTGCTGCATATAGTGCGTAGTTCTCATTGCTGGATATAGTGCGTAGTTCACACAACTGGATTTAGTCCGTAGTTCACACTGCTGCATATAGTGCGTAGTTCACACTGCTGGATATAGTCAGTAGTTCACACAACTGGATATAGTGCGTACTTCACACGGCTGGATATAGTCCGTAGTTCACACTGCTGTAAATACTGCATAGTTCACAGTGCTGGATATAGTGCGTAGTTCACACTGCTGTATATAGTCCGTAGTTCGCACTCCTGGATATAGTGCATAGTTCAGACTGCTGAATATAGTCCATAGTTCACACTGCTGGATATATTCCATATTTCACACTGCTGGGTATAGAATATAGTTCACACTGCTGGATATAGTGTACAGTTCACACTGCTGGATTTAGTGTACAGTTCACACTGCTGGATATAGTCCGTAGTTCACAGTGCTGGATATAGTGGATAGTTCACACTACTGGATATAGTCTGCAGTTCACACCGCTGGATATAGTCCATAGTCCACACAGCTGGATGTAGGGTATTGTGCATATTGTACAGTTCACACTGCTGGATTTAGTGTACAGTTCACACTGCTGGATATAGTCCGTAGTTCACAGTGCTGGATATAGTGCATAGTTCACACTGCTGGTTGTAGTATATAGTTCACACTGCTGGATATAGTCCATAGTTCACACTGCTGGATATACTGAGTAGTTCACACTGCTGGATATAGTGCTTAGTTAACACTGCAGGATATAGTGCGTAGGTAACACTGCTGGATATAATGCGTAGTTCACACTGCTGGATATAGTGCGTAGTTAACACTGCAGGATATAGTGCGTAATTCACACTGCTGGATATAGTCTGTAGATCACACTGCTGGATATAGTGGGTAGTTCACACTGCAGGATATAGTGCGTAGTTCACATTGCTGGATATGGTGCGTAGTTCACTGTGCTGGATACAGGGCATAGTTCACACTGCTGGATACAGTGCATGGTTCACACTGCTGGATATAGTGCATAGTTCACACAATTGGATATAGTCTGTAGTTCACACTGCTGGATATAGTGTGTAGTTGACACGGCTGGATATAGTCCGTAGTTCACATTGCTGGATATAGTGTGTAGTTGACACTGCTGGATATAGTCCATAGTTCACACTGCTGGATATACTGAGTAGTTCACACTGCTGGATATAGTGCGTAGTTAACACTGCAGGATATAGTGCGTAGTTCAGATTGCTGGATATGGTGCGTAGTTCACTCTGCTGGATATAGGGCATAGTTCACACTGCTGGATACAGTGCATGGTTCACACTGCTGGATATAGTGCATAGTTCACACTGTTGGATATAGTCTGTAGTTCACACTGCTGGATATAGTGGGTAGTTCACACTGCTGGATATAGTGTGTAGTTCACACTGCTTGATATAGTGCGTAGACCACCCTGGTGGATATAGTGCATAGTTCACACTGCTGAATATAGTGTGTAGTTAACTCTGCTGGATATAGTCCGTAGATCAGACTGCTGGATATAGTGCGTAGTTCACACTGCTGGGTATATTGTTTAGTTCACACTGCTGGATATAGTCCGTAGTTCATAGTGCTGGATATAGTGCATAGTTCACACAACTGGATATGGACCGCAGTTCACTCCGCTGAATTTCGGCCGTACTTCACTCTGCTGGATATAGTGCGTAGTTCACACTGCTGTATATAGTGTATAGTTCACACTGCTGGATATAGTGCGTAGTTCACACTGCTGGATATAGTGCATAGTTCACACTGCTGGATATAGTGCGTAGTTCACACTGCTGGATATAGTGCGTAGTTCACATTGCTGGATATAGTGTTTAGTTCACACTGCTGAATATAGTCCATAGTTCACATTGCTGGATATAGTGTGTAGTTGACACTGCTGCATATAGTGCGTAGTTCTCATTACTGGATATAGTGCATAGTTCACACAACTGGATTTAGTCCGTAGTTCACACTGCTGGATATAGTGCGTAGTTCACACTGCTGGATATAGTCAGTAGTTCACACAACTGGATATAGTGTGTACTTCACACGGCTGGATATAGTCCGTAGTTCACACTGCTGGATATATTCCATAGTTCACACTGCTTGGTATAGCATATAGTTCACACTGCTGGATATAGTGTACAGTTCAGACTGCTGGATATAGTGTACAGTTCACACTGCTGGATATAGTCCATAGTTCACATTGCTGGATATAGTGTGTAGTTGACACTGCTGGATATAGTGCGTAGTTCACACTGCTGGATATAGTCCGTAGTTCACTCCGCTGAATATAGGCCGTACTTCACTCTGCTGGATATAGTGCGTAGTTCACACTGCTGGATATAGTGCATAGTTCACACTGCTTGATATAGTGCATAGTTGACACTGCTGGATATAGTGTTTAGTTCACACTGCTGGATATAGCCCATAGTTCACATTGCTGGATTTCGTGTGTAGTTGACACTGCTGCATATAGTGCGTAGTTCACACAACTGGATATAGTCCGTAGTTCACACTGCTGGATATAGTGCATAGTTCACACGGCTGGATATAGACCGCAGTTCACTCCGCTGAATATAGGCCGTACTTCACTCTGCTGGATATAGTGCGTAGTTCACACTGCTGTATATAGTGCATAGTTCACACTGCTTGATATAGTGCATAGTTGACACTGCTGGATATAGTGTTTAGTTCACACTGCTGGATATAGCCCATAGTTCACATTGCTGGATATAGTGTGTAGTTGACACTGCTGGATATAGTGCATAGTTCACACTGCTTGATATAGTGCATAGTTGACACTGCTGGATGTAGTCCACAGTTCACACTGCAGGATGTAGTCCACAGTTCGCACTGCAGGAAATAGTCCGTAGTTCACACTACTGGATATAGACAGTAGTTCACACTGCTGGATACAGTGCGTAGTTCACACTGCTGGATACAGTGTGTAGTTCACACTTCTGGATAAAGTTCATAGTTCACACGGCTGGATATAGTGCATAGTTCACACTGCTGGATATAGTCCGTATTTCACACTGCTGGATATACTGCATAGTTCGCACAGCTTTATATAGTCCGTATTTCACACTGCTGGATATAGTGCGTAGTTCACACTGTTGGATATAGTGCGTAGTTCACACTGCTGTATATAGTGCATAGTTCACACTGCTGGATATAGTGCATAGTTCACACTGTTGGATATAGTGCGTAGTTCACACTGCTGTATATAGTGCATAGTTCACACTGCTGGATATAGTGCATAGTTCACACTGCTTGATATAGTGCATAGTTGACACTGCTGGATATAGTGTTTAGTTCACACTGCTGGATATAGCCCATAGTTCACATTGCTGGATATAGTGTGTAGTTGACACTGCTGGACATAGTGCGTAGTTCACACAACTGGATATAGTCCGTAGTTCACACAGCTGGATATAGTGCATAGTTCAGACGGCTGGATATAGACCGCAGTTCACTCCGCTGAATATAGGCCGTACTTCACTCTGCTGGATATAGTGCGTAGTTCACACTCTGTATATAGTGCATAGTTCACACTGCTGGATATAGTGCATAGTTCACACTGCTTGATATAGTGCATAGTTGACACTGCTGGATATAGTGTTTAGTTCACACTGCTGGATATAGCCCATAGTTCACATTGCTGGATATAGTGTGTAGTTGACACTGCTGGATATAGTGCGTAGTTCACACGGCTGGATATAGTCAGTAGTTCACACAACTGGATATAGTGCGTACTTCACACGGCTGGATATAGTCCATAGTTCACACTGCTGCATATAGTGTGTAGTTAACTCTGCTGGATATAGTCCGCAGATCAGACTGCTGGATATAGTGTGTAGTTGAAACGGCTGGATATAGTCCGTAGTTCACACTGCTGGATATAGTGCGTAGTTCACACGGCTGGATATAGTCAGTAGTTCACACAACTGGATATAGTGCGTACTTCACACGGCTGGATATAGTCCATAGTTCACACTGCTGCATATAGTGTGTAGTTAACTCTGCTGGATATAGTCCGCAGATCAGACTGCTGGATATAGTGTGTAGTTGAAACGGCTGGATATAGTCCGTAGTTCACACTGCTGGATATAGTGCGTAGTTCACACTGCTGGATATAGTGCATAGTTCACACTGCTGGATATAGTCTGTAGTTGACTCTGCTGCATATAGTGCGTAGTTCACATTGCTGGATATAGTGCGTAGTTCACACAACTGGATATAGTCCGTAGTTCACACTGCTGGATATAGTGCATAGTTCACACGGCTGGATATAGACCGCAGTTCACTCCACTGAATATAGGCCGTACTTCACTCTGCTGGATATAGTGCGTAGTTCACACTCTGTATATAGTGCATAGTTCACACTGCTGGATATAGTGCATAGTTCACACTGCTTGATATAGTGCATAGTTGACACTGCTGGATATAGTGTTCAGTTCACACTGCTGGATATAGCCCATAGTTCACATTGCTGGATATAGTGTGAAGATGACACTGCTGGATATAGTGCGTAGTTCACACAACTGGATATAGTCCGTAGTTCACACTGCTGGATATAGTGCGTAGTTCACACGGCTGGATATAGTCAGTAGTTCACACAACTGGATATAGTGCATACTTCACACGGCTGGATATAGTCCATAGTTCACACTGCTGCATATAGTGTGTAGTTAACTCTGCTTGATATAGTCCGTAGATCAGACTACTGGATATAGTGCGTAGTTCACACTGCTGGATATATTGTGTAGTTCACACTGCTGGATATAGTCCGTAGTTCATAGTGCTGGATATAGTGCATAGTTCACACTCCTGGATATAGACCGCAGTTCACTCCGTTGAATATAGGCCGTACTTCACTCTGCTGGATATAGTGCGTAGTTCACACTGCTGGATATAGTGCATAGTTCACACTGCTTGATATAGTGCATAGTTGACACTGCTGGATATAGTGTTTAGTTCACACTGCTGGATATAGCCCATAGTTCACATTGCTGGATATAGTGTGTAGTTGACACTGCTGGACATAGTGAGTAGTTCACACAACTGGATATAGTCCGTAGTTCACACAGCTGGATATAGTGCATAGTTCAGACGGCTGGATATAGACCGCAGTTCACTCCGCTGAATATAGGCCATACTTCACTCTGCTGGATATAGTGCGTAGTTCACACTCTGTATATAGTGCATAGTTCACACTGCTGGATATAGTGCATAGTTCACACTGCTTGATATAGTGCATAGTTGACACTGCTGGATATAGTGTTTAGTTCACACTGCTGGATATAGCCCATAGTTCACATTGCTGGATATAGTGTGTAGTTGACACTGCTGGATATAGTGCGTAGTTCACACGGCTGGATATAGTCAGTAGTTCACACAACTGGATATAGTGCGTACTTCACACGGCTGGATATAGTCCATAGTTCACACTGCTGCATATAGTGTGTAGTTAACTCTGCTGGATATAGTCCGCAGATCAGACTGCTGGATATAGTGTGTAGTTGAAACGGCTGGATATAGTCCGTAGTTCACACTGCTGGATATAGTGCGTAGTTCACACGGCTGGATATAGTCAGTAGTTCACACAACTGGATATAGTGCGTACTTCACACGGCTGGATATAGTCCATAGTTCACACTGCTGCATATAGTGTGTAGTTAACTCTGCTGGATATAGTCCGCAGATCAGACTGCTGGATATAGTGTGTAGTTGAAACGGCTGGATATAGTCCGTAGTTCACACTGCTGGATATAGTGCGTAGTTCACACTGCTGGATATAGTGCATAGTTCACACTGCTGGATATAGTCTGTAGTTGACTCTGCTGCATATAGTGCGTAGTTCACATTGCTGGATATAGTGCGTAGTTCACACAACTGGATATAGTCCGTAGTTCACACTGCTGGATATAGTGCATAGTTCACACGGCTGGATATAGACCGCAGTTCACTCCACTGAATATAGGCCGTACTTCACTCTGCTGGATATAGTGCGTAGTTCACACTCTGTATATAGTGCATAGTTCACACTGCTGGATATAGTGCATAGTTCACACTGCTTGATATAGTGCATAGTTGACACTGCTGGATATAGTGTTCAGTTCACACTGCTGGATATAGCCCATAGTTCACATTGCTGGATATAGTGTGAAGATGACACTGCTGGATATAGTGCGTAGTTCACACAACTGGATATAGTCCGTAGTTCACACTGCTGGATATAGTGCGTAGTTCACACGGCTGGATATAGTCAGTAGTTCACACAACTGGATATAGTGCATACTTCACACGGCTGGATATAGTCCATAGTTCACACTGCTGCATATAGTGTGTAGTTAACTCTGCTTGATATAGTCCGTAGATCAGACTACTGGATATAGTGCGTAGTTCACACTGCTGGATATATTGTGTAGTTCACACTGCTGGATATAGTCCGTAGTTCATAGTGCTGGATATAGTGCATAGTTCACACTCCTGGATATAGACCGCAGTTCACTCCGTTGAATATAGGCCGTACTTCACTCTGCTGGATATAGTGCGTAGTTCACACTGCTGTATATAGTGCATAGTTCACACTGCTGGATATAGTGCATAGTTCACACTGCTTGATATAGTGCATAGTTGACACTGCTGGATATAGCCCATAGTTCACATTGCTGGATATAGTGTGTAGTTGACACTGCTGGATATAGTGCGTAGTTCACACAACTGGATATAGTCCGTAGTTCACACTGCTGGATATAGTGCGTAGTTCACACGGCTGGATATAGTCAGTAGTTCACACAACTGGATATAGTGCGTACTTCACACGGCTGGATATAGTCCATAGTTCACATTGCTGGATATAGTGTGTAGTTGACACTGCTGCATATAGTGCGTAGTTCTCATTACTGGATATAGTGCGTAGTTCACACAACTGGATATAGTGCGTACTTCACACGGCTGGATATAGTCCGTAGTTCACACTGCTGTAAATACTGCATAGTTCACAGTGCTGGATATAGTGCGTAGTTCACACTGCTGGATATAGTCCGTAGTTCGCACTCCTGGATATAGTGCATAGTTCAGACTGCTGAATATAGTCCATAGTTCTCACTGCTGGATATATTCCATAGTTCACACTGCTGGGTATAGCATATAGTTCACACTGCTGGATATAGTGTACAGTTCACACTGCTGGATATAGTCTGTAGTTCACACTGCTGGATATAGTGGGTAGTTCACACTGCTGGATATAGTGCGTAGTTCACACTGCTTGATATAGTGCATAGATCACCCTGGTGGATATAGTGCATAGTTCACACCTGCTGGATATAGTGTGTAGTTCACACTGTTGGATATAGTCTGTAGTTTACACTGCTGGATATAGTCCATAGTTCACACTGCTGCATATAGTGTGTAGTTAACTCTGCTGGATATGATCCGTAGATCAGACTGCTGGATATAGTGTGTAGTGGAAACGGAAGGATATAGTCCGTAGTTCACACTGCTAGATATAGTGCGTAGTTCACACTGCTGGATATAGTGCATAGTTCACACTGCTGGATATAGTCTGTAGTTGACACTGCTGCATATAGTGCGTAGTTCACATTGCTGGATATAGTGCGTAGTTCACACAACTGGATATAGTCCGTAGTTCACACTGCTGGATATAGTGCATAGTTCACACTGCTGGATATAGTGCATAGTTCACACTGCTTGATATAGTGCATAGTTGACTCTGCTGGATGTAGTCCACAGTTCACACTGCAGGATGTAGTCCACAGTTCACACTGCAGGACATAGTCCGTAGTTCAGACTACTGGATATAGTCCGTATTTCACACTGCTGGATGTACTCCATAGTTCACACTGCTGGATATAGTGTACAGTTCACACTGCTGGATATAGTCCGTAGTTCACAGTGCTGGATATAGTGCATAGTTCACACTGCTGGATATAGTGCGTAGTTCACACTGCTGGATATAGTGCATAGTTGACACTGCTGGATGTAGTCCATAGTTCACACTGCTGGATATAGACAGAAGTTCACACTGCTGGATATAGTGCGTAGTTCACACTGCTGCTTACAGATCGTAGTACACACTGCTGAATATAGTCCGTGGTTCACACTGCTGGATATAGTGCATAGTTCACACTGCTGGATATATTGCATGGTTCGCACTGCTGGATATAGTCCGTATTTCACACTGCTGGATATAGTGCATAGTTCACACTGCTGGATATAGTCCGTATTTCACACTGCTGGATATAGTGCGTAGTTGACACTGTTGGATATAGTCTGTAGTTTGCACTGATGGATATAGTCCATAGTTCAGACTGCTGCATATAGTGTGTAGTTAACTCTGCTTGATATAGTCCGTAGATCAGACTGCTGGGTATAGTACGTAGTTCACACTGCTGGATATATTGTTTAGTTCACACTGCTGGATATAGTCCGTAGTTCATAGTGCTGGATATAGTGCACAGTTCACACAACTGGATATAGACCGCAGTTCACTCCGCTGAATATAGGCCGTACTTCACTCTGCTGGATATAGTGCGTAGTTCACACTGCTGTATATAGTGCATAGTTCACACTGCTGGATATAGTGCGTTGTTCACACTGCTTGATATAGTGCGTAGTTGACACTGCTAGATATAGTGTTTAGTTCACACTGCTGGATATAGTCTGTAGTTGACACTGCTGCATATAGTGCGTAGTTCACATTGCTGGACTTCGTGCGTAGTTCACACAACTGGATATAGTCCGTAGTTCACACTGCTGGATATAGTCCATAGTTCACACTGCTGTATATAGTGCATAGTTCACACTGCTGGATATAGTGCGTAGTTCACGGTGCTGGATATAGTGCATAGTTCACACTACTTGATATAGACCGCAATTCACTCCGTGAATATAGTCCTTACTTCACTCTGCTAGATATAGTGCGTAGTCCACACTGCTGGATATATTGTATAGTGCATACTGCTGGATATAGTGCATAGTTCACACTGCTTGATATAGTGCATAGATCACATTGCTGGATATAGTGCATAGTTCATACAACTGGATATAGTCCGTACTTCACACTGCTGGATATAGTCCATAGTTCACACTGCTTTATATAGTGCATTGTTCACACTGCTGGATATCGTGCGTAGTTCACACTGCATGATATAGTGCATAGTTGACACTGCTGGATGTAGTCCACAGTTCACACTGCAGGATGTATTCCACAGTTCACACTGCAGGACATAGTCCGTAGTTCACACTACTGGATATAGACAGTAGTTCACACTGCTGGATATAGTGCGTAGTTGACACTGCTGGATACAGTGTGTAGTTCACACTTTTGGATAAAGTCCATAGTTCACACGGCTGGATATAGTGCTTCATTCCAACTGCTGGATACAGTCCGTATTTCAGACTGCTGGATATAGTTCGTTGTTCACACTGCTGTATATAGTGCATAGTTCACAGTGCTGGATATGGTGCGTAGTTCACTCTGCTGGATATAGTGTATAGTTCACACTGCTGAATATAGTCCGAAGTTCACAGTGCTGGATATAGTGCATAGTTCACACTGCTGGATATAGTGCGTAGTTCACACTGCTGGATATAGTGCATAGTTGACACTGCTGGATGTACTCCATACTTCACACTGCTGGATATAGTGTACAGTTCACACTGCTGGATATAGTCCGTAGTTCACAGTGCTGGATATAGTGCATAGTTCACACTGCTGGATATAGTGCGTAGTTCACACTGCTGGATATAGTGCATAGTTGACACTGCTGGATGTAGTCCATAGTTCACACTGCTGGATATAGACAGAAGTTCACACTGCTGGATATAGTGCGTAGTTCACACTGCTGCTTAGAGATCGTAGTACACACTGCTGAATATAGTCCGTAGTTCACACTGCTGGATATAGGGCATAGTTCACACTGCTGGATATATTGCATGGTTCACACTGCTGGATATAGTGCATAGTTCACTCTGCTGGATATAGTGCTTACTTCACACTGTTGGATATAGTCTGTAGTTCTCTCTGCTGGATATAGTGGGTAGTTCACACTGCTGGATATAGTGCGTAGTTCACACTGCTGGATATAGTGCATAGTTCACACCTGCTGGATATAGTGCGTAGTTCACACTGTTGGATATATTGTGTAGTTCACACAGCTGGATATAGTCCGTAGTTCATAGTGCTGGATATAGTGCATAGTTCACACTACTGGATATAGACCGCAGTTCACTCCACAGAATATAGGCCGTACTTCACCCTGCTGGATATAGTGCATAGTCCACACTGCTGGATATAGTGTATAGTGCATACTGATGGATATAGTGCATAGTTGACACTGCTGGATATAGTGTTTAGTTCACACTGCTGGATATAGTCCACAGTTCACATTGCTGGATGTAGTCTGTAGTTGACACTGCTGCATATAGTGCGTAGTTCACATTACTGGATATAGTGCGTAGTTCACACAACTGGATATACTGCGTAGTTCACTCTGCTGGATATAGTGGATAGTTCACACTACTGGATATAGTCTGCAGTTCACACCGCCGGATATAGTCCATAGTCCACACAGCTGGATGTAGTGTATTGTGCACACTGCTGGATATAGTGCATAGTTCACACTGTTGGTTGTAGTATATAGTTCACACTGCTGGATATAGTCCATAGTTCACAGTACTGGATATAGTGCATAGTTCACACTGCTGGATATAGCACATAGTTCACACTGCTGGATATAATGCGTAGTTCACACTGCTGGATATAATGTATAGTTCACACTGCTGGATATATTGTGTAGCTCACACTGCTGGATATAGTGCGTAGTTAACACTGCAGGATATAGTCCATAGTTCACACTGCTGGATATACTGAGTAGTTCACACTGCTGGATATAGCACATAGTTCACACTGCTGGATATAATGCGTAGTTCACACTGCTGGATATAATGTATAGTTCTCACTGCTGGATATATTGTGTAGCTCACACTGCTGGATATAGTGTATACTGCATACTGCTGGATATAGTCCATAGTTCACACTGCTGGATATAGTGTGTAGTTGACACGGCTGGATATAGTCCGTAGTTCACACTGCTAGATATAGTGCGTAGTTCACACTGCTGGATATAGTGCATAGTTCACACTGCTGGATATAGTCTGTAGTTGACACTGCTGCATATAGTGCGTAGTTCACATTGCTGGATATAGTGCGTAGTTCACACAACTGGATATAGTCCGTAGTTCACACTGCTGGATATAGTCCATAGTTCACACTGCAGGATATACTGAGTAGTTCACACTGCTGGATATAGCACATAGTTCACACTGCTGGATATAATGCGTAGTTCACACTGCTGGATATAATGTATAGTTCACACTGCTGGATATATTGTGTAGCTCACACTGCTGGATATAGTGCGTAGTTAACACTGCAGGATATAATGCGTAGTTCACATTGCTGGATATGGTGCGTAGTTCACTCTGCTGGATATAGGGCATAGTTCACACTGCTGGATACAGTGCATGGTTCACACTGCTGGATATAGTGCATAGTTCACACTGTTGGATATAGTCTGTAGTTCACACTGCTGGATATAGTGGGTAGTTCACACTGCTGGATATAGTGCGTAGTTCACACTGCTTGATATAGTGCATAGATCACCCTGGTGGATATAGTCCATAGTTCATACCTGCTGGATATAGTGTGTAGTTCACACTGTTGGATATAGTCTGTAGTTTACACTGCTGGATATAGTCCATAGTCCACACTGCTGCATACAGTGTGTAGTTAACTCTGCTGGATATAGTCCGTAGATCAGACTGCTGGATATAGTGTGTAGTTGAAACGGCTGGATATAGTCCGTAGTTCACACTGCTGGATATAGTGCATAGTTCACACTGCTGGATATAGTGCATAGTTCACATTGCTGGATATAGTCTGTAGTTGACTCTGCTGCATATAGTGCGTAGTTCACATTGCTGGATATAGTGCGTAGTTCACACAACTGGATATAGTGCGTAGTTCACACTGCTGTATATAGTGCATAGTTCACAGTGCTGGATATAGTGCGTAGTTCACTCTGCTGGACATAGTGTATAGTTCACACTGCTGAATATAGTCCATAGTTCACACTGCTGGATATAGTGCGTAGTTCACTCTGCTAAATATAGTGTATAGCTCACACTGCTGAATATAGTCTGAAGTTCACAGTGCTGGATATAGTGCATAGTTCACACTGCTGGATATAGTGCGTAGTTCACACTGCTGGATATAGTGCATAGTTGACACTGCTGGATGTAGTCCATAGATCACTCTGGTGGATATAGTGCATAGTTCACACAACTGCTGGATATAGTGTGTAGTTCACACTGTTGGATATAGTCTGTAGTTTACACTGCTGGATATAGTCCATAGTTCACACTGCTGCATATAGTGTGTAGTTAACTCTGCTGCATATAGTCTGTAGATCAGACTGCTGGATATAGTGCATAGTTCACACTGCTGGATATATTGTGTAGTTCACACTGCTGGATATAGTCCGTAGTTCACAGTGCTGGATATAGTGCATAGTTCACACTACTGGATATAGACCGCAATTCACTCCGCTGAATATAGTCCGTACTTCACTCTGCTGGATATAGTGCATAGTCCACACTGCTGGATATAGTGTATAGTGCATACTGCTGGATATAGTCCATAGTTCACACTGCTGGATATAGTGTGTAGTTGACACGGCTGGATATAGTCCGTAGTTCACACTGCTAGATATAGTGCGTAGTTCACACTGCTGGATATAGTGCATAGTTCACACTGCTGGATATAGTCTGTAGTTGACACTGCTGCATATAGTGCGTAGTTCACATTGCTGGATATAGTGCGTAGTTCACACAACTGGATATAGTCCGTAGTTCACACTGCTGGATATACTGAGTAGTTCACACTGCTGGATATAATGCGTAGTTCACTCTGATGGATATAGCACATAGTTCACACTGCTGGATATAATGCGTAGTTCACACTGCTGGATATAATGTATAGTTCACACTGCTGGATATAGTGGATAGTTCACACTGCTGGATATAGTGCGTAGTTCACACTGTTGGATATAGTCTGTAGTTTACACTGCTGGATATAGTGCGTAGTTCTCACTGCTTGATATAGTGCATAGATCACCCTGGTGGATATAGTGCATAGTTCACACCTGCTGGATATAGTGTGTAGTTCACACTGTTGGATATAGTCTGTAGTTTACACTGCTGGATATAGTCCATAGTTCACACCTGCTGGATATAGTGTGTAGTTCACACTGTTGGATATAGTCTGTAGTTTACACTGCTGGATATAGTCCATAGTTCACACTGCTGGATATACTGAGGAGATCACACTGCTGGATATAGCACATAGTTCGCACTGCTGGATATAATGCGTAGTTCACACTGCTGGATATAATGTATAGTTCACACTGCTGGATATATTGTGTAGTTCACACTGCTGGATATAGTGCGTAGTTAACACTGCAGGATATAGTGCGTAGTTCACAATGCTTGATATGGTGCGTAGTTCACTCTGCTGGATATAGGGCATAGTTCACACTGATGGATACAGTGCATGGTTCACACTGCTGGATATAGTGCATAGTTCACACTGTTGGATATAGTCTGTAGTTCACACTGCTGGATATAATGGGTAGTTCACACTGCTGGATATAGTGTGTAGTTCACACTGCTTGATATAGTGCATCGATCACCCTGGTGGATATAGTGCATAGTTCACACCTGCTGGATATAGTGTGTAGTTCACACTGTTGGATATTGTCTGCAGTTTACACTGCTGGATATAGTCCATAGTTCACACTGCTGCATATAGTGTGTAGTTAAATCTGCTGGATATAGTCCGTAGATCAGACTGCTGGATATAGTGTGTAGTTGAAATGGCTGGATATAGTCCGTAGTTCACACTGCTGGATATAGTGCGTAGTTCACACTGCTGGATATAGTGCATAGTTCACACTGCTGGATATAGTCTGTAGTTGACACTGCTGCATATAGTGCGTAGTTCACATTGCTGGATATAGTGCATAGTTGACACTGCAGGATGTAGTCCACAGTTCAAACTGCAGGATGTAGTCCACAGTTCACACTGCAGGACATAGTCCGTAGTTCAGACTACTGGATATAGATAGTAGTTCACACTGCTGGATATAGTGCGTAGTTCACACTGCTGGATACAGTGTGTAGTTCACACTTCTGGATAAAGTCCACAGTTCACCCGGTAGGATATAGTGCATAGTTCACACTGCTGGATATAGTCCGTATTTCACTCTGCTGGATATAGTGCGTAGTTGACACTGTTGGATATAGTCTGTAGTTTGCACTGCTGGATATAGTCCATAGTTCACAGTGCTGCATATAGTATGTAGTTAACTCTGCTTGATATAGTCCGTAGATCAGACTGCTGGATATATTGTTTAGTTCACACTGCTGGATATAGTCCGTAGTTCATAGTGCTGGATATAGTGCATAGTTCACACAACTGGATATAGACCGCAGTTCACTCCTCTGAATATAGGCCGTACTTCACTCAGCTGGATATAGTGCGTAGTTCACACTGCTGGATATAGTGTTTAGTTCACACTGCTGGATATAGTCCATAGTTCACATTGCTGGATATAGTGTGTAGTTGACACTGCTGCATATAGTGCGTAGTTCTCATTACTGGATATAGTGCGTAGTTCACACAACTGGATTTAGTCCGTAGTTCACACTGCTGGATATAGTGCGTAGTTCACACTGCTGGATATAGTCAGTCGTTCACACAACTGGATATAGTGCGTACTTCACACGGCTGGATATAGTCCGTAGTTCACATTGCTGGATATAGTGTGTAGTTGACACTGCTGCATATAGTGCGTAGTTCTCATTACTGGATATAGTGCGTAGTTCACACAAATGGATTTAGTCCGTAGTTCACACTGCTGGATATAGTGCGTAGTTCACACTGCTGGATATAGTGCATAGTTCACACTGCTGGATATAATGCGTAGTTCACACTGCTGGATATAATTTATAGTTCACACTGCTGGATATATTGTGTAGTTCACATTGCTGGATATGGTGCGTAGTTCACTCTGCTGGATATAGGGCATAGTTCACACTGCGGGATACAGTGCATGTTTCACACTGCTGGATATAGTGGATAGTTCACACTGCTGGATATAGTGCGTAGTTCTCACTGCTTGATATAGTGCATAGATCACCCTGGTGGATATAGTGCATAGTTCACACCTGCTGGATATAGTGTGTAGTTCACACTGTTGGATATAGTCTGTAGTTTACACTGCTGGATATAGTCCATAGTTCACACCTGCTGGATATAGTGTGTAGTTCACACTGTTGGATATAGTCTGTAGTTTACACTGCTGGATATAGTCCATAGTTCACACTGCTGGATATACTGAGGAGATCACACTGCTGGATATAGCACATAGTTCGCACTGCTGGATATAATGCGTAGTTCACACTGCTGGATATAATGTATAGTTCACACTGCTGGATATATTGTGTAGTTCACACTGCTGGATATAGTGCGTAGTTAACACTGCAGGATATAGTGCGTAGTTCACAATGCTGGATATGGTGCGTAGTTCACTCTGCTGGATATAGGGCATAGTTCACACTGATGGATACAGTGCATGGTTCACACTGCTGGATATAGTGCATAGTTCACACTGTTGGATATAGTCTGTAGTTCACACTGCTGGATATAATGGGTAGTTCACACTGCTGGATATAGTGTGTAGTTCACACTGCTTGATATAGTGCATCGATCACCCTGGTGGATATAGTGCATAGTTCACACCTGCTGGATATAGTGTGTAGTTCACACTGTTGGATATTGTCTGCAGTTTACACTGCTGGATATAGTCCATAGTTCACACTGCTGCATATAGTGTGTAGTTAAATCTGCTGGATATAGTCCGTAGATCAGACTGCTGGATATAGTGTGTAGTTGAAATGGCTGGATATAGTCCGTAGTTCACACTGCTGGATATAGTGCGTAGTTCACACTGCTGGATATAGTGCATAGTTCACACTGCTGGATATAGTCTGTAGTTGACACTGCTGCATATAGTGCGTAGTTCACATTGCTGGATATAGTGCGTAGTTCACACAACTGGATATTGTCCGTAGTTCACACTGCTGGATATAGTGCATAGTTCACACTGCTGGATATAGTGCATAGTTCACACTGCTTGATATAGTGCATAGTTGACACTGCAGGATGTAGTCCACAGTTCAAACTGCAGGATGTAGTCCACAGTTCACACTGCAGGACATAGTCCGTAGTTCAGACTACTGGATATAGATAGTAGTTCACACTGCTGGATATAGTGCGTAGTTCACACTGCTGGATACAGTGTGTAGTTCACACTTCTGGATAAAGTCCACAGTTCACCCGGTAGGATATAGTGCATAGTTCACACTGCTGGATATAGTCCGTATTTCACTCTGCTGGATATAGTGCGTAGTTGACACTGTTGGATATAGTCTGTAGTTTGCACTGCTGGATATAGTCCATAGTTCACAGTGCTGCATATAGTATGTAGTTAACTCTGCTTGATATAGTCCGTAGATCAGACTGCTGGATATATTGTTTAGTTCACACTGCTGGATATAGTCCGTAGTTCATAGTGCTGGATATAGTGCATAGTTCACACAACTGGATATAGACCGCAGTTCACTCCTCTGAATATAGGCCGTACTTCACTCAGCTGGATATAGTGCGTAGTTCACACTGCTGGATATAGTGTTTAGTTCACACTGCTGGATATAGTCCATAGTTCACATTGCTGGATATAGTGTGTAGTTGACACTGCTGCATATAGTGCGTAGTTCTCATTACTGGATATAGTGCGTAGTTCACACAACTGGATTTAGTCCGTAGTTCACACTGCTGGATATAGTGCGTAGTTCACACTGCTGGATATAGTCAGTCGTTCACACAACTGGATATAGTGCGTAGTTCACACTGCTGGATATAGTCCGTAGTTCGCACTCCTGGATATAGTGCATAGTTCAGACTGCTGAATATAGTCCGTAGTTCACACTGCTGGATATATTCCATAGTTCACACTGCTGGGTATAGCATATAGTTCACACTGTGGGATATAGTGTACAGTTCACACTGCTGGATATAGTGTACAGTTCACACTGTTGGATACAGTCTGTAGTTCACAGTGCTGGATATAGTGGGTAGTTCACACTGCTGGATATAGTGCGTAGTTCACACTGCTTGATATAGTGCATAGATCACCATGGTGGATATAGTGCATAGTTCACACCTGCTGGATATAGTGTGTAGTTCACACTGTTGGATATAGTCTGTAGTTTACACTGCTGGATATAGTCCATAGTTCACACTGCTGCATATAGTGTGTAGTTAACTCTGCTGGATATGGTCCGTAGATCAGACTGTGGGATATAGTGTGTAGTTGAAACGGCTGGATATAGTCCGTAGTTCACACTGCTGGATATAGTGCGTAGTTCACACTGCTGGATATAGTGCATAGTTCACACTGCTGGATATAGTCTGTAGTTGACTCTGCTGCATATAGTGCGTAGTTCACATTGCTGGATATAGTGCGTAGTTCACACAACTGGATATAGTCCGTAGTTCACACTGCTGGATATAGTCCATAGTTCACACTGCTGGATATACTGAGTAGATCACACTGCTGGATATAGCACATAGTTCACACTGCTGGATATAATGCGTAGTTCACACTGCTGGATATAATGTATAGTTCACACTGCTGGATATATTGTGTAGTTCACACTGCTGGATATAGTGCGTAGTTAACACTGCAGGATATAGTGCGTAGTTCACATTGCTGGATATGGTGCGTAGTTCACTCTGCTGGATATAGGGCATAGTTCACACTGATGGATACAGTGCATGGTTCACACTGCTGGAGATAGTGCATAGTTCACACTGTTGGATATAGTCCGTAGTTCACACTGCTGGATATAGTGGGTAGTTCACACTGCTGGATATAGTGCGTAGTTCACACTGCTTGACATGGTGCATAGATCACCCTGGTGGATATAGTGCATAGTTCACACCTGCTGGATATAGTGTGTAGTTCACACTGTTGGATATAGTCTGTAGTTTACACTGCTGGATATAGTCCATAGTTCACACTGCTGCATATAGTGTGTAGTTAACTCTGCTGGATATAGTCCGTAGATCAGACTGCTGGATATAGTGTGTAGTTGAAATGGCTGGATATAGTCCGTAGTTCACACTGCTGGATATAGTGCGTAGTTCACACTGCTGGATATAGTGCATAGTTCACACTGCTGGATATAGTCTGTAGTTGACACTGCTGCATATAGTGCGTAGTTCACATTGCTGGATATAGTGCGTAGTTCACACAACTGGATATTGTCCGTAGTTCACACTGCTGGATATAGTGCATAGTTCACACTGCTGGATATAGTGCATAGTTCACACTGCTTGATATAGTGCATAGTTGACACTGCAGGATGTAGTCCACAGTTCAAACCGCAGGATGTAGTCCACAGTTCACACTGCAGGACATAGTCCGTAGTTCAGACTACTGGATATAGACAATAGTTCACACTGCTGGATATAGTGCATAGTTCACACTGCTGGATACAGTGTGTAGTTCACACTTCTGGATAAAGTCCACAGTTCTCACGGCTGGATATAGTGCATAGTTCACACTGCTGGATATACTGAGTAGATCACACTGCTGGATATAGCACATAGTTCACACTGCTTGATATAGTGCGTAGATCACTCTGGTGGATATAGTGCATAGTTCACACCTGCTGGATATAGTGTGTAGTTCACACTGTTGGATATAGTCTGTAGTTTGCACTGCTGGATATAGTCCATAGTTCACAGTGCTGCATATAGTGTGTAGTTAACTCTGCTTGATATAGTCCGTAGATCAGACTGCTGGATATATTGTTTAGTTCACACTGCTGGATATAGTCCGTAGTTCATAGTGCTGGATATAGTGCATAGTTCACACAACTGGATATAGACAGCAGTTCACTCCTCTGAATATAGGCCGTACTTCACTCAGCTGGATATAGTGCGTAGTTCACACTGCTGTATATAGTGCATAGTTCACACTGCTGGATATAGTGCGTAGTTCACACTGCTTGATATAGTGCATAGTTGACACTGCTGGATATAGTGTTTAGTTCACACTGCTGGATATAGTCCATAGTTCACATTGCTGGATATAGTGTGTAGTTGACACTGCTGCATATAGTGCGTAGTTCTCATTACTGGATATAGTGCGTAGTTCACACAACTGGATTTAGTCCGTAGTTCACACTGCTGCAT
This sequence comes from Hypanus sabinus, assembly GCF_030144855.1. Lineage (NCBI taxonomy): Eukaryota > Metazoa > Chordata > Chondrichthyes > Myliobatiformes > Dasyatidae > Hypanus > Hypanus sabinus. The sequence goes on along the minus strand of NC_082706.1, from coordinate 76,254,056 downwards.
ATAGTGCGTAGTTCACACTGCTGGATATAGTCAGTAGTTCACACAACTGGATATAGTGCGTACTTCACACGGCTGGATATAGTCCGTAGTTCACACTGCTGTAAATACTGCATAGTTCACACTGCTGGATATAGTCCGTAATTCGCACTCCTGGATATAGTGTATAGTTCAGACTGCTGAATATAGTCCATAGTTCACACTGCTGGATATATTCCATAGTTCACACTGCTGGGTATAGCATATAGTTCACACTGCTGGATATAGTGGATAGTTCACACCACTGGATATAGTCTGCAGTTCACACCGCTGGATATAGTCCATAGTCCACACAGCTGGATGTAGGGTATTGTGCATACTGCTGGATATAGTGCATAGTTCACACTGCTGGTTGTAGTATATAGTTCACACTGCTGGATATAGTCCATAGTTCACACTGCTGGATATACTGAGTAGTTCACACTGCTGGATATAGTGCATAGTTCACACTGCTGAATATAATGCGTAGTTCACACAGCTGGATATAGTGCGTAGTTAACACTGCAGGATATAGTGCGTAATTCACACTGCTGGATATAGTCTGTAGATCACACTGCTGGATATAGTGGGTAGTTCACACTGCAGGATATAGTGCGTAGTTCACATTGCTGGATATGGTGCGTAGTTCACTGTGCTGGATACAGGGCATAGTTCACACTGCTGGATACAGTGCATGGTTCACACTGCTGGATATAGTGCATAGTTCACACTATTGGATATAGTCTGTAGTTCACACTGCTGGATATAGTGGGTAGTTCACGCTGCTGGATATAGTGCGTAGTTCACACTGCTTGATATAGTGCGTAGATCACACTGGTGGATATAGTGCATAGTGCATACTGCTGGATATAGTCCATAGTTCACACTGCTGGATATAGTGTGTAGTTGACACGGCTGGATATAGTGCGTAGTTCACACAACTGGATATAGTCCGTAGTTCACACTGCTGGATATAGTCCATAGTTCACACTGCTGGATATACTGAGTAGTTCACACTGCTGGATATAATGCATAGTTCACACTGCTGGATATAGTGTATAGTTCACACTGCTGGATATATTGCATAGTTCACACTGCTGGATATAGTGCGTAGTTAACACTGCAGGATATAGTGCGTAGTTCACATTGCTGGATATGGTGCGTAGTTCACACTGTTGGATATAGTCTGTAGTTCACACTGCTGGATATAGTGGGTAGTTCACACTGCTGGATATAGTGTGTAGTTCACACTGCTTGATATAGTGCGTAGACCACCCTGGTGGATATAGTGCATAGTTCACACCTGCTAGATATAGTGTGTAGTTCGCACTGTTGGATATAGTCTGTAGTTTACACTGCTGGATATAGTCCATAGTTCACACTGCTGAATATGATGTGTAGTTAACTCTGCTGGATATAGTCCGTAGATCAGACTGCTGGATATAGTGCGTAGTTCACACTGCTGGGTATATTGTTTAGTTCACACTGCTGGAAATAGTCCGTAGTTCATAGTGCTGGATATAGTGCATAGTTCACACAACTGGATATGGACCGCAGTTCACTCCGCTGAATATAGGCCGTACTTCACCCTGCTGGATATAGTGCGTAGTTCACACTGCTGTATATAGTGTATAGATCACACTGCTGGATATAGTGCGTAGTTCACACTGCTGGATATAGTGCATAGTTCACACTGCTGGATATAGTGCGTAGTTCACACTGCTGGATATAGTGCGTAGTTCACATTGCTGTATATAGTGTTTAGTTCACACTGCTGGATATAGTCCATAGTTCACATTGCTGGATATAGTGTGTAGTTGACACTGCTGCATATAGTGCGTAGTTCTCATTACTGGATATAGTGCGTAGTTCACACAACTGGATTTAGTCTGTAGTTCATAGTGCTGGATATAGTGCATAGTTCACACAACTGGATATGGACCGCAGTTCACTCCGCTGAATATAGGCCGTACTTCACTCTGCTGGATATAGTGCGTAGTTCACACTGCTGTATATAGTGTATAGATCACACTGCTGGATATAGTGCGTAGTTCACACTGCTGGATATAGTGCATAGTTCACACTGCTGGATATAGTGCGTAGTTCACACTGCTGGATATAGTGCGTAGTTCACATTGCTGGATATAGTGTTTAGTTCACACTGCTGGATATAGTCCATAGTTCACATTGCTGGATATAGTGTGTAGTTGACACTGCTGCATATAGTGCGTAGTTCTCATTACTGGATATAGTGCGTAGTTCACACAACTGGATTTAGTCCGTAGTTCACACTGCTGGATATAGTGCGTAGTTCACACAACTGGATATAGTGTGTACTTCACACGGCTGGATATAGTCCATAGTTCACACTGCTGTAAATACTGCATAGTTCACAGTGCTGGATATAGTCCATAGTTCACACTGCTGGATATAGTGCATAGTTCACACTTCTTGATATAGTGCATAGTTGACACTGCTGGATGTAGTCCACAGTTCACACTGCAGGATGTAGTCCACAGTTCACACTGCAGGAAATAGTCCGTAGTTCACACTACTGGATATAGACAGTAGTTCACACTGCTGGATATAGTGCGTAGTTCACACTGCTGGATACAGTGTGTAGTTCACACTTCTGGATAAAGTTCATAGTTCACACGGCTGGATATAGTGCATAGTTCACACTGCTGGATATAGGCCGTACTTCACTCTGCTGGAAATAGTGCGTAGTTCACACTGCTGGATATAGTGCATAGTTCACACTGCTTGATATAGTGCATAGTTGACACTGCTGGATATAGTGTTTAGTTCACACTGCTGGATATAGTCCATAGTTCACATTGCTGGATATAGTGTGTAGTTGACACTGCTGCATATAGTGCGTAGTTCTCATTACTGGATATAGTGCGTAGTTCACACAACTGGATTTAGTCCGTAGTTCACACTGCTGGATATAGTCAGGAGTTCACACAACTGGATATAGTGCGTACTTCACACGGCTGGATATAGTCCGTAGTTCACACTGCTGTAAATACTGCATAGTTCACAGTGCTGGATATAGTGCGTAGTTCACACTGCTGGATATAGTCCGTAGTTCGCACTCCTGGATATAGTGCATAGTTCAGACTGCTGAATATAGTCCATAGTTCACACTGCTGGATATATTCCTTAGTTCACACTGCTGGGTATAGCATATAGTTCACACTGCTGGATATAGTGTACAGTTCACACTGCTGGATATAGTGTACAGTTCACACTGCTGGATATAGTCCGTAGTTCACAGTGCTGGATATAGTGGATAGTTCACACCACTGGATATAGTCTGCAGTTCACACCGCTGGATATAGTCCATAGTCCACACAGCTGGATGTAGGGTATTGTGCATACTGCTGGATATAGTGCATAGTTCACACTGCTGGTTGTAGTATATAGTTCACACTGCTGGATATAGCCCATAGTTCACATTGCTGGATATAGTGTGTAGATGACACGGCTGGATATAGTGCGTAGTTCACACAACTGGATATAGTCCGTAGTTCACAATGCTGGATATAGTGCGTAGTTCACACGGCTGGATATAGTCAGTAGTTCACACAACTGGATATAGTGCATACTTCACACGGCTGGATATAGTCCATAGTTCACACTGCTGCATATAGTGTGTAGTTAACTCTGCTTGATATAGTCCGTAGATCAGACTACTGGATATAGTGCGTAGTTCACACTGCTGGATATATTGTGTAGTTCACACTGCTGGATATAGTCCGTAGTTCATAGTGCTGGATATAGTGCATAGTTCACACTGCTTGATATAGTGAATAGTTGACACTGCTGGATGTAGTCCACAGTTCACACTGCAGGATGTAGTCCACAGTTCACACTGCAGGAAATAGTCCGTAGTTCACACTACTGGATATAGACAGTAGTTCACACTGCTGGATACAGTGTGTAGTTCACACTTCTGGATAAAGTTCATAGTTCACACGGCTGGATATAGTGCATAGTTCACACTGCTGGATATAGGCCGTACTTCACTCTGCTGGATATAGTGCGTAGTTCACACTGCTGTATATAGTGCATAGTTCACACTGCTGGATATAGTGCATAGTTCACACTGCTTGATATAGTGCATAGTTGACACTGCTGGATATAGTGTTTAGTTCACACTGCTGGATATAGTCCATAGTTCACATTGCTGGATATAGTGTGTACTTGACACTGCTGCGTATAGTGCGTAGTTCTCATTACTGGATATAGTGCGTAGTTCACACAACTGGATTTAGTCCGTAGTTCACACTGCTGGATATAGTGCGTAGTTCACACTGCTGGATATAGTCAGTAGTTCACACAACTGGATATAGTGCGTACTTCACACGGCTGGATATAGTCCGTAGTTCACACTGCTGTAAATACTGCATAGTTCACAGTGCTGGATATAGTGCGTAGTTCACACTGCTGGATATAGTCCGTAGTTCGCACTCCTGGATATAGTGCATAGTTCAGACTGCTGAATATAGTCCATAGTTCACACTGCTGGATATATTCCATAGTTCACACTGCTGGGTATAGCATATAGTTCACACTGCTGGATATAGTGTACAGTTCACACTGCTGGATATAGTGTACAGTTCACACTGCTGGATATAGTCCGTAGTTCACAGTGCTGGATATAGTGGATAGTTCACACTACTGGATATAGTCTGCAGTTCACACCGCTGGATATAGTCCATAGTCCACACAGCTGGATGTAGGGTATTGTGCATACTGTTGGATATAGTGCATAGTTCACACTGCTGGTTGTAGTATATAGTTCACACTGCTGGATATAGTCCATAGTTCACACTGCAGGATATACTGAGTAGTTCACACTGCTGGATATAGTGCATAGTTCACACTGCTGGATATAATGCGTAGTTCACACTGCTGGATATAATTTATAGTTCACACTGCTGGATATATTGTGTAGTTCACATTGCTGGATATGGTGCGTAGTTCACTCTGCTGGATATAGGGCATAGTTCACACTGCGGGATACAGTGCATGGTTCACACTGCTGGATATAGTGGATAGTTCACACTGCTGGATATAGTGCGTAGTTCTCACTGCTTGATATAGTGCATAGATCACCCTGGTGGATATAGTGCATAGTTCACACCTGCTGGATATAGTGTGTAGTTCACACTGTTGGATATAGTCTGTAGTTTACACTGCTGGATATAGTCCATAGTTCACACCTGCTGGATATAGTGTGTAGTTCACACTGTTGGATATAGTCTGTAGTTTACACTGCTGGATATAGTCCATAGTTCACACTGCTGGATATACTGAGGAGATCACACTGCTGGATATAGCACATAGTTCGCACTGCTGGATATAATGCGTAGTTCACACTGCTGGATATAATGTATAGTTCACACTGCTGGATATATTGTGTAGTTCACACTGCTGGATATAGTGCGTAGTTAACACTGCAGGATATAGTGCGTAGTTCACATTGCTGGATATGGTGCGTAGTTCACTCTGCTGGATATAGGGCATAGTTCACACTGATGGATACAGTGCATGGTTCACACTGCTGGATATAGTGCATAGTTCACACTGTTGGATATAGTCTGTAGTTCACACTGCTGGATATAATGGGTAGTTCACACTGCTGGATATAGTGTGTAGTTCACACTGCTTGATATAGTGCATCGATCACCCTGGTGGATATAGTGCATAGTTCACACCTGCTGGATATAGTGTGTAGTTCACACTGTTGGATATTGTCTGCAGTTTACACTGCTGGATATAGTCCATAGTTCACACTGCTGCATATAGTGTGTAGTTAACTCTGCTGGATATAGTCCGTAGATCAGACTGCTGGATATAGTGTGTAGTTGAAATGGCTGGATATAGTCCGTAGTTCACACTGCTGGATATAGTGCGTAGTTCACACTGCTGGATATAGTGCATAGTTCACACTGCTGGATATAGTCTGTAGTTGACACTGCTGCATATAGTGCGTAGTTCACATTGCTGGATATAGTGCGTAGTTCACACAACTGGATATTGTCCGTAGTTCACACTGCTGGATATAGTGCATAGTTCACACTGCTGGATATAGTGCATAGTTCACACTGCTTGATATAGTGCATAGTTGACACTGCAGGATGTAGTCCACAGTTCAAACTGCAGGATGTAGTCCACAGTTCACACTGCAGGACATAGTCCGTAGTTCAGACTACTGGATATAGATAGTAGTTCACACTGCTGGATATAGTGCGTAGTTCACACTGCTGGATACAGTGTGTAGTTCACACTTCTGGATAAAGTCCACAGTTCACACGGTAGGATATAGTGCATAGTTCACACTGCTGGATATAGTCCGTATTTCACTCTGCTGGATATAGTGCGTAGTTGACACTGTTGGATATAGTCTGTAGTTTGCACTGCTGGATATAGTCCATAGTTCACAGTGCTGCATATAGTATGTAGTTAACTCTGCTTGATATAGTCCGTAGATCAGACTGCTGGATATATTGTTTAGTTCACACTGCTGGATATAGTCCGTAGTTCATAGTGCTGGATATAGTGCATAGTTCACACAACTGGATATAGACCGCAGTTCACTCCTCTGAATATAGGCCGTACTTCACTCAGCTGGATATAGTGCGTAGTTCACACTGCTGGATATAGTGTTTAGTTCACACTGCTGGATATAGTCCATAGTTCACATTGCTGGATATAGTGTGTAGTTGACACTGCTGCATATAGTGCGTAGTTCTCATTACTGGATATAGTGCGTAGTTCACACAACTGGATTTAGTCCGTAGTTCACACTGCTGGATATAGTGCGTAGTTCACACTGCTGGATATAGTCAGTCGTTCACACAACTGGATATAGTGCGTACTTCACACGGCTGGATATAGTCCGTAGTTGACACTGCTGTAAATACTGCATAGTTCACAGTGCTGGATATAGTGCGTAGTTCACACTGCTGGATATAGTCCGTAGTTCGCACTACTGGATATAGTGCATAGTTCAGACTGCTGAATATAGTCCGTAGTTCACACTGCTGGATATATTCCATAGTTCACACTGCTGGGTATAGCATATAGTTCACACTGCTGGATATAGTGTACAGTTCACACTGCTGGATATAGTGTACAGTTCACACTGTTGGATATAGTCTGTAGTTCACAGTGCTGGATATAGTGGGTAGTTCACACTGCTGGATATAGTGAGTAGTTCACACTGCTTGATATAGTGCATAGATCACCCTGGTGGATATAGTGCATAGTTCACCCCTGCTGGATATAGTGTGTAGTTCACACTGTTGGATATAGTCTGTAGTTTACACTGCTGGATATAGTCCATAGTTCACACTGCTGCATATAGTGTGTAGTTAACTCTGCTGGATATGGTCCGTAGATCAGACTGTGGGATATAGTGTGTAGTTGAAACGGCTGGATATAGTCCGTAGTTCACACTGCTGGATATAGTGCGTAGTTCACACTGCTGGATATAGTGCATAGTTCACACTGCTGGATATAGTCTGTAGTTGACTCTGCTGCATATAGTGCGTAGTTCACATTGCTGGATATAGTGCGTAGTTCACACAACTGGATATAGTCTGTAGTTCACACTGCTGGATATAGTCCATAGTTCACACTGCTGGATATACTGAGTAGATCACACTGCTGGATATAGCACATAGTTCACACTGCTGGATATAATGCGTAGTTCACACTGCTGGATATAATGTATAGTTCACACTGCTGGATATATTGTGTAGTTCACACTGCTGGATATAGTGCGTAGTTAACACTGCAGGATATAGTGCGTAGTTCACATTGCTGGATATGGTGCGTAGTTCACTCTGCTGGATATAGGGCATAGTTCACACTGATGGATACAGTGCATGGTTCACACTGCTGGAGATAGTGCATAGTTCACACTGTTGGATATAGTCCGTAGTTCACACTGCTGGATATAGTGGGTAGTTCACACTGCTGGATATAGTGCGTAGTTCACACTGCTTGATATGGTGCATAGATCACCCTGGTGGATATAGTGCATAGTTCACACCTGCTGGATATAGTGTGTAGTTCACACTGTTGGATATAGTCTGTAGTTTACACTGCTGGATATAGTCCATAGTTCACACTGCTGCATATAGTGTGTAGTTAACTCTGCTGGATATAGTCCGTAGATCAGACTGCTGGATATAGTGTGTAGTTGAAATGGCTGGATATAGTCCGTAGTTCACACTGCTGGATATAGTGCGTAGTTCACACTGCTGGATATAGTGCATAGTTCACACTGCTGGATATAGTCTGTAGTTGACACTGCTGCATATAGTGCGTAGTTCACATTGCTGGATATAGTGCGTAGTTCACACAACAGGATATTGTCCGTAGTTCACACTGCTGGATATAGTGCATAGTTCACACTGCTGGATATAGTGCATAGTTCACACTGCTTGATATAGTGCATAGTTGACACTGCAGGATGTAGTCCACAGTTCAAACTGCAGGATGTAGTCAACAGTTCACACTGCAGGACATAGTCCGTAGTTCACAGTGCTGCATATAGTGTGTAGTTAACTCTGCTTGATATAGTCCGTAGATCAGACTGCTGGATATATTGTTTAGTTCACACTGCTGGATATAGTCCGTAGTTCATAGTGCTGGATATAGTGCATAGTTCACACAACTGGATATAGACAGCAGTTCACTCCTCTGAATATAGGCCGTACTTCACTCAGCTGGATATAGTGCGTAGTTCACACTGCTGTATATAGTGCATAGTTCACACTGCTGGATATAGTGCGTAGTTCACACTGCTTGATATAGTGCATAGTTGACTCTGCTGGATATTGTGTTTAGTTCACACTGCTGGATATAGTCCATAGTTCACATTGCTGGATATAGTGTATAGTTCAGACTGCTGAATATAGTCCATAGTTCACACTGCTGGATATATTCCATAGTTCACACTGCTGGGTATAGCATATAGTTCACACTGCTGGATATAGTGGATAGTTCACACCACTGGATATAGTCTGCAGTTCACACCGCTGGATATAGTCCATAGTCCACACAGCTGGATGTAGGGTATTGTGCATACTGCTGGATATAGTGCATAGTTCACACTGCTGGTTGTAGTATATAGTTCACACTGCTGGATATAGTCCATAGTTCACACTGCTGGATATACTGAGTAGTTCACACTGCTGGATATAGTGCATAGTTCACACGGCTGAATATAATGCGTAGTTCACACAGCTGGATATAGTGCGTAGTTAACACTGCAGGATATGGTGCGTAATTCACACTGCTGGATATAGTCTGTAGATCACACTGCTGGATATAGTGGGTAGTTCACACTGCAGGATATAGTGCGTAGTTCACATTGCTGGATATGGTGCATAGTTCACACTGCTGGATACAGTGCATGGTTCACACTGCTGGATATAGTGCATAGTTCACACAATTGGATATAGTCTGTAGTTCACACTGCTGGATATAGTGGGTAGTTCACGCTGCTGGATATAGTGCGTAGTTCACACTGCTTGATATAGTGCGTAGATCACACTGGTGGATATAGTGCATAGTGCATACTGCTGGATATAGTCCATAGTTCACACTGCTGGATATAGTGTGTAGTTGACACGGCTGGATATAGTGCGTAGTTCACACAACTGGATATAGTCCGTAGTTCACACTGCTGGATATAGTCCATAGTTCACACTGCTGGATATACTGAGTAGTTCACACTGCTGGATATAATGCATAGTTCACACTGCTGGATATAGTGTATAGTTCACACTGCTGGATATATTGCGTAGTTCACACTGCTGGATATAGTGCGTAGTTAACACTGCAGGATATAGTGCGTAGTTCACATTGCTGGATATGGTGCGTAGTTCACACTGTTGGATATAGTCTGTAGTTCACACTGCTGGATATAGTGGGTAGTTCACACTGCTGGATATAGTGTGTAGTTCACACTGCTTGATATAGTGCGTAGACCACCCTGGTGGATATAGTGCATAGTTCACACCTGCTGGATATAGTGTGTAGTTCGCACTGTTGGATATAGTCTGTAGTTTACACTGCTGGATATAGTCCATAGTTCACACTGCTGAATATGGTGTGTAGTTAACTCTGCTGGATATAGTCCGTAGATCAGACTGCTGGATATAGTGCGTAGTTCACACTGCTGGGTATATTGTTTAGTTCACACTGCTGGATATAGTCCGTAGTTCATAGTGCTGGATATAGTGCATAGTTCACACAACTGGATATGGACCGCAGTTCACTCCGCTGAATATAGGCCGTACTTCACTCTGCTGGATATAGTGCGTAGTTCACACTTCTGTATATAGTGTATAGATCACACTGCTGGATATAGTGCGTAGTTCACACTGCTGGATATAGTGCATAGTTCACACTGCTGGATATAGTGCGTAGTTCAGACTGCTGGATATAGTGCGTAGTTCACATTGCTGTATATAGTGTTTAGTTCACACTGCTGGATATAGTCCATAGTTCACATTGCTGGATATAGTGTGTAGTTGACACTGCTGCATATAGTGCGTAGTTCTCATTACTGGATATAGTGCGTAGTTCACACAACTGGATTTAGTCCGTAGTTCATAGTGCTGGATATAGTGCATAGTTCACACAACTGGATATGGACCGCAGTTCACTCCGCTGAATATAGGCCGTACTTCACTCTGCTGGATATAGTGCGTAGTTCACACTGCTGTATATAGTGTATAGATCACACTGCTGGATATAGTGCGTAGTTCACACTGCTGGATATAGTGCATAGTTCACACTGCTGGATATAGTGCGTAGTTCACACTGATGGATATAGTGCGTAGTTCACATTGCTGGATATAGTGTTTAGTTCACACTGCTGGATATAGTCCATAGTTCACATTGCTGGATATAGTGTGTAGTTGACACTGCTGCATATAGTGCGTAGTTCTCATTACTGGATATAGTGCGTAGTTCACACAACTGGATTTAGTCCGTAGTTCACACTGCTGGATATAGTGCGTAGTTCACACAACTGGATATAGTGTGTACTTCACACGGCTGGATATAGTCCATAGTTCACACTGCTGTAAATACTGCATAGTTCACAGTGCTGGATATAGTCCATAGTTCACACTGCTGGATATAGTGCATAGTTCACACTTCTTGATATAGTGCATAGTTGACACTGCTGGATGTAGTCCACAGTTCACACTGCAGGATGTAGTCCACAGTTCACACTGCAGGAAATAGTCCGTAGTTCACACTACTGGATATAGACAGTAGTTCACACTGCTGGATATAGTGCGTAGTTCACACTGCTGGATACAGTGTGTAGTTCACACTTCTGGATAAAGTTCATAGTTCACACGGCTGGATATAGTGCATAGTTCACACTGCTGGATATAGGCCGTACTTCACTCTGCTGGATATAGTGCGTAGTTCACACTGCTGTATATAGTGCATAGTTCACACTGCTGGATATAGTGCATAGTTCACACTGCTTGATATAGTGCATAGTTGACACTGCTGGATATAGTGTTTAGTTCACACTGCTGGATATAGTCCATAGTTCACATTGCTGGATATAGTGTGTAGTTGACACTGCTGCATATAGTGCGTAGTTCTCATTACTGGATATAGTGCGTAGTTCACACAACTGGATTTAGTCCGTAGTTCACACTGCTGGATATAGTGCATACTTCACACGGCTGGATATAGTCCATAGTTCACACTGCTGCATATAGTGTGTAGTTAACTCTGCTTGATATAGTCCGTAGATCAGACTACTGGATATAGTGCGTAGTTCACACTGCTGGATATATTGTGTAGTTCACACTGCTGGATATAGTCCGTAGTTCATAGTGCTGGATATAGTGCATAGTTCACACTGCTTGATATAGTGAATAGTTGACACTGCTGGATGTAGTCCACAGTTCACACTGCAGGATGTAGTCCACAGTTCACACTGCAGGAAATAGTCCGTAGTTCACACTACTGGATATAGACAGTAGTTCACACTGCTGGATACAGTGTGTAGTTCACACTTCTGGATAAAGTTCATAGTTCACACGGCTGGATATAGTGCATAGTTCACACTGCTGGATATAGGCCGTACTTCACTCTGCTGGATATAGTGCGTAGTTCACACTGCTGTATATAGTGCATAGTTCACACTGCTGGATATAGTGCATAGTTCACACTGCTTGATATAGTGCATAGTTGACACTGCTGGATATAGTGTTTAGTTCACACTGCTGGATATAGTCCATAGTTCACATTGCTGGATATAGTGTGTACTTGACACTGCTGCGTATAGTGCGTAGTTCTCATTACTGGATATAGTGCGTAGTTCACACAACTGGATTTAGTCCGTAGTTCACACTGCTGGATATAGTGCGTAGTTCACACTGCTGGATATAGTCCATAGTCCACACAGCTGGATGTAGGGTATTGTGCATACTGCTGGATATAGTGCATAGTTCACACTGCTGGTTGTAGTATATAGTTCACACTGCTGGATATAGCCCATAGTTCACATTGCTGGATATAGTGTGTAGATGACACGGCTGGATATAGTGCGTAGTTCACACAACTGGATATAGTCCGTAGTTCACACTGCTGGATATAGTGCATACTTCACACGGCTGGATATAGTCCATAGTTCACACTGCTGCATATAGTGTGTAGTTAACTCTGCTTGATATAGTCCGTAGATCAGACTACTGGATATAGTGCGTAGTTCACACTGCTGGATATATTGTGTAGTTCACACTGCTGGATATAGTCCGTAGTTCATAGTGCTGGATATAGTGCATAGTTCACACTGCTTGATATAGTGAATAGTTGACACTGCTGGATGTAGTCCACAGTTCACACTGCAGGATGTAGTCCACAGTTCACACTGCAGGAAATAGTCCGTAGTTCACACTACTGGATATAGACAGTAGTTCACACTGCTGGATACAGTGTGTAGTTCACACTTCTGGATAAAGTTCATAGTTCACACGGCTGGATATAGTGCATAGTTCACACTGCTGGATATAGGCCGTACTTCACTCTGCTGGATATAGTGCGTAGTTCACACTGCTGTATATAGTGCATAGTTCACACTGCTGGATATAGTGCATAGTTCACACTGCTTGATATAGTGCATAGTTGACACTGCTGGATATAGTGTTTAGTTCACACTGCTGGATATAGTCCATAGTTCACATTGCTGGATATAGTGTGTACTTGACACTGCTGCGTATAGTGCGTAGTTCTCATTACTGGATATAGTGCGTAGTTCACACAACTGGATTTAGTCCGTAGTTCACACTGCTGGATATAGTGCGTAGTTCACACTGCTGGATATAGTCAGTAGTTCACACAACTGGATATAGTGCGTACTTCACACGGCTGGATATAGTCCGTAGTTCACACTGCTGTAAATACTGCATAGTTCACAGTGCTGGATATAGTGCGTAGTTCACACTGCTGGATATAGTCCGTAGTTCGCACTCCTGGATATAGTGCATAGTTCAGACTGCTGAATATAGTCCATAGTTCACACTGCTGGATATATTCCATAGTTCACACTGCTGGGTATAGCATATAGTTCACACTGCTGGATATAGTGTACAGTTCACACTGCTGGATATAGTGTACAGTTCACACTGCTGGATATAGTCCGTAGTTCACAGTGCTGGATATAGTGGATAGTTCACACTACTGGATATAGTCTGCAGTTCACACCGCTGGATATAGTCCATAGTCCACACAGCTGGATGTAGGGTATTGTGCATACTGCTGGATATAGTGCATAGTTCACACTGCTGGTTGTAGTATATAGTTCACACTGCTAGATATAGTCCATAGTTCACACTGCAGGATATACTGAGTAGTTCACACTGCTGGATATAGTGCATAGTTCACACTGCTGGATATAATGCGTAGTTCACACTGCTGGATATAGTGCGTAGTTAACACTGCAGGATATAGTGCGTAATTCACACTGCTGGATATAGTCTGTAGATCACACTGCTGGATATAGTGGGTAATTCACACTGCAGGATATAGTGCGTAGTTCACATTGCTGGATATGGTGCGTAGTTCACTGTGCTGGATACAGGGCATAGTTCACACTGCTGGATACAGTGCATGGTTCACACTGCTGGATATAGTGCATAGTTCACACAATTGGATATAGTCTGTAGTTCACACTGCTGGATATAGTGGGTAGTTCACGCTGCTGGAAAAAGTGCGTAGTTCACACTGCTTGATACAGTGCGTAGATCACACTTGTGGATATAGTGCATAGTGCATACTGCTGGATATAGTCCATAGTTCACACTGCTGGATATAGTGTGTAGTTGACACGGCTGGATATAGTCCGTAGTTCACACTGCTAGATATAGTGCGTAGTTCACACTGCTGGATATAGTGCGTAGTTCACACAACTGGATATAGTCCGTAGTTCACACTGCTGGATATAGTCCATAGTTCACACTGCTGGATATACTGAGTAGTTCACACTGCTGGATATAATGCATAGTTCACACTGCTGGATCTAGTGTGTAGTTCACACTGCTGGATATATTGCGTAGTTCACACTGCTGGATATAGTGCGTAGTTAACACTGCAGGATATAGTGCGTAGTTCACATTGCTGGATATGGTGCGTAGTTCACTCTGCTGGATATAGGGCATAGTTCACACTGCTGGATACAGTGCATGGTTCACACTGCTGGATATAGTGCATAGTTCACACTGTTGGATATAGTCTGTAGTTCACACTGCTGGATATAGTGGGTAGTTCACACTGCTGGATATAGTGTGTAGTTCACACTGCTTGATATAGTGTGTAGACCACCCTGGTGGATATAGTGCATAGTTCACACCTGCTGGATATAGTGTGTAGTTCGCACTGTTGGATATAGTCTGTAGTTTACACTGCTGGATATAGTCCATAGTTCAGACTGCTGAATATAGTGTGTAGTTAACTCTGCTGGATATAGTCCGTAGATCAGACTGCTGGATATAGTGCGTAGTTCACACTGCTGGGTATATTGTTTAGTTCACACTGCTGGATATAGTCCGTAGTTCATAGTGCTGGATATAGTGCCTAGTTCACACAACTGGATATGGACCGCAGTTCACTCCGCTGAATATAGGCCGTACTTCACTCTGCTGGATATAGTGCGTAGTTCACACTGCTGTATATAGTGTATAGTTCACACTGCTGGATATAGTGCGTAGTTCACACTGCTGGATATAGTGCATAGTTCACACTGCTGGATATAGTGCGTAGTTCACACTGCTGGATATAGTGCGTAGTTCACATTGCTGGATATAGTGTTTATTTCACACTGCTGGATATAGTCCGTAGTTCATAGTGCTGGATATAGTGCATAGTTCACACTGCTTGATATAGTGAATAGTTGACACTGCTGGATGTAGTCCACAGTTCACACTGCAGGATGTAGTCCACAGTTCACACTGCAGGAAATAGTCCGTAGTTCACACTACTGGATATAGACAGTAGTTCACACTGCTGGATACAGTGTGTAGTTCACACTTCTGGATAAAGTTCATAGTTCACACGGCTGGATATAGTGCATAGTTCACACTGCTGGATATAGTGCATAGTTCACACTGATGGATATAGTGCATAGTTGACACTGCTGGATATAGTGTTTAGTTCACACTGCTGGATATAGTCCATAGTTCACATTGCTGGATATAGTGTGTAGTTGACACTGCTGCATATAGTGCGTAGTTCTCATTACTGGATATAGTGCGTAGTTCACACAACTGGATTTAGTCCGTAGTTCACACTGCTGGATATAGTCCATAGTTCACACTGCTGCATATAGTGTGTAGTTAACTCTGCTTGATATAGTCCGTAGATCAGACTACTGGATATAGTGCGTAGTTCACACTGCTGGATATATTGTGTAGTTCACACTGCTGGATATAGTCCGTAGTTCATAGTGCTGGATATAGTGCATAGTTCACACTGCTTGATATAGTGAATAGTTGACACTGCTGGATGTAGTCCACAGTTCACACTGCAGGATGTAGTCCACAGTTCACACTGCAGGAAATAGTCCGTAGTTCACACTACTGGATATAGACAGTAGTTCACACTGCTGGATACAGTGTGTAGTTCACACTTCTGGATAAAGTTCATAGTTCACACGGCTGGATATAGTGCATAGTTCACACTGCTGGATATAGGCCGTACTTCACTCTGCTGGATATAGTGCGTAGTTCACACTGCTGTATATAGTGCATAGTTCACACTGCTGGATATAGTGTTTAGTTCACACTGCTGGATATAGTCCATAGTTCACATTGCTGGATATAGTGTGTACTTGACACTGCTGCGTATAGTGCGTAGTTCTCATTACTGGATATAGTGCGTAGTTCACACAACTGGATTTAGTCCGTAGTTCACACTGCTGGATATAGTGCGTAGTTCACACTGCTGGATATAGTCCATAGTCCACACAGCTGGATGTAGGGTATTGTGCATACTGCTGGATATAGTGCATAGTTCACACTGCTGGTTGTAGTATATAGTTCACACTGCTGGATATAGCCCATAGTTCACATTGCTGGATATAGTGTGTAGATGACACGGCTGGATATAGTGCATAGTTCACACAACTGGATATAGTCCGTAGTTCACACTGCTGGATATAGTGCATACTTCACACGGCTGGATATAGTCCATAGTTCACACTGCTGCATATAGTGTGTAGTTAACTCTGCTTGATATAGTCCGTAGATCAGACTACTGGATATAGTGCGTAGTTCACACTGCTGGATATATTGTGTAGTTCACACTGCTGGATATAGTCCGTAGTTCATAGTGCTGGATATAGTGCATAGTTCACACTGCTTGATATAGTGAATAGTTGACACTGCTGGATGTAGTCCACAGTTCACACTGCAGGATGTAGTCCACAGTTCACACTGCAGGAAATAGTCCGTAGTTCACACTACTGGATATAGACAGTAGTTCACACTGCTGGATACAGTGTGTAGTTCACACTTCTGGATAAAGTTCATAGTTCACACGGCTGGATATAGTGCATAGTTCACACTGCTGGATATAGGCCGTACTTCACTCTGCTGGATATAGTGCGTAGTTCACACTGCTGTATATAGTGCATAGTTCACACTGCTGGATATAGTGCATAGTTCACACTGCTTGATATAGTGCATAGTTGACACTGCTGGATATAGTGTTTAGTTCACACTGCTGGATATAGTCCATAGTTCACATTGCTGGATATAGTGTGTACTTGACACTGCTGCGTATAGTGCGTAGTTCTCATTACTGGATATAGTGCGTAGTTCACACAACTGGATTTAGTCCGTAGTTCACACTGCTGGATATAGTGCGTAGTTCACACTGCTGGATATAGTCAGTAGTTCACACAACTGGATATAGTGCGTACTTCACACGGCTGGATATAGTCCGTAGTTCACACTGCTGTAAATACTGCATAGTTCACAGTGCTGGATATAGGCCGTACTTCACTCTGCTGGATATAGTGCGTAGTTCACACTGCTGTATATAGTGCATAGTTCAGACTGCTGAATATAGTCCATAGTTCACACTGCTGGATATATTCCATAGTTCACACTGCTGGGTATAGCATATAGTTCACACTGCTGGATATAGTGTACAGTTCACACTGCTGGATATAGTGTACAGTTCACACTGCTGGATATAGTCCGTAGTTCACAGTGCTGGATATAGTGGATAGTTCACACTACTGGATATAGTCTGCAGTTCACACCGCTGGATATAGTCCATAGTCCACACAGCTGGATGTAGGGTATTGTGCATACTGCTGGATATAGTGCATAGTTCACACTGCTGGTTGTAGTATATAGTTCACACTGCTGGATATAGTCCATAGTTCACACTGCAGGATATACTGAGTAGTTCACACTGCTGGATATAGTGCATAGTTCACACTGCTGGATATAATGCGTAGTTCACACTGCTGGATATAGTGCGTAGTTAACACTGCAGGATATAGTGCGTAATTCACACTGCTGGATATAGTCTGTAGATCACACTGCTGGATATAGTGGGTAATTCACACTGCAGGATATAGTGCGTAGTTCACATTGCTGGATATGGTGCGTAGTTCACTGTGCTGGATACAGGGCATAGTTCACACTGCTGGATACAGTGCATGGTTCACACTGCTGGATATAGTGCATAGTTCACACAATTGGATATAGTCTGTAGTTCACACTGCTGGATATAGTGGGTAGTTCACGCTGCTGGAAAAAGTGCGTAGTTCACACTGCTTGATACAGTGCGTAGATCACACTGGTGGATATAGTGCATAGTGCATACTGCTGGATATAGTCCATAGTTCACACTGCTGGATATAGTGTGTAGTTGACACGGCTGGATATAGTCCGTAGTTCACACTGCTAGATATAGTGCGTAGTTCACACTGCTGGATATAGTGCGTAGTTCACACAACTGGATATAGTCCGTAGTTCACACTGCTGGATATAGTCCATAGTTCACACTGCTGGATATACTGAGTAGTTCACACTGCTGGATATAATGCATAGTTCACACTGCTGGATCTAGTGTGTAGTTCACACTGCTGGATATATTGCGTAGTTCACACTGCTGGATATAGTGCGTAGTTAACACTGCAGGATATAGTGCGTAGTTCACATTGCTGGATATGGTGCGTAGTTCACTCTGCTGGATATAGGGCATAGTTCACACTGCTGGATACAGTGCATGGTTCACACTGCTGGATATAGTGCATAGTTCACACTGTTGGATATAGTCTGTAGTTCACACTGCTGGATATAGTGGGTAGTTCACACTGCTGGATATAGTGTGTAGTTCACACTGCTTGATATAGTGTGTAGACCACCCTGGTGGATATAGTGCATAGTTCACACCTGCTGGATATAGTGTGTAGTTCGCACTGTTGGATATAGTCTGTAGTTTACACTGCTGGATATAGTCCATAGTTCACACTGCTGAATATAGTGTGTAGTTAACTCTGCTGGATATAGTCCGTAGATCAGACTGCTGGATATAGTGCGTAGTTCACACTGCTGGGTATATTGTTTAGTTCTCACTGCTGGATATAGTCCGTAGTTCATAGTGCTGGATATAGTGCCTAGTTCACACAACTGGATATGGACCGCAGTTCACTCCGCTGAATATAGGCCGTACTTCACTCTGCTGGATATAGTGCGTAGTTCACACTGCTGTATATAGTGTATAGTTCACACTGCTGGATATAGTGCGTAGTTCACACTGCTGGATATAGTGCATAGTTCACACTGCTGGATATAGTGCGTAGTTCACACTGCTGGATATAGTGCGTAGTTCACATTGCTGGATATAGTGTTTAGTTCACACTGCTGGATATAGTCCATAGTTCACATTGCTGGATATAGCGTGTAGTTGACACTGCAGCATATATTATGCCTAGTTCTCATTACTGGATATAGTGCGTAGTTCACACAACTGGATTTAGTCCGTAGTTCACACTGCTGGATATAGTGCGTAGTTCACACAACTGGATATAGTGTGTACTTCACACGGCTGGATATAGTCCATAGTTCACACTGCTGTAAATACTGCATAGTTCACAGTGCTGGATATAGTCCATAGTTCACACTGCTGGATATATTCCATAGTTCACACTGCTTGGTATAGCATATAGTTCACACTGCTGGATATAGTGTACAGTTCACACTGCTGGATATAGTGTACAGTTCACACTGCTGGATATAGTCCGTAGTTCACATTGCTGGATATAGTGTGTAGTTGACACTGCTGGATATAGTGCGTAGTTCACACAACTGGATATAGTCCGTAGTTCACACTGCTGGATATAGTGCGTAGTTCACACTGTTGGATATAGTCTGTAGCTTGCACTGCTGGATATAGTCCATAGTTCACACTGCTGCATATAGTGTGTAGTTAACTCTGCTTGATATAGTCCGTAGATCAGACTACTGGATATAGTGCGTAGTTCACACTGCTGGATATATTGTGTAGTTCACACTGCTGGATATAGTCCGTAGTTCATAGTGCTGGATATAGTGCATAGTTCACACTACTGGATATAGACCGCAGTTCACTCCGCTGAATATAGGCCGTACTTCACTCTGCTGGATATAGTGCGTAGTTCACACTGCTGTATATAGTGCATAGTTCACACTGCTGGATATAGTGCATAGTTCACACTGCTTGATATAGTGCATAGTAGACACTGCTGGATATAGTGTTTAGTTCACACTGCTGGATATAGCCCATAGTTCACATTGCTGGATATAGTGTGTAGTTGACACTGCTGGATATAGTGCGTAGTTCTCATTACTGGATATAGTGCGTAGTTCACACAACTGGATTTAGAGCGTAGTTCACACTGCTGGATATAGTGCGTAGTTCACACTGCTGGATATAGTCAGTAGTTCACACAACTGGATATAGTGAGTACTTCACACGGCTGGATATAGTCCGTAGTTCACACTGCTGTAAATACTGCATAGTTCACACTGCTGGGTATAGTGCGTAGTTCACACTGCTGGATACAGTGTGTAGTTCACACTTCTGGATAAAGTTCATAGTTCACACGGCTGGATATAGTGCATAGTTCACACTGCTGGATATATTCCATAGTTCACACTGCTTGGTATAGCATATAGTTCACACTGCTGGATATAGTGTACAGTTCACACTGCTGGATATAGTGTACAGTTCACACTGCTGGATATAGTCCGTAGTTCACATTGCTGGATATAGTGTGCAGTTGACACTGCTGGATATAGTGCGTAGTTCACACAACTGGATATAGTCCGTAGTTCACACTGCTGGATATAGTGCGTAGTTCACACTGTTGGATATAGTCTGTAGCTTGCACTGCTGGATATAGTCCATAGTTCACACTGCTGCATATAGTGTGTAGTTAACTCTGCTTGATATAGTCCGTAGATCAGACTACTGGATATAGTGCGTAGTTCACACTGCTGGATATATTGTGTAGTTCACACTGCTGGATATAGTCCGTAGTTCATAGTGCTGGATATAGTGCATAGTTCACACTACTGGATATAGACCGCAGTTCACTCCGCTGAATATAGGCCGTACTTCACTCTGCTGGATATAGTGCGTAGTTCACACTGCTGTATATAGTGCATAGTTCACACTGCTGGATATAGTGCATAGTTCACACTGCTTGATATAGTGCATAGTAGACACTGCTGGATATAGTGTTTAGTTCACACTGCTGGATATAGCCCATAGTTCACATTGCTGGATATAGTGTGTAGTTGACACTGCTGGATATAGTGCGTAGTTCTCATTACTGGATATAGTGCGTAGTTCACACAACTGGATTTAGAGCGTAGTTCACACTGCTGGATATAGTGCGTAGTTCACACTGCTGGATATAGTCAGTAGTTCACACAACTGGATATAGTGAGTACTTCACACGGCTGGATATAGTCCGTAGTTCACACTGCTGTAAATACTGCATAGTTCACACTGCTGGGTATAGTGCGTAGTTCACACTGCTGGATACAGTGTGTAGTTCACACTTCTGGATAAAGTTCATAGTTCACACGGCTGGATATAGTGCATAGTTCACACTGCTGGATATAGTACGTATTTCGCACTGCTGGATATACTGCATAGTTCACACAGCTGGATATAGTCCGTATTTCACACTGCTGGATATAGTGCGTAGTTCACACTGTTGGATATAGTGCGTAGTTCACACTGCTGTATATAGTGCATAGTTCAAACTGCTTGATATAGTGCATAGTTGACACTGCTGGATATAGTGTTTAGTTCACACTGCTGGATATAGCCCATAGTTCACATTGCTGGATATAGTGTGTAGTTGACACTGCTGGATATAGTGCGTAGTTCACACAACTGGATATAGTCCGTAGTTCACACTGCTGGATATAGTGCATAGTTCACACGGCTGGATATAGACCGCAGTTCACTCCGCTGAATATAGGCCGTACTTCATTCTGCTGGATATAGTGCGTAGTTCACACTCTGTATATAGTGCGTAGTTCACACTCTGTATATAGTGCATAGTTCACACTGCTGGATATAGTGCATAGTTCACACTGCTTGATATAGTGCATAGTTGACACTGCTGGATATAGTGTTTAGTTCACACTGCTGGATATAGCCCATAGTTCACATTACTGGATATAGTGTGTAGTTGACACTGCTGGATATAGTGCGTAGTTCACACAACTGGATATAGTCCGTAGTTCACACTGCTGGATATAGTGCATAGTTCACACGGCTGTATATTCAGTAGTTCACACAACTGGATATAGTGCGTACTTCACACGGCTGGATATAGTCCATAGTTCACACTGCTGCATATAGTGTGTAGTTAACTCTGCTGGATATAGTCCGTAGATCAGACTGCTGGATATAGTGTGTAGTTGAAACGGCTGGATATAGTGCGTAGTTCACACTGCTGGATATAGTGCGTAGTTCACACTGCTGGATATAGTGCATAGTTCACACTGCTGGATATAGTCTGTAGTTGACTCTGCTGCATATAGTGAGTAGTTCACATTGCTGGATATAGTGCGTAGTTCACACAACTGGATATAGTCCGTAGTTCACACTGCTGGATATAGTGCATAGTTCACACGGCTGGATATAGACCGCAGTTCACTCCGCTGAATGTAGGCCGTACTTCACTCTGCTGGATATAGTGCGTAGTTCACACTGCTTGATATAGTGCATAGTTGACACTGCTGGATATAGTGTTTAGTTCACACTGCTGGATATAGCCCATAGTTCACATTGCTGGATATAGTGTGTAGTTGACACTGCTGGATATAGTGCGTAGTTCACACAACTGGATATAGTCCGTAGTTCACACTGCTGGATATAGTGCGTAGTTCACACGGCTGGATATAGTCAGTAGTTCACACAACTGGATGTAGTGCATACTTCACACGGCTGGATATAGTCCATAGTTCACACTGCTGCATATAGTGTGTAGTTAACTCTGCTTGATATAGTCCGTAGATCAGACTACTGGATATAGTGCGTAGTTCACACAACTGGATTTAGTCCGTAGTTCACACTGCTGGATATAGTGCGTAGTTCACACTGCTGGATATAGTCAGTAGTTCACACAACTGGATATAGTGCGTACTTCACACGGCTGGATATAGTCCGTAGTTCACACTGCTGTAAATACTGCATAGTTCACACTGCTGGATATAGTGCGTAGTTCACACTGCTGGATACAGTGTGTAGTTCACACTTCTGGATAAAGTTCATAGTTCACACGGCTGGATATAGTGCATAGTTCACACTGCTGGATATAGTCCGTATTTCACACTGCTGGATATACTGCATAGTTCACACAGCTGGATATAGTCCGTATTTCACACTGCTGGATATAGTGCGTAGTTCACACTGTTGGATATAGTGCGTAGTTCACACTGCTGTATATAGTGCATAGTTCACACTGCTTGATATAGTGCATAGTTGACACTGCTGGATATAGTGTTTAGTTCACACTGCTGGATATAGCCCATAGTTCACATTGCTGGATATAGTGTGTAGTTGACACTGCTGGATATAGTGCGTAGTTCACACAACTGGATATAGTCCGTAGTTCACACTGCTGGATATAGTGCATAGTTCACACGGCTGGATATAGACCGCAGTTCACTCCGCTGAATATAGGCCGTACTTCACTCTGCTGGATATAGTGCGTAGTTCACACTCTGTATATAGTGCATAGTTCACACTGCTGGATATAGTGCATAGTTGACACTGCTGGATATCGTGTTTAGTTCACACTGCTGGATATAGTCCGTAGTTCGCACTCCTGGATATAGTGCATAGTTCAGACTGCTGAATATAGTCCATAGTTCACACTGCTGGATATATTCCATAGTTCACACTGCTGGGTATAGCATATAGTTCACACTGCTGGATATAGTGTACAGTTCACACTGCTGGATATAGTGTACAGTTCACACTGTTGGATATAGTCTGTAGTTCACACTGCTGGATATAGTGCGTAGTTCACACTGCTTGATATAGTGCATAGATCACCCTGGTGGATATAGTGCATAGTTCACACCTGCTGGATATAGTGTGTAGTTCACACTGTTGGATATAGTCTGTAGTTTACACTGCTGGATATAGTCCATAGTTCACACTGCTGCATATAGTGTGTAGTTAACTCTGCTGGATATGGTCCGTAGATCAGACTGCTGGATATAGTGTGTAGTTGAAACGGCTGGATATAGTCCGTAGTTCACACTGCTGGATATAGTGCGTAGTTCACACTGCTGGATATAGTGCATAGTTCACACTGCTGGATATAGTCTGTAGTTGACTCTGCTGCATATAGTGCGTAGTTCACATTGCTGGATATAGTGCGTAGTTCACACAACTGGATATAGTCCGTAGTTCACACTGCTGGATATAGTCCATAGTTCACACTGCTGGATATACTGAGTAGATCACACTGCTGGATATAGCACATAGTTCACACTGCTGGATATAATGCGTAGTTCACACTGCTGGATATAATGTATAGTTCACACTGCTGGATATATTGTGTAGTTCACACTGCTGGATATAGTGCGTAGTTAACACTGCAGGATATAGTGCGTAGTTCACATTGCTGGATATGGTGCGTAGTTCACTCTGCTGGATATAGGGCATAGTTCACACTGATGGATACAGTGCATGGTTCACACTGCTGGATATAGTGCATAGTTCACACTGTTGGATATAGTCTGTAGTTCACACTGCTGGATATAGTGGGTAGTTCACACTGCTGGATATAGTGCGTAGTTCACACTGCTTGATATAGTGCGTAGATCACCCTGGTGGATATAGTGCATAGTTCACACCTGCTGGATATAGTGTGTAGTTCACACTGTTGGATATAGTCTGTAGTTTACACTGCTGGATATAGTCCATAGTTCACACTGCTGCATATAGTGTGTAGTTAACTCTGCTGGATATAGTCCGTAGATCAGACTGCTGGATATAGTGTGTAGTTGAAATGGCTGGATATAGTCCGTAGTTCACACTGCTGGATATAGTGCGTAGTTCACACTGCTGGATATAGTGCATAGTTCACACTGCTTGATATAGTCTGTAGTTGACACTGCTTCATATAGTGCGTAGTTCACATTGCTGGATATAGTGCGTAGTTCACACAACTGGATATTGTCCGTAGTTCACACTGCTGGAAAGAGTGCATAGTTCACACTGCTGGATATAGTGCATTGTTCACACTGCTTGATATAGTGCATAGTTGACACTGCAGGATGTAGTCCACAGTTCAAACTGCAGGATGTAGTCCACAGTTCACACTGCAGGACATAGTCCGTAGTTCAGACTACTGGATATAGACAGTAGTTCACACTGCTGGATATAGTGCATAGTTCACACTGCTGGATACAGTGTGTAGTTCACACTTCTGGATAAAGTCCACAGTTCACACGGCTGGATATAGTGCATAGTTCACACTGCTGGATATAGTCCGTATTTCACACTGCTGGATATAGTGCGTAGTTGACACTGTTGGATATAGTCTGTAGTTTGCACTGCTGGATATAGTCCATAGTTCACAGTGCTGCATATAGTGTGTAGTTAACTCTGCTTGATATAGTCCGTAGATCAGACTGCTGGATATATTGTTTAGTTCACACTGCTGGATATAGTCCGTAGTTCATAGTGCTGGATATAGTGCATAGTTCACACAACTGGATATAGACCGCAGTTCACTCCTCTGAATATAGGACGTACTTCACTCAGCTGGAAAGAGTGCGTAGTTCACACTGCTGTATATAGTGCATAGTTCACACTGCTGGATATAGTGCGTAGTTCACACTGCTTGATATAGTGCATAGTTGACACTGCTGGATATAGTGTTTAGTTCACACTGCTGGATATAGTCCATAGTTCACATTGCTGGATATAGTGTGTAGTTGACACTGCTGCATATAGTGCGTAGTTCTCATTACTGGATATAGTGCGTAGTTCACACAAATGGATTTAGTCCGTAGTTCACACTGCTGGATATAGTGCGTAGTTCACACTGCTGGATATAGTCAGTAGTTCACACAACTGGATATAGTGCGTACTTCACACGGCTGGATATAGTCCGTAGTTCACACTGCTGTAAATACTGCATAGTTCACAGTTCTGGATATAGTGCGTAGTTCACACTGCTGGATATAGTCCGTAGTTCGCACTCCTGGATATAGTGCATAGTGCAGACTGCTGAATATAGTCCATAGTTCACACTGCTGGATATATTCCATAGTTCACACTGCTGGGTATAGCATATAGTTCACACTGCTGGATATAGTGTACAGTTCATACTGCTGGATATAGTGTACAGTTCACACTGCTGGATATAGTCCGTAGTTCACAGTGCTGGATATAGTGGATAGTTCACACTACTGGATATAGTCTGCAGTTCACACCGCTGGATATAGTCCATAGTCCACACAGCTGGATGTAGGGTATTGTGCATACTGCTGGATATAGTGCATAGTTCACACTGCTGGTTGTAGTATATAGTTCACACTGCTGGATATAGTCCATAGTTCACACTGCTGGATATACTGAGTAGTTCACACTGCTGGATATAGTGCATAGTTCACACTGCTGGATATAATGCGTAGTTCACACTGCTGGATATAGTGTATAGTTCACACTGCTGGATATATTGCATAGTTCACACTGCTGGATATAGTGCGTAGTTAACACTGCAGGATATAGTGCGTAATTCACATTGCTGGATCTGGTGCGTAATTCAGTCTGCTGGATATAGTGCATGGTTCACACTGCTGGATATAGTGCATAGTTCACACTGTTGGATATAGTCTGTAGATCACACTGCTGGATATAGTGGGTAGTTCACACTGCAGGATATAGTGCGTAGTTCACATTGCTGGATATGGTGCGTAGTTCACTGTGCTGGATACAGGGCATAGTTCACACTGCTGGATACAGTGCATGGTTCACACTGATGGATATAGTGCATAGTTCACACAATTGGATATAGTCTGTAGTTCACACTGCTGGATATAGTGGGTAGTTCACGCTGCTGGATATAGTGCGTAGTTCACACTGCTTGATATAGTGCGTAGCTCACACTGGTGGATATAGTGCATAGTGCATACTGCTGGATATAGTGTGTAGTTGACACGGCTGGATATAGTCCGTAGTTCACACTGCTAGATATAGTGCGTAGTTCACACTGCTGGATATAGTGCGTAATTCACACAACTGGATATAGTCCGTAGTTCACACTGCTGGATATAGTCCATAGTTCACACTGCTGGATATATTGAGTAGTTCACACTGCTGGATATAATGCATAGTTCACACTGCTGGATATAGTGTATAGTTCACACTGCTGGATATATTGCGTAGTTCACTCTGCTGGATATAGTGCGTAGTTAACACTGCAGGATATAGTGCGTAGTTCACATTGCTGGATATGGTGCGTAGTTCACTCTGCTGGATATAGGGCATAGTTCACACTGCTGGACACAGTGCATGGTTCACACTGCTGGATATAGTGCATAGTTCACACTGTTGGATATAGTCTGTAGTTCACACTGCTGGATATAGTGGGTAGTTCACACTGCTGGATATAGTGTGTAGTTCAGACTGCTTGATATAGTGCGTAGACCACCCTGGTGGATATAGTGCATAGTTCACACCTGCTGGATATAGTGTGTAGTTCGCACTGTTGGATATAGTCTGTAGTTTACACTGCTGGATATAGTCCATAGTTCACACTGCTGCATATAGTGTGTAGTTAACTCTGCTGGATATAGTCCGTAGATCAGACTGCTGGATATAGTGCGTAGTTCACACTGCTGGGTATATTGTTTAGTTCACACTGCTGGATATAGTCCGTAGTTCATAGTGCTGGATATAGTGCATAGTTCACACTGCTGTATATAGTGTATAGTTCACACTGCTGGATATAGTGCGTAGTTCACACTGCTGTATATAGTGTATAGTTCACACTGCTGGATATACTGCGTAGTTCACACTGCTGGATATAGTGCATAGTTCACACTGCTGGATATAGTGCGTAGTTCACACTGCGGGATATAGTGCGTAGTTCACATTGCTGGATATAGTGCTTAGTTCACACTGCTGGATATAGTCCATAGTTCACATTGCTGGATTTAGTGTGTAGTTGACACTGCTGCATATAGTGCGTAGTTCTCATTACTGAATATAGTGCGTAGTTCACACAACTGGATTTAGTCCATAGTTCACACTGCTGGATATAGTGCGTAGTTCACACTGCTGGATATAGTCAGTAGTTCACACAACTGGATATAGTGTGTACTTCACACGGCTGGATATTGTCCGTAGTTCACACTGCTGTAAATACTGCATAGTTCACACTGCTGGATATAGTGTACAGTTCACACTGCTGGATATAGTCCGTAGATCACATTGCTGGATTTTGTGTGTAGTTGACACTGCTGGATATAGTGCGTAGTTCACACAACTGGATATAGTCCGTAGTTCACACTGCTGGATATAGTGCGTAGTTCACACTGTTGGATATAGTCTGTAGTTTGCACTGCTGGATATAGTCCATAGTTCACACTGCTGCATATAGTGTGTAGTTAACTCTGCTTGATATAGTCCGTAGATCAGACTACTGGATATAGTGCGTAGTTCACACTGCTGGATATATTGTGTAGTTCACACTGCTGGATATAGTCCGTAGTTCATAGTGCTGGATATAGTGCATAGTTCACACTACTGGATATAGACCGCAGTTCACTCCGCTGAATATAGGCCGTACTTCACTCTGCTGGATATAGTGTGTAGTTCACACTGCTGTATATAGTGCATAGTTCACACTGCAGGATATAGTGCATAGTTCACACTGCTTGATATAGTGCATAGTTGACACTGCTGGATATAGTGTTTAGTTCACACTGCTGGATATAGCCCATAGTTCACATTGCTGGATATAGTGTGTAGTTGACACTGCTGGATATAGTGCGTAGTTCACACAACTGGATATAGTCCGTAGTTCACACTGCTGGATATAGAGCATAGTTCACACGGCTGGATATAGACCGCAGTTCACTCCGCTGAATATAGGCCGTACTTCACTCTGCTGGATATAGTGCGTAGTTCACTCTGCTGTATATAGTGCATAGTTCACACTGCTGGATAAAGTGCATAGTTCACACTGCTTGATATAGTGCATAGTTGACACTGCTGGATGTAGTCCACAGTTCACACTGCAGGATGTAGTCCACAGTTCACACTGCAGGAAATAGTCCGTAGTTCACACTACTGGATATAGACAGTAGTTCACACTGCTGGATATAGTGCATAGTTCACACTGCTGGATACAGTGTGTAGTTCACACTTCTGGATAAAGTCCATAGTTCACACGGCTGGATATAGTGCATAGTTCACACTGCTGGATATAGTCCGTATTTCACACTGCTGGATATACTGCATAGTTCACACAGCTGGATATAGTCCGTATTTCACACTGCTGGATATAGTGCGTAGTTCACACTGTTGGATATAGTGCATAGTTCACACTGCTGTATATAGTGCATAGTTCACACTGCTGGATATAGTGCATAGTTCACACTGCTTGATATAGTGCATAGTTGACACTGCTGGATATAGTGTTTAGTTCACACTGCTGGATATAGCCCATAGTTCACATTGCTGGATATAGTGTGTAGTTGACACTGCTGGACATAGTGCGTAGTTCACACAACTGGATATAGTCCGTAGTTCACACTGCTGGATATAGTGCATAGTTCACACGGCTGGATATAGACCGCAGTTCACTCCGCTGAATATAGGCCGTACTTCACTCTGCTGGATATAGTGCGTAGTTCACACTCTGTATATAGTGCATAGTTCACCCTGCTGGATATAGTGCATAGTTCACACTGCTTGATATAGTGCATAGTTGACACTGCTGGATATAGTGTTTAGTTCACACTGCTGGATATAGCCCATAGTTCACATTGCTGGATATAGTGTGTAGTTGACACTGCTGGATATAGTGCGTAGTTCACACAACTGGATATAGTCCGTAGTTCACACTGCTGGATATAGTGCGTAGTTCACACGGCTGGATATAGTCAGTAGTTCACACAACTGGATACAGTGCGTACTTCACACGGCTGGATATAGTCCATAGTTCACACTGCTGCATATAGTGTGTAGTTAACTCTGCTTGATATAGTCCGTAGATCAGACTACTGGATATAGTGCGTAGTTCACACTGCTGGATATATTGTGTAGTTCACACTGCTGGATATAGTCCGTAGTTCATAGTGCTGGATATAGTGCATAGTTCACACTACTGGATATAGACCGCAGTTCACTCCGCTGAATATAGGCCGTACTTCACTCTGCTGGATATAGTGCGTAGTTCACACTGCTGTATATAGTGCATAGTTCACACTGCTGGATATAGTGCATAGTTCACACTGCTTGATATAGTGCATAGTTGACACTGCTGGATATAGTGTTTAGTTCACACAGCTGGATATAGCCCATAGTTCACATTGCTGGATATAGTGTGTAGTTGACACTGCTGGATATAGTGCGTAGTTCACACAACTGGATATAGTCCGTAGTTCACACTGCTGGATATAGTGCGTAGTTCACACGGCTGGATATAGTCAGTAGTTCACACAACTGGATATAGTGCGTACTTCACACGGCTGGATATAGTCCATAGTTCACACTGCTGCATATAGTGTGTAGTTAACTCTGCTTGATATAGTCCGTAGATCAGACTACTGGATATAGTGCGTAGTTCACACTGCTGGATATATTGTGTAGTTCACACTGCTGGATATAGTCAGTAGTTCACACAACTGGATATAGTGCGTACTTCACACGGCAGGATATAGTCCGTAGTTCACACTGCTGTAAATAGTGCATAGTTCACAGTGCTGGATATAGTACGTAGTGCACACTGCTGGATATAGTCCGCAGTTCCCACTGCTGGATATAGTGCATAGTTCAGACTGCTGAATATAGTCCATAGTTCACACTGCTGGATATAGTCCATAGTTCACACTGCTGGATATAGTCCGTAGTTCATAGTGCTGGATATAGTGCATAGTTCACACTACTGGATATAGACCGCAGTTCACTCCGCTGAATATAGGCCGTACTTCACTCTGCTGGATATAGTGCGTAGTTCACACTGCTGTATATAGTGCATAGTTCACACTGCTGGATATAGTGCATAGTTCACACTGCTTGATATAGTGCATAGTTGACACTGCTGGATATAGTGTTTAGTTCACACTGCTGGATATAGCCCATAGTTCACATTGCTGGATATAGTGTGTAGTTGACACTGCTGGATATAGTGCGTAGTTCACACAACTGGATATAGTCAGTAGTTCACACTGCTGGATATAGTGCGTAGTTCACACGGCTGGATATAGTCAGTAGTTCACACAACTGGATATAGTGCGTACTTCACACGGCTGGATATAGTCCATAGTTCACACTGCTGCATATAGTGTGTAGTTAACTCTGCTTGATATAGTCCGTAGATCAGACTACTGGATATAGTGCGTAGTTCACACTGCTGGATATATTGTGTAGTTCACACTGCTGGATATAGTCCGTAGTTCATAGTGCTGGATATAGTGCATAGTTCACACTACTGGATATAGACCGCAGTTCACTCCGCTGAATATAGGCCGTACTTCACTCTGCTGGATATAGTGCGTAGTTCACACTGCTGTATATAGTGCATAGTTCACACTGCTGGATATAGTGCATAGTTCACACTGCTTGATATAGTGCATAGTTGACACTGCTGGATATAGTGTTTAGTTCACACTGCTGGATATAGCCCATAGTTCACATTGCTGGATATAGTGTGTAGTTGACACTGCTGGATATAGTGCGTAGTTCACACAACTGGATATAGTCCGTAGTTCACACTGCTGGATATAGTGCGTAGTTCACACGGCTGGATATAGTCAGTAGTTCACACAACTGGATATAGTGCGTACTTCACACGGCTGGATATAGTCCGTAGTTCACACTGCTGTAAATAGTGCATAGTTCACAGTGCTGGATATAGTACGTAGTGCACACTGCTGGATATAGTCCGTACTTCCCACTGCTGGATATAGTGCATAGTTCAGACTGCTGAATATAGTCCATAGTTCACACTGCTGGATATAGTCCATAGTTCACATTGCTGAATATAGTGTTTAGTTGACACTGCTGCATATAGTGCGTAGTTCACATTACTGGATATAGTGCGTAGTTCACACAACTGGATATAGTCCGTAGTTCACACTGCTGGATATAGTGCGTAGTTCACACTGCTGGATATAGTCAGTAGTTCACACAACTGGATATAGTGCGTACTTCACACGGCTGGATATAGTCCGTAGTTCACACTGCTGTACATTGTGCATAGTTCACATTGCTGGATATAGTGCGTAGTGCACACTGCTGGATATAATCCGTAGTTCACTCTGCTGGATATAGGGCATAGTTCACACTGCTGGATATAGAGCGTAGTTAACACTGCAGGATATAGTGCATGCTTCACACTGCTGGATATAGTGCATAGTTCACACTGTTGGATATAGTCTGTAGTTCATACTGCTGGATATAGTGGGTAGTTCACACTGCTGGATATAGTGCGTAGTTCACACTGCTTGATATAGTGCGTAGATCACACTGGTGGATATAGTGCGTAGTTTACACTGCTGGATATAGTGCATAGAACACACCTGCTGGATAAAGTGCGTAGTTCACACTGTTGGATATAGTCTGTAGTTTACACTGCTGGATATAGAACATAGTTCACACCGCTGCATATAGTGTGTAGTTAACTCTGCTGGATATAGTGCGTAGTTCACACTGCTGGATATATTGTGTAGTTCACACTGCTGGATATAGTCTAGAGTTCTCACTGCTGGATATAGTGCGTAGTTCACACTGCTTGATATAGTGCATAGTTGACACTGCTGGATATAGTGTTTAGTACACACTACTGGATATAGTCCATAGTTCACACTGCTGGATATAGTGTGTAGTTGACACTGCTGCATATAGTGCGTAGTTCACATTGCTGGATATAGTGCGTAGTTCACACAACTGGATATAGTCCGTAGTTCACACTGCTGGATATAGTGCGTAGTTCACACTGCTGGATATAGTCCATAGTTCACACTGCTGGATTTAGTGCGTAGTTCACACTGCTTGATTTAGTGCATCGTTGACACTGCTGGATGTAGTCCACAGTTCACACTGCAGGATGTAGTCCACAGTTCACACTGCAGGACATAGTCCGTAGTTCACACTGCTGGATATAGTGCGTAGTTCACACTGCTGTATACAGTGTGTAGTTCACACTTCTGGATATAGCCCATAGTTCACATTGCTGGATATAGTGTGTAGTTGACACTGCTGGATATAGTGTGTAGTTCACACAACTGGATATAGTCCGTAGTTCACACTGCTGGATATAGTGCGTAGTTCACACGGCTGGATATAGTCAGTAGTTCACACAACTGGATATAGTGCGTACTTCACACGGCTGGATATAGTCCGTAGTTCACACTGCTGGATATAGTGCATAGTTCACACGGCTGGATATAGACCGCAGTTCACTCCGCTGAATATAGGCCGTACTTCACTCTGCTGGATATAGTGCGTAGTTCACACTGCTGTATATAGTGCATAGTTCACACTGCTGGATATAGTGCATAGTTCACACTGCTTGATATAGTGCATAGTTGACACTGCTGGATATAGTGTTTAGTTCACACTGCTGGATATAGTCCATAGTTCACATTGCTGGATATAGTGTGTAGTTGACACTGCTGGATATAGTGCGTAGTTTTCACAACTGGATATAGTCCGTAGTTCACACTGCTGGATATAGTGCGTAGTTCACACGGCTGGATATAGTCAGTAGTTCACACAACTGGATATAGTGCATACTTCACACGGCTGGATATAGTCCATAGTTCACACTGCTGCATATAGTGTGTAGTTAACTCTGCTTGATATAGTCCGTAGATCAGACTACTGGATATAGTGCATAGTTCACACTGCTGGATATATTGTGTAGTTCACACTGCTGGATATAGTCCGTAGTTCGTAGTGCTGGATATAGTGCATAGTTCACACTACTGGATATAGACCGCAGTTCACTCCGCTGAATATAGGCCGTACTTCACTCTGCTGGATATAGTGCGTAGTTCACACTGCTGTATATAGTGCATAGTTCACACTGCTGGATATAGTGCATAGTTCACACTGCTTTATATAGTGCATAGTTGACACTGCTGGATATAGTGTTTAGTTCACACTGCTGGATATAGCCCATAGTTCACATTGCTGGATATAGTGTGTAGTTGACACTGCTGGATATAGTGCGTAGTTCACACAACTGGATATAGTCTGTAGTTCACACTGCTGGATATAGTGCGTAGTTCACACGGCTGGATATAGTCCGTAGTTCTCACTGCTGTAAATAGTGCATAGTTCACAGTGCTGGATATAGTGCGTAGTTCACACAACTGGATATAGTCCGTAGTTCACACTGCTGGATATAGTGCGTAGTTCACACTGCTGGATATAGTCAGTAGTTCACACAACTGGATATAGTGCGTACTTCACACGGCTGGATATAGTCCATAGTTCACACTGCTGTACATAGTGCATAGTTCACAGTGCTGGATATAGTGCGTAGTGCACACTCCTGGATATAGTCCGTAGTTCACTCTGCTGGATATAGGGCATAGTTCACACTGCTTGATATAGAGCGTAGTTAACACTGCAGGATATAGTGCATGCTTCACACTGCTGGATATAGTGCATAGTTCACACTGTTGGATATAGTCTGTAGTTCATACTGCTGGATATAGTCCGTAGTTCACACTGCTGTACATAGTGCATAGTTCACAGTGCTGGATATAGTGCGTAGTGCACACTGCTGGATATAGTCCGTAGTTCACTCTGCTGGATATAGGGCATAGTTCACACTGCTGGATATAGAGCTTAGTTAACACTGCAGGATATAGTGCATGCTTCACACTGCTGGATATAGTGCATAGTTCACACTGTTGGATATAGTCTGTAGTTCATACTGCTGGATATAGTGGGTAGTTCACATTGCTGGATATAGTGCGTAGTTCACACTGCTTGATATAGTGCGTAGATCACACTGGTGGATATAGTGCGTAGTTTACACTGCTGGATATAGTGCATAGAACACACCTGCTGGATATAGTGCGTAGTTCACACTGTTGGATATAGTCTGTAGTTTACACTGCTGGATATAGTCCATAGTTCACACCGCTGCATATAGTGTGTAGTTAACTCTGCTGGATATAGTGCGTAGTTCACACTGCTGGATATACTGTGTAGTTCACACTGCTGGATATAGTCTAGAGTTCACACTGCTGGATATAGTGCGTAGTTCACACTGCTTGATATAGTGCATAGTTGACACTGCTGGATATAGTGTTTAGTACACACTACTGGATGTAGTCCATAGTTCACACTGCTGGATATAGTGTGTAGTTGACACTGCTGCATATAGTGCGTAGTTCACATTGCTGGATATAGAGCGTAGTTCACACAACTGGATATAGTCCGTAGTTCACACTGCTGGATATAGTGCGTAGTTCACACTGCTGGATATAGTCCATAGTTCACACTGCTGGATTTAGTGCGTAGTTCACACTGCTTGATATAGTGCATCGTTGACACTGCTGGATGTAGTTCACAGTTCACACTGCAGGATGTAGTCCACAGTTCACACTGCAGGACATAGTCCGTAGTTCACACTGCTGGATATAGTGCGTAGTTCACACTGCTGTATACAGTGTGTATTTCACACTTCTGGATATAGCCCATAGTTCACATTGCTGGATATAGTGTGTAGTTGACACTGCTGGATATAGTGCGTAGTTCACACAACTGGATATAGTCCGTAGTTCACACTGCTGGATATAGTGCGTAGTTCACACGGCTGGATATAGTCAGTAGTTCACACAACTGGATATAGTGCGTACTTCACACGGCTGGATATAGTCCGTAGTTCAAACTGCTGGATATAGTGCATAGTTCACATGGCTGGATATAGACCACAGTTCACTCCGCTGAATATAG
The DNA here is from genome assembly GCF_030144855.1 of Hypanus sabinus. Classification (NCBI taxonomy): domain Eukaryota; kingdom Metazoa; phylum Chordata; class Chondrichthyes; order Myliobatiformes; family Dasyatidae; genus Hypanus; species Hypanus sabinus. The sequence goes on along the minus strand of NC_082706.1, from coordinate 76,217,798 downwards.
GCCGTACTTCACTCTGCTGGATATAGTGCGTAGTTCACACTGCTGTATATAGTGTGTAGTTAACTCTGCTTGATATAGTCCGTAGATCAGACTACTGGATATAGTGCGTAGTTCACACTGCTGGATATATTGTGTAGTTCACACTGCTGGATATAGTCCGTAGTTCATAGTGCTGGATATAGTGCATAGTTCACACTACTGGATATAGACCGCAGTTCACTCCGCTGAATATAGGCCGTACTTCACTCTGCTGGATATAGTGCGTAGTTCACACTGCTGTATATAGTGCATAGTTCACACTGCTGGATATAGTGCATAGTTCACACTGCTTGATATAGTGCATAGTTGACACTGCTGGATATAGTGCGTAGTTCACCCAACTGGATATAGTCCGTAGTTCACACTGCTGGATATAGTGCGTAGTTCACACGGCTGGATATAGTCAGTAGTTCACACAACTGGATATAGTGCGTACTTCACACGGCTGGATATAGTCCGTAGTTCACACTGCTGTAAATAGTGCATAGTTCACAGTGCTGGATATAGTACATAGTGCACACTGCTGGATATAGTCCGTAGTTCCCACTGCTGGATATAGTGCATAGTTCAGACTGCTGAATATAGTCCATAGTTCACACTGCTGGATATAGTCCATAGTTCACATTGCTGAATATAGTGTTTAGTTGACACTGCTGCATATAGTGCGTAGTTCACATTACTGGATATAGTGCCTAGTTCACCCAACTGGATATAGTCCGTAGTTCACACTGCTGGATATAGTGCGTAGTTCACACTGCTGGATATAGTCAGTAGTTCACACAACTGGATATAGTGCGTACTTCACACGGCTGGATATAGTCCGTAGTTCACACTGCTGTACATAGTTCATAGTTCACAGTGCTGGATATAGTGCGTAGTGCACACTGCTGGATATAGTCCGTAGTTCACTCTGCTGGATATAGGGCATAGTTCACACTGCTGGATATAGAGCGTAGTTAACACTGCAGGATATAGTGCATGCTTCACACTGCTGGATATAGTGCATAGTTCACACTGTTGGATATAGTCTGTAGTTCATACTGCTGGATATAGTGGGTAGTTCACACTGCTGGATATAGTGCGTAGTTCACACTGCTTGATATAGTGCGTAGATCACACTGGTGGATATAGTGCGTAGTTTACACTGCTGGATATAGTGCATAGAACACACCTGCTGGATATAGTGCGTAGTTCACACTGTTGGATATAGTCTGTAGTTTACACTGCTGGATATAGTCCATAGTTCACACCGCTGCATATAGTGTGTAGTTAACTCTGCTGGATATAGTGCGTAGTTCACACTGAGGGATATATTGTGTAGTTCACACTGCTGGATATAGTCTAGAGTTCACACTGCTGGATATAGTGCGTAGTTCACACTGCTTGATATAGTGCATAGTTGACACTGCTGGATATAGTGTTTAGTACACACTACTGGATATAGTCCATAGTTCACACTGCTGGATATAGTGTGTAGTTGACACTGCTGCATATAGTGCGTAGTTCACATTGCTGGATATAGTGCGTAGTTCACACAACTGGATATAGTCCGTAGTTCACACTGCTGGATATAGTGCGTAGTTCACACTGCTGGATATAGTCCATAGTTCACACTGCTGGATTTAGTGCGTAGTTCACACTGCTTGATATAGTGTATCGTTGACACTGCTGGATGTAGTCCACAGTTCACACTGCAGGATGTAGTCCACAGTTCACACTGCAGGACATAGTCCGTAGTTCACACTGCTGGATATAGTGCGTAGTTCACACTGCTGTATATAGTGTGTAGTTAACTCTGCTTGATATAGTCCGTAGATCAGACTACTGGATATAGTGCGTAGTTCACACTGCTGGATATATTGTGTAGTTCACACTGCTGGATATAGTCCGTAGTTCATAGTGCTGGATATAGTGCATAGTTCACACTACTGGATATAGACCGCAGTTCACTCCGCTGAATATAGGCCGTACTTCACTCTGCTGGATATAGTGCGTAGTTCACACTGCTGTATATAGTGCATAGTTCTCACTGCTGGATATAGTGCATAGTTCACACTGCTTGATATAGTGCATAGTTGACACTGCTGGATATAGTGCGTAGTTCACACAACTGGATATAGTCCATAGTTCACACTGCTGGATATAGTGCGTAGTTCACACGGCTGGATATAGTCAGTAGTTCACACAACTGGATATAGTGCGTACTTCACACGGCTGGATATAGTCCGTAGTTCACACTGCTGTAAATAGTGCATAGTTCACAGTGCTGGATATAGTACGTAGTGCACACTGCTGGATATAGTCCGTAGTTCCCACTGCTGGATATAGTGCATAGTTCAGACTGCTGAATATAGTCCATAGTTCACACTGCTGGATATAGTCCATAGTTCACATTGCTGAATATAGTGTTTAGTTGACACTGCTGCATATAGTGCGTAGTTCACATTACTGGATATAGTGCGTAGTTCACCCAACTGGATATAGTCCGTAGTTCACACTGCTGGATATAGTGCGTAGTTCACACTGCTGGATATAGTCAGTAGTTCACACAACTGGATATAGTGCGTACTTCACACGGCTGGATATAGTCCGTAGTTCACACTGCTGTACATAGTGCATAGTTCACAGTGCTGGATATAGTGCGTAGTGCACACTGCTGGATATAGTCCGTAGTTCACTCTGCTGGATATAGGGCATAGTTCACACTGCTGGATATAGAGCGTAGTTAACCCTGCAGGATATAGTGCATGCTTCACACTGCTGGATATAGTGCATAGTTCACACTGTTGGATATAGTCTGTAGTTCATACTGCTGGATATAGTGGGTAGTTCACACTGCTGGATATAGTGCGTAGTTCACACTGCTTGATATAGTGCGTAGATCACACTGGTGGATATAGTGCGTAGTTTACACTGCTGGATATAGTGCATAGAACACACCTGCTGGATATAGTGCGTAGTTCACACTGTTGGATATAGTCTGTAGTTTACACTGCTGGATATAGTCCATAGTTCACACCGCTGCATATAGTGTGTAGTTAACTCTGCTGGATATAGTGCGTAGTTCACACTGCTGGATATATTGTGTAGTTCACACTGCTGGATATAGTCTAGAGTTCACACTGCTGGATATAGTGCGTAGTTCACACTGCTTGATATAGTGCATAGTTGACACTGCTGGATATAGTGTTTAGTGCACACTACTGGATATAGTCCATAGTTCACACTGCTGGATATAGTGTGTAGTTGACACTGCTGCATATAGTGCGTAGTTCACATTGCTGGATATAGTGCGTAGTTCACACAACTGGATATAGTCCGTAGTTCACACTGCTGGATATAGTGCGTAGTTCACACTGCTGGATATAGTCCATAGTTCACACTGCTGGATTTAGTGCGTAGTTCACACTGCTTGATATAGTGTGTCGTTGACACTGCTGGATGTAGTCCACAGTTCACACTGCAGGATGTAGTCCACAGTTCACACTGCAGGACATAGTCCGTAGTTCACACTGCTGGATATAGTGCGTAGTTCACACTGCTGTATACAGTGTGTAGTTCACACTTCTGGATATAGCCCATAGTTCACATTGATGGATATAGTGTGTAGTTGACACTGCTGGATATAGTGTGTAGTTCACACAACTGGATATAGTCCGTAGTTCACACTGCTGGATATAGTGCGTAGTTCACACGGCTGGATATAGTCAGTAGTTCACACAACTGGATATAGTGCGTACTTCACACGGCTGGATATAGTCCGTAGTTCACACTGCTGGATATAGTGCATAGTTCACACGGCTGGATATAGACCGCACTTCACTCCGCTGAATATAGGCCGTACTTCACACTGCTGGATATAGTGCGTAGTTCACACTGCTGTATATAGTGCATAGTTCACACTGCTGGATATAGTGCATAGTTCACACTGCTTGATATAGTGCATAGTTGACACTGCTGGATATAGTGTTTAGTTCACACTGCTGGATATAGTCCATAGTTCACATTGCTGGATATAGTGTGTAGTTGACACTGCTGGATATAGTGCGTAGTTCACACAACTGGATATAGTCCGTAGTTCACACTGCTGGATATAGTGCGTAGTTCACACGGCTGGATATAGTCAGTAGTTCACACAACTGGATATAGTGCATACTTCACACGGCTGGATATAGTCCATAGTTCACACTGCTGCATATAGTGTGTAGTTAACTCTGCTTGATATAGTCCGTAGATCAGACTACTGGATATAGTGCATAGTTCACACTGCTGGATATATTGTGTAGTTCACACTGCTGGATATAGTCCGTAGTTCGTAGTGCTGGATATAGTGCATAGTTCACACTACTGGATATAGACCGCAGTTCACTCCGCTGAATATAGGCCGTACTTCACTCTGCTGGATATAGTGCGTAGTTCACACTGCTGTATATAGTGCATAGTTCACACTGCTGGATATAGTGCATAGTTCACACTGCTTCATATAGTGCATAGTTGACACTGCTGGATATAGTGTTTAGTTCACACTGCTGGATATAGCCCATAGTTCACATTGCTGGATATAGTGTGTAGTTGACACTGCTGGATATAGTGCGTAGTTCACACAACTGGATATAGTCCGTAGTTCACACTGCTGGATATAGTGCGTAGTTCACACGGCTGGATATAGTCCGTAGTTCGCACTGCTGTAAATAGTGCATAGTTCACAGTGCTGGATATAGTACGTAGTGCACACTGCTGGATATAGTCCGTAGTTCCCACTGCTGGATATAGTGCATAGTTCAGACTGCTGAATATAGTCCATAGTTCACACTGCTGGATTTTGTCCATAGTTCACATTGCTGAATATAGTGTTTAGTTGACACTGCTGCATATAGTGCGTAGTTCACATTACTGGATATAGTGCGTAGTTCACACAACTGGATATAGTCCGTAGTTCACACTGCTGGATATAGTGCGTAGTTCACACTGCTGGATATAGTCAGTAGTTCACACAACTGGATATAGTGCGTACTTCACACGGCTGGATATAGTCCATAGTTCACACTGCTGTACATAGTGCATAGTTCACAGTGCTGGATATAGTGCGTAGTGCACACTGCTGGATATAGTCCGTAGTTCACTCTGCTGGATATAGGGCATAGTTCACACTGCTGGATATAGAGCGTAGTTAACACTGCAGGATATAGTGCATGCTTCACACTGCTGGATATAGTGCATAGTTCACACTGTTGGATATAGTCTGTAGTTCATACTGCTGGATATAGTCCGTAGTTCACACTGCTGTACATAGTGCATAGTTCACAGTGCTGGATATAGTGCGTAGTGCACACTGCTGGATATAGTCCGTAGTTCACTCTGCTGGATATAGGGCATAGTTCACACTGCTGGATATAGAGCGTAGTTAACACTGCAGGATATAGTGCATGCTTCACACTGCTGGATATAGTGCATAGTTCACACTGTTGGATATAGTCTGTAGTTCATACTGCTGGATATAGTGGGTAGTTCACACTGCTGGATATAGTGCGTAGTTCACACTGCTTGATATAGTGCGTAGATCACACTGGTGGATATAGTGCGTAGTTTACACTGCTGGATATAGTGCATAGAACACACCTGCTGGATATAGTGCGTAGTTCACACTGTTGGATATAGTCTGTAATTTACACTGCTGGATATAGTCCATAGTTCACACCGCTGCATATAGTGTGTAGTTAACTCTGCTGTATATAGTGCGTAGTTCACACTGCTGGATATATTGTGTAGTTCACACTGCTGGATATAGTCTAGAGTTCACACTGCTGGATATAGTGCGTAGTTCACACTGCTTGATATAGTGCATAGTTGACACTGCTGGATATAGTGTTTAGTACACACTACTGGATGTAGTCCATAGTTCACACTGCTGGATATAGTGTGTAGTTGACACTGCTGCATATAGTGCGTAGTTCACATTGCTGGATATAGAGCGTAGTTCACACAACTGGATATAGTCCGTAGTTCACACTGCTGGATATAGTCCGTAGTTCGTAGTGCTGGATATAGTGCATAGTTCACACTACTGGATATAGACCGCAGTTCACTCCGCTGAATATAGGCCGTACTTCACTCTGCTGGATATAGTGCGTAGTTCACACTGCTGTATATAGTGCATAGTTCACACTGCTGGATATAGTGCATAGTTCACACTGCTTTATATAGTGCATAGTTGACACTGCTGGATATAGTGTTTAGTTCACACTGCTGGATATAGCCCATAGTTCACATTGCTGGATATAGTGTGTAGTTGACACTGCTGGATATAGTGCGTAGTTCACACAACTGGATATAGTCTGTAGTTCACACTGCTGGATATAGTGCGTAGTTCACACGGCTGGATATAGTCCGTAGTTCTCACTGCTGTAAATAGTGCATAGTTCACAGTGCTGGATATAGTGCGTAGTTCACACAACTGGATATAGTCCGTAGTTCACACTGCTGGATATAGTGCGTAGTTCACACTGCTGGATATAGTCAGTAGTTCACACAACTGGATATAGTGCGTACTTCACACGGCTGGATATAGTCCATAGTTCACACTGCTGTACATAGTGCATAGTTCACAGTGCTGGATATAGTGCGTAGTGCACACTGCTGGATATAGTCCGTAGTTCACTCTGCTGGATATAGGGCATAGTTCACACTGCTGGATATAGAGCGTAGTTAACACTGCAGGATATAGTGCATGCTTCACACTGCTGGATATAGTGCATAGTTCACACTGTTGGATATAGTCTGTAGTTCATACTGCTGGATATAGTCCGTAGTTCACACTGCTGTACATAGTGCATAGTTCACAGTGCTGGATATAGTGCGTAGTGCACACTGCTGGATATAGTCCGTAGTTCACTCTGCTGGATATAGGGCATAGTTCACACTGCTGGATATAGAGCTTAGTTAACACTGCAGGATATAGTGCATGCTTCACACTGCTGGATATAGTGCATAGTTCACACTGTTGGATATAGTCTGTAGTTCATACTGCTGGATATAGTGGGTAGTTCACATTGCTGGATATAGTGCGTAGTTCACACTGCTTGATATAGTGCGTAGATCACACTGGTGGATATAGTGCGTAGTTTACACTGCTGGATATAGTGCATAGAACACACCTGCTGGATATAGTGCGTAGTTCACACTGTTGGATATAGTCTGTAGTTTACACTGCTGGATATAGTCCATAGTTCACACCGCTGCATATAGTGTGTAGTTAACTCTGCTGGATATAGTGCGTAGTTCACACTGCTGGATATACTGTGTAGTTCACACTGCTGGATATAGTCTAGAGTTCACACTGCTGGATATAGTGCGTAGTTCACACTGCTTGATATAGTGCATAGTTGACACTGCTGGATATAGTGTTTAGTACACACTACTGGATGTAGTCCATAGTTCACACTGCTGGATATAGTGTGTAGTTGACACTGCTGCATATAGTGCGTAGTTCACATTGCTGGATATAGAGCGTAGTTCACACAACTGGATATAGTCCGTAGTTCACACTGCTGGATATAGTGCGTAGTTCACACTGCTGGATATAGTCCATAGTTCACACTGCTGGATTTAGTGCGTAGTTCACACTGCTTGATATAGTGCATCGTTGACACTGCTGGATGTAGTTCACAGTTCACACTGCAGGATGTAGTCCACAGTTCACACTGCAGGACATAGTCAGTAGTTCACACTGCTGGATATAGTGCGTAGTTCACACTGCTGTATACAGTGTGTATTTCACACTTCTGGATATAGCCCATAGTTCACATTGCTGGATATAGTGTGTAGTTGACACTGCTGGATATAGTGCGTAGTTCACACAACTGGATATAGTCCGTAGTTCACACTGCTGGATATAGTGCGTAGTTCACACGGCTGGATATAGTCAGTAGTTCACACAACTGGATATAGTGCGTACTTCACACGGCTGGATATAGTCCGTAGTTCAAACTGCTGGATATAGTGCATAGTTCACATGGCTGGATATAGACCGCAGTTCACTCCGCTGAATATAGGCCGTACTTCACTCTGCTGGATATAGTGCGTAGTTCACACTGCTGTATATAGTGTGTAGTTAACTCTGCTTGATATAGTCCGTAGATCAGACTACTGGATATAGTGCGTAGTTCACACTGCTGGATATATTGTGTAGTTCACACTGCTGGATATAGTCCGTAGTTCATAGTGCTGGATATAGTGCATAGTTCACACTACTGGATATAGACCGCAGTTCACTCCGCTGAATATAGGCCGTACTTCACTCTGCTGGATATAGTGCGTAGTTCACACTGCTGTATATAGTGCATAGTTCACACTGCTGGATATAGTGCATAGTTCACACTGCTTGATATAGTCCATAGTTGACACTGCTGGATATAGTGCGTAGTTCACACAACTGGATATAGTCCGTAGTTCACACTGCTGGATATAGTGCGTAGTTCACACGGCTGGATATAGTCAGTAGTTCACACAACTGGATATAGTGCGTACTTCACACGGCTGGATATAGTCCGTAGTTCACACTGCTGTAAATAGTGCATAGTTCACAGTGCTGGATATAGTACATAGTGCACACTGCTGGATATAGTCCGTAGTTCCCACTGCTGGATATAGTGCATAGTTCAGACTGCTGAATATAGTCCATAGTTCACACTGCTGGATATAGTCCATAGTTCACATTGCTGAATATAGTGTTTAGTTGACACTGCTGCATATAGTGCGTAGTTCACATTACTGGATATAGTGCCTAGTTCACCCAACTGGATATAGTCCGTAGTTCACACTGCTGGATATAGTGCGTAGTTCACACTGCTGGATATAGTCAGTAGTTCACACAACTGGATATAGTGCGTACTTCACACGGCTGGATATAGTCCGTAGTTCACACTGCTGTACATAGTGCATAGTTCACAGTGCTGGATATAGTGCGTAGTGCACACTGCTGGATATAGTCCGTAGTTCACTCTGCTGGATATAGGGCATAGTTCACACTGCTGGATATAGAGCGTAGTTAACACTGCAGGATATAGTGCATGCTTCACACTGCTGGATATAGTGCATAGTTCACACTGTTGGATATAGTCTGTAGTTCATACTGCTGGATATAGTGGGTAGTTCACACTGCTGGATATAGTGCGTAGTTCACACTGCTTGATATAGTGCGTAGATCACACTGGTGGATATAGTGCGTAGTTTACACTGCTGGATATAGTGCATAGAACACACCTGCTGGATATAGTGCGTAGTTCACACTGTTGGATATAGTCTGTAGTTTACACTGCTGGATATAGTCCATAGTTCACACCGCTGCATATAGTGTGTAGTTAACTCTGCTGGATATAGTGCGTAGTTCACACTGAGGGATATATTGTGTAGTTCACACTGCTGGATATAGTCTAGAGTTCACACTGCTGGATATAGTGCGTAGTTCACACTGCTTGATATAGTGCATAGTTGACACTGCTGGATATAGTGTTTAGTACACACTACTGGATATAGTCCATAGTTCACACTGCTGGATATAGTGTGTAGTTGACACTGCTGCATATAGTGCGTAGTTCACATTGCTGGATATAGTGCGTAGTTCACACAACTGGATATAGTCCGTAGTTCACACTGCTGGATATAGTGCGTAGTTCACACTGCTGGATATAGTCCATAGTTCACACTGCTGGATTTAGTGCGTAGTTCACACTGCTTGATATAGTGTATCGTTGACACTGCTGGATGTAGTCCACAGTTCACACTGCAGGATGTAGTCCACAGTTCACACTGCAGGACATAGTCCGTAGTTCACACTGCTGGATATAGTGCGTAGTTCACACTGCTGTATATAGTGTGTAGTTAACTCTGCTTGATATAGTCCGTAGATCAGACTACTGGATATAGTGCGTAGTTCACACTGCTGGATATATTGTGCAGTTCACACTGCTGGATATAGTCCGTAGTTCATAGTGCTGGATATAGTGCATAGTTCACACTACTGGATATAGACCGCAGTTCACTCCGCTGAATATAGGCCGTACTTCACTCTGCTGGATATAGTGCGTAGTTCACACTGCTGTATATAGTGCATAGTTCACACTGCTGGATATAGTGCATAGTTCACACTGCTTGATATAGTGCATAGTTGACACTGCTGGATATAGTGCGTAGTTCACACAACTGGATATAGTCCGTAGTTCACACTGCTGGATATAGTGCGTAGTTCACATGGCTGGATATAGTCAGTAGTTCACACAACTGGATATAGTGCGTACTTCACACGGCTGGATATAGTCCGTAGTTCACACTGCTGTAAATAGTGCATAGTTCACAGTGCTGGATATAGTACGTAGTGCACACTGCTGGATATAGTCCGTAGTTCCCACTGCTGGATATAGTGCATAGTTCAGACTGCTGAATATAGTCCATAGTTCACACTGCTGGATATAGTCCATAGTTCACATTGCTGAATATAGTGTTTAGTTGACACTGCTGCATATAGTGCGTAGTTCACATTACTGGATATAGTGCGTAGTTCACCCAACTGGATATAGTCCGTAGTTCACACTGCTGGATATAGTGCGTAGTTCACACTGCTGGATATAGTCAGTAGTTCACACAACTGGATATAGTGCGTACTTCACACGGCTGGATATAGTCCGTAGTTCACACTGCTGTACATAGTGCATAGTTCACAGTGCTGGATATAGTGCGTAGTGCACACTGCTGGATATAGTCCGTAGTTCACTCTGCTGGATATAGGGCATAGTTCACACTGCTGGATATAGAGCGTAGTTAACACTGCAGGATATAGTGCATGCTTCACACTGCTGGATATAGTGCATAGTTCACACTGTTGGATATAGTCTGTAGTTCATACTGCTGGATATAGTGGGTAGTTCACACTGCTGGATATAGTGCGTAGTTCACACTGCTTGATATAGTGCGTAGATCACACTGGTGGATATAGTGCGTAGTTTACACTGCTGGATATAGTGCATAGAACACACCTGCTGGATATAGTGCGTAGTTCACACTGTTGGATATAGTCTGTAGTTTACACTGCTGGATATAGTCCATAGTTCACACCGCTGCATATAGTGTGTAGTTAACTCTGCTGGATATAGTGCGTAGTTCACACTGAGGGATATATTGTGTAGTTCACACTGCTGGATATAGTCTAGAGTTCACACTGCTGGATATAGTGCGTAGTTCACACTGCTTGATATAGTGCATAGTTGACACTGCTGGATATAGTGTTTAGTACACACTACTGGATATAGTCCATAGTTCACACTGCTGGATATAGTGTGTAGTTGACACTGCTGCATATAGTGCGTAGTTCACATTGCTGGATATAGTGCGTAGTTCACACAACTGGATATAGTCCGTAGTTCACACTGCTGGATATAGTGCGTAGTTCACACTGCTGGATATAGTCCATAGTTCACACTGCTGGATTTAGTGCGTAGTTCACACTGCTTGATATAGTGTATCGTTGACACTGCTGGATGTAGTCCACAGTTCACACTGCAGGATGTAGTCCACAGTTCACACTGCAGGACATAGTCCGTAGTTCACACTGCTGGATATAGTGCGTAGTTCACACTGCTGTATATAGTGTGTAGTTAACTCTGCTTGATATAGTCCGTAGATCAGACTACTGGATATAGTGCGTAGTTCACACTGCTGGATATATTGTGTAGTTCACACTGCTGGATATAGTCCGTAGTTCATAGTGCTGGATATAGTGCATAGTTCACACTACTGGATATAGACCGCAGTTCACTCCGCTGAATATAGGCCGTACTTCACTCTGCTGGATATAGTGCGTAGTTCACACTGCTGTATATAGTGCATAGTTCACACTGCTGGATATAGTGCATAGTTCACACTGCTTGATATAGTGCATAGTTGACACTGCTGGATATAGTGCGTAGTTCACACAACTGGATATAGTCCGTAGTTCACACTGCTGGATATAGTGCGTAGTTCACATGGCTGGATATAGTCAGTAGTTCACACAACTGGATATAGTGCGTACTTCACACGGCTGGATATAGTCCGTAGTTCACACTGCTGTAAATAGTGCATAGTTCACAGTGCTGGATATAGTACGTAGTGCACACTGCTGGATATAGTCCGTAGTTCCCACTGCTGGATATAGTGCATAGTTCAGACTGCTGAATATAGTCCATAGTTCACACTGCTGGATATAGTCCATAGTTCACATTGCTGAATATAGTGTTTAGTTGACACTGCTGCATATAGTGCGTAGTTCACATTACTGGATATAGTGCGTAGTTCACCCAACTGGATATAGTCCGTAGTTCACACTGCTGGATATAGTGCGTAGTTCACACTGCTGGATATAGTCAGTAGTTCACACAACTGGATATAGTGCGTACTTCACACGGCTGGATATAGTCCGTAGTTCACACTGCTGTACATAGTGCATAGTTCACAGTGCTGGATATAGTGCGTAGTGCACACTGCTGGATATAGTCCGTAGTTCACTCTGCTGGATATAGGGCATAGTTCACACTGCTGGATATAGAGCGTAGTTAACACTGCAGGATATAGTGCATGCTTCACACTGCTGGATATAGTGCATAGTTCACACTGTTGGATATAGTCTGTAGTTCATACTGCTGGATATAGTGGGTAGTTCACACTGCTGGATATAGTGCGTAGTTCACACTGCTTGATATAGTGCGTAGATCACACTGGTGGATATAGTGCGTAGTTTACACTGCTGGATATAGTGCATAGAACACACCTGCTGGATATAGTGCGTAGTTCACACTGTTGGATATAGTCTGTAGTTTACACTGCTGGATATAGTCCATAGTTCACACCGCTGCATATAGTGTGTAGTTAACTCTGCTGGATATAGTGCGTAGTTCACACTGAGGGATATATTGTGTAGTTCACACTGCTGGATATAGTCTAGAGTTCACACTGCTGGATATAGTGCGTAGTTCACACTGCTTGATATAGTGCATAGTTGACACTACTGGATATAGTGTTTAGTACACACTACTGGATATAGTCCATAGTTCACACTGCTGGATATAGTGTGTAGTTGACACTGCTGCATATAGTGCGTAGTTCACATTGCTGGATATAGTGCGTAGTTCACACAACTGGATATAGTCCGTAGTTCACACTGCTGGATATAGTGCGTAGTTCACACTGCTGGATATAGTCCATAGTTCACACTGCTGGATTTAGTGCGTAGTTCACACTGCTTGATATAGTGTATCGTTGACACTGCTGGATGTAGTCCACAGTTCACACTGCAGGATGTAGTCCACAGTTCACACTGCAGGACATAGTCCGTAGTTCACACTGCTGGATATAGTGCGTAGTTCACACTGCTGTATATAGTGTGTAGTTAACTCTGCTTGATATAGTCCGTAGATCAGACTACTGGATATAGTGCGTAGTTCACACTGCTGGATATATTGTGTAGTTCACACTGCTGGATATAGTCCGTAGTTCATAGTGCTGGATATAGTGCATAGTTCACACTACTGGATATAGACCGCAGTTCACTCCGCTGAATATAGGCCGTACTTCACTCTGCTGGATATAGTGCGTAGTTCACACTGCTGTATATAGTGCATAGTTCACACTGCTGGATATAGTCCGTAGTTAACTCTGCTTGATATAGTCCGTAGATCAGACTACTGGATATAGTGCGTAGTTCACACTGCTGGATATATTGTGTAGTTCACACTGCTGGATATAGTCCGTAGTTCATAGTGCTGGATATAGTGCATAGTTCACACTACTGGATATAGACAGCAGTTCACTCCGCTGAATATAGGCCGTACTTCACTCTGCTGGATATAGTGCGTAGTTCACACTGCTGTATATAGTGCATAGTTCACACTGCTGGATATAGTGCATAGTTCACACTGCTTGATATAGTGCATAGTTGACACTGCTGGATATAGTGCGTAGTTCACACAACTGGATATAGTCCGTAGTTCACACTGCTGGATATAGTGCGTAGTTCACACGGCTGGATATAGTCAGTAGTTCACACAACTGGATATAGTGCGTACTTCACACGGCTGGATATAGTCCGTAGTTCACACTGCTGTAAATAGTGCATAGTTCACAGTGCTGGATATAGTACGTAGTGCACACTGCTGGATATAGTCCGTAGTTCCCACTGCTGGATATAGTGCATAGTTCAGACTGCTGAATATAGTCCATAGTTCACACTGCTGGATATAGTCCATAGTTCACATTGCTGAATATAGTGTTTAGTTGACACTGCTGCATATAGTGCGTAGTTCACATTACTGGATATAGTGCGTAGTTCACCCAACTGGATATAGTCCGTAGTTCACACTGCTGGATATAGTGCGTAGTTCACACTGCTGGATATAGTCAGTAGTTCACACAACTGGATATAGTGCGTACTTCACACGGCTGGATATAGTCCGTAGTTCACACTGCTGTACATAGTGCATAGTTCACAGTGCTGGATATAGTGCGTAGTGCACACTGCTGGATATAGTCCGTAGTTCACTCTGCTGGATATAGGGCATAGTTCACACTGCTGGATATAGAGCGTAGTTAACACTGCAGGATATAGTGCATGCTTCACACTGCTGGATATAGTGCATAGTTCACACTGTTGGATATAGTCTGTAGTTCATACTGCTGGATATAGTGGGTAGTTCACACTGCTGGATATAGTGCGTAGTTCACACTGCTTGATATAGTGCGTAGATCACACTGGTGGATATAGTGCGTAGTTTACACTGCTGGATATAGTGCATAGAACACACCTGCTGGATATAGTGCGTAGTTCACACTGTTGGATATAGTCTGTAGTTTACACTGCTGGATATAGTCCATAGTTCACACCGCTGCATATAGTGTGTAGTTAACTCTGCTGGATATAGTGCGTAGTTCACACTGCTGGATATATTGTGTAGTTCACACTGCTGGATATAGTCTAGAGTTCACACTGCTGGATATAGTGCGTAGTTCACACTGCTTGATATAGTGCATAGTTGACACTGCTGGATATAGTGTTTAGTGCACACTACTGGATATAGTCCATAGTTCACACTGCTGGATATAGTGTGTAGTTGACACTGCTGCATATAGTGCGTAGTTCACATTGCTGGATATAGTGCGTAGTTCACACAACTGGATATAGTCCGTAGTTCACACTGCTGGATATAGTGCGTAGTTCACACTGCTGGATATAGTCCATAGTTCACACTGCTGGATTTAGTGCGTAGTTCACACTGCTTGATATAGTGTGTCGTTGACACTGCTGGATGTAGTCCACAGTTCACACTGCAGGATGTAGTCCACAGTTCACACTGCAGGACATAGTCCGTAGTTCACACTGCTGGATATAGTGCGTAGTTCACACTGCTGTATACAGTGTGTAGTTCACACTTCTGGATATAGCCCATAGTTCACATTGATGGATATAGTGTGTAGTTGACACTGCTGGATATAGTGTGTAGTTCACACAACTGGATATAGTCCGTAGTTCACACTGCTGGATATAGTGCGTAGTTCACACGGCTGGATATAGTCAGTAGTTCACACAACTGGATATAGTGCGTACTTCACACGGCTGGATATAGTCCGTAGTTCACACTGCTGGATATAGTGCATAGTTCACACGGCTGGATATAGACCGCACTTCACTCCGCTGAATATAGGCCGTACTTCACACTGCTGGATATAGTGCGTAGTTCACACTGCTGTATATAGTGCATAGTTCACACTGCTGGATATAGTGCATAGTTCACACTGCTTGATATAGTGCATAGTTGACACTGCTGGATATAGTGTTTAGTTCACACTGCTGGATATAGTCCATAGTTCACATTGCTGGATATAGTGTGTAGTTGACACTGCTGGATATAGTGCGTAGTTCACACAACTGGATATAGTCCGTAGTTCACACTGCTGGATATAGTGCGTAGTTCACACGGCTGGATATAGTCAGTAGTTCACACAACTGGATATAGTGCATACTTCACACGGCTGGATATAGTCCATAGTTCACACTGCTGCATATAGTGTGTAGTTAACTCTGCTTGATATAGTCCGTAGATCAGACTACTGGATATAGTGCATAGTTCACACTGCTGGATATATTGTGTAGTTCACACTGCTGGATATAGTCCGTAGTTCGTAGTGCTGGATATAGTGCATAGTTCACACTACTGGATATAGACCGCAGTTCACTCCGCTGAATATAGGCCGTACTTCACTCTGCTGGATATAGTGCGTAGTTCACACTGCTGTATATAGTGCATAGTTCACACTGCTGGATATAGTGCATAGTTCACACTGCTTCATATAGTGCATAGTTGACACTGCTGGATATAGTGTTTAGTTCACACTGCTGGATATAGCCCATAGTTCACATTGCTGGATATAGTGTGTAGTTGACACTGCTGGATATAGTGCGTAGTTCACACAACTGGATATAGTCCGTAGTTCACACTGCTGGATATAGTGCGTAGTTCACACGGCTGGATATAGTCCGTAGTTCGCACTGCTGTAAATAGTGCATAGTTCACAGTGCTGGATATAGTACGTAGTGCACACTGCTGGATATAGTCCGTAGTTCCCACTGCTGGATATAGTGCATAGTTCAGACTGCTGAATATAGTCCATAGTTCACACTGCTGGATTTTGTCCATAGTTCACATTGCTGAATATAGTGTTTAGTTGACACTGCTGCATATAGTGCGTAGTTCACATTACTGGATATAGTGCGTAGTTCACACAACTGGATATAGTCCGTAGTTCACACTGCTGGATATAGTGCGTAGTTCACACTGCTGGATATAGTCAGTAGTTCACACAACTGGATATAGTGCGTACTTCACACGGCTGGATATAGTCCATAGTTCACACTGCTGTACATAGTGCATAGTTCACAGTGCTGGATATAGTGCGTAGTGCACACTGCTGGATATAGTCCGTAGTTCACTCTGCTGGATATAGGGCATAGTTCACACTGCTGGATATAGAGCGTAGTTAACACTGCAGGATATAGTGCATGCTTCACACTGCTGGATATAGTGCATAGTTCACACTGTTGGATATAGTCTGTAGTTCATACTGCTGGATATAGTCCGTAGTTCACACTGCTGTACATAGTGCATAGTTCACAGTGCTGGATATAGTGCGTAGTGCACACTGCTGGATATAGTCCGTAGTTCACTCTGCTGGATATAGGGCATAGTTCACACTGCTGGATATAGAGCGTAGTTAACACTGCAGGATATAGTGCATGCTTCACACTGCTGGATATAGTGCATAGTTCACACTGTTGGATATAGTCTGTAGTTCATACTGCTGGATATAGTGGGTAGTTCACACTGCTGGATATAGTGCGTAGTTCACACTGCTTGATATAGTGCGTAGATCACACTGGTGGATATAGTGCGTAGTTTACACTGCTGGATATAGTGCATAGAACACACCTGCTGGATATAGTGCGTAGTTCACACTGTTGGATATAGTCTGTAATTTACACTGCTGGATATAGTCCATAGTTCACACCGCTGCATATAGTGTGTAGTTAACTCTGCTGGATATAGTGCGTAGTTCACACTGCTGGATATATTGTGTAGTTCACACTGCTGGATATAGTCTAGAGTTCACACTGCTGGATATAGTGCGTAGTTCACACTGCTTGATATAGTGCATAGTTGACACTGCTGGATATAGTGTTTAGTACACACTACTGGATGTAGTCCATAGTTCACACTGCTGGATATAGTGTGTAGTTGACACTGCTGCATATAGTGCGTAGTTCACACTGCTGGATATAGAGCGTAGTTCACACAACTGGATATAGTCCGTAGTTCACACTGCTGGATATAGTCCATAGTTAACACTGCTGGATTTAGTGCGTAGTTCACACTGCTTGATATAGTGCATCGTTGACACTGCTGGATGTAGTTCACAGTTCACACTGCAGGATGTAGTCCACAGTTCACACTGCAGGACATAGTCCGTAGTTCACACTGCTGGATATAGTGCGTAGTTCACACTGCTGTATACAGTGTGTAGTTCACACTTCTGGATATAGCCCATAGTTCACATTGCTGGATATAGTGTGTAGTTGACACTGCTGGATATAGTGCGTAGTTCACACAACTGGATATAGTCCGTAGTTCACACTGCTGGATATAGTGCGTAGTTCACACGGCTGGATATAGTCAGTAGTTCACACAACTGGATATAGTGCGTACTTCACACGGCTGGATATAGTCCGTAGTTCAAACTGCTGGATATAGTGCATAGTTCACATGGCTGGATATAGACCGCAGTTCACTCCGCTGAATATAGGCCGTACTTCACTCTGCTGGATATAGTGCGTAGTTCACACTGCTGTATATAGTGTGTAGTTAACTCTGCTTGATATAGTCCGTAGATCAGACTACTGGATATAGTGCGTAGTTCACACTGCTGGATATATTGTGTAGTTCACACTGCTGGATATAGTCCGTAGTTCATAGTGCTGGATATAGTGCATAGTTCACACTACTGGATATAGTGCATAGTTGACACTGCTGGATATAGTGCGTAGTTCACACAACTGGATATAGTCCGTAGTTCACACTGCTGGATATAGTGCGTAGTTCACACGGCTGGATATAGTCAGTAGTTCACACAACTGGATATAGTGCGTACTTCACACGGCTGGATATAGTCCGTAGTTCACACTGCTGTAAATAGTGCATAGTTCACAGTGCTGGATATAGTACGTAGTGCACACTGCTGGATATAGTCCGTAGTTCCCACTGCTGGATATAGTGCATAGTTCAGACTGCTGAATATAGTCCATAGTTCACACTGCTGGATATAGTCCATAGTTCACATTGCTGAATATAGTGTTTAGTTGACACTGCTGCATATAGTGCGTAGTTCACATTACTGGATATAGTGCGTAGTTCACCCAACTGGATATAGTCCGTAGTTCACACTGCTGGATATAGTGCGTAGTTCACACTGCTGGATATAGTCAGTAGTTCACACAACTGGATATAGTGCGTACTTCACACGGCTGGATATAGTCCGTAGTTCACACTGCTGTACATAGTGCATAGTTCACAGTGCTGGATATAGTGCGTAGTGCACACTGCTGGATATAGGGCATAGTTCACACTGCTGGATATAGAGCGTAGTTAACACTGCAGGATATAGAGCATGCTTCACACTGCTGGATATAGTGCATAGTTCACACTGTTGGATATAGTCTGTAGTTCATACTGCTGGATATAGTGGGTAGTTCACACTGCTGGATATAGTGCGTAGTTCACACTGCTTGATATAGTGCGTAGATCACACTGCTGGATATAGTGCGTAGTTTACACTGCTGGATATAGTGCATAGAACACACCTGCTGGATATAGTGCGTAGTTCACACTGTTGGATATAGTCTGTAGTTTACACTGCTGGATATAGTCCATAGTTCACACCGCTGCATATAGTGTGTAGTTAACTCTGCTGGATATAGTGCGTAGTTCACACTGCTGGATATATTGTGTAGTTCACACAGCTGGATATAGTCTAGAGTTCACACTGCTGGATATAGTGCGTAGTTCACACTGCTTGATATAGTCCATAGTTCACACTGCTGGATATAGTGTGTAGTTGACACTGCTGCATATAGTGCGTAGTTCACATTGCTGGATATAGTGCGTAGTTCACACAACTGGATATAGTCCGTAGTTCACACTGCTGGATATAGTGCGTAGTTCACACTGCTGGATATAGTCCATAGTTCACACTGCTGGATTTAGTGCGTAGTTCACACTGCTTGATATAGTGCATCGTTGACACTGCTGGATGTAGTCCACAGTTCACACTGCAGGATGTAGTCCACAGTTCACACTGCAGGACATAGTCCGTAGTTCACACTGCTGGATATAGTGCGTAGTTCACACTGCTGTATACAGTGTGTAGTTCACACTTCTGGATATAGCCCATAGTTCACATTGATGGATATAGTGTGTAGTTGACACTGCTGGATATAGTGTGTAGTTCACACAACTGGATATAGTCCGTAGTTCACACTGCTGGATAGAGTGCGTAGTTCACACGGCTGGATATAGTCAGTAGTTCACACACTGGATATAGTGCGTACTTCACACGGCTGGATATAGTCCGTAGTTCACACTGCTGGATATAGTGCATAGTTCACACGGCTGGATATAGACCGCACTTCACTCCGCTGAATATAGGCCGTACTTCACTCTGCTGGATATAGTGCGTAGTTCACACTGCTGTATATAGTGCATAGTTCACACTGCTGGATATAGTGCATAGTTCACACTGCTTGATATAGTGCATAGTTGACACTGCTGGATATAGTGTTTAGTTCACACTGCTGGATATAGTCCATAGTTCACATTGCTGGATATAGTGTGTAGTTGACACTGCTGGATATAGTGCGTAGTTCACACAACTGGATATAGTCCGTAGTTCACACTGCTGGATATAGTGCGTAGTTCACACGGCTGGATATAGTCAGTAGTTCACACAACTGGATATAGTGCATACTTCACACGGCTGGATATAGTCCATAGTTCACACTGCTGCATATAGTGTGTAGTTAACTCTGCTTGATATAGTCCGTAGATCAGACTACTGGATATAGTGCATAGTTCACACTGCTGGATATATTGTGTAGTTCACACTGCTGGATATAGTCCGTAGTTCGTAGTGCTGGATATAGTGCATAGTTCACACTACTGGATATAGACCGCAGTTCACTCCGCTGAATATAGGCCGTACTTCACTCTGCTGGATATAGTGCGTAGTTCACACTGCTGTATATAGTGCATAGTTCACACTGCTGGATATAGTGCATAGTTCACACTGCTTTATATAGTGCATAGTTGACACTGCTGGCTATAGTGTTTAGTTCACACTGCTGGATATAGCCCATAGTTCACATTGCTGGATATAGTGTGTAGTTGACACTGCTGGATATAGTGCATAGTTCACACAACTGGATATAGTCCGTAGTTCACACTGCTGGATATAGTGCGTAGTTCACACGGCTGGATATAGTCCGTAGTTCGCACTGCTGTAAATAGTGCATAGTTCACAGTGCTGGATATAGTACGTAGTGCACACTGCTGGATATAGTCCGTAGTTCCCACTGCTGGATATAGTGCATAGTTCAGACTGCTGAATATAGTCCATAGTTCACACTGCTGGATTTTGTCCATAGTTCACATTGCTGAATATAGTGTTTAGTTGACACTGCTGCATATAGTGCGTAGTTCACATTACTGGATATAGTGCGTAGTTCACACAACTGGATATAGTCCGTAGTTCACACTGCTGGATATAGTGCGTAGTTCACACTGCTGGATATAGTCAGTAGTTCACACAACTGGATATAGTGCGTCCTTCACACGGCTGGATATAGTCCATAGTTCACACTGCTGTAAATACTGCATAGTTCACAGTGCTGGAAATAGTGCGTAGTGCACACTGCTGGATATAGTCCGTAGTTCACTCTGCTGGATATAGGGCATAGTTCACACTGCTGGATATAGAGCGTAGTTAACACTGCAGGATATAGTGCATGCTTCACACTGCTGGATATAGTGCATAGTTCACACTGTTGGATATAGTCTGTAGTTCATACTGCTGGATATAGTCCGTAGTTCACACTGCTGTACATAGTGCATAGTTCACAGTGCTGGATATAGTGCGTAGTGCACACTGCTGGATATAGTCCGTAGTTCACTCTGCTGGATATAGGGCATAGTTCACACTGCTGGATATAGAGCGTAGTTAACACTGCAGGATATAGTGCATGCTTCACACTGCTGGATATAGTGCATAGTTCACACTGTTGGATATAGTCTGTAGTTCATACTGCTGGATATAGTGGGTAGTTCACACTGCTGGATATAGTGCGTAGTTCACACTGCTTGATATAGTGCGTAGATCACACTGGTGGATATAGTGCGTAGTTTACACTGCTGGATATAGTGCATAGAACACACCTGCTGGATATAGTGCGTAGTTCACACTGTTGGATATAGTCTGTAGTTTACACTGCTGGATATAGTCCATAGTTCACACCGCTGCATATAGTGTGTAGTTAACTCTGCTGGATATAGTGCGTAGTTCACACTGCTGGATATATTGTGTAGTTCACACTGCTGGATATAGTCTAGAGTTCACACTGCTGGATATAGTGCGTAGTTCACACTGCTTGATATAGTGCATAGTTGACACTGCTGGATATAGTGTTTAGTACACACTACTGGATGTAGTCCATAGTTCACACTGCTGGATATAGTGTGTAGTTGACACTGCTGCATATAGTGCGTAGTTCACATTGCTGGATATAGAGCGTAGTTCACACAACTGGATATAGTCCGTAGTTCACACTGCTGGATATAGTGCGTAGTTCACACTGCTGGATATAGTCCATAGTTCACACTGCTGGATTTAGTGCGTAGTTCACACTGCTTGATATAGTGCATCGTTGACACTGCTGGATGTAGTTCACAGATCACACTGCAGGATGTAGTCCACAGTTCACACTGCAGGACATAGTCCGTAGTTCACACTGCTGGATATAGTGCGTAGTTCACACTGCTGTATACAGTGTGTAGTTCACACTTCTGGATATAGCCCATAGTTCACATTGCTGGATATAGTGTGTAGTTGACACTGCTGGATATAGTGCGTAGTTCACACAACTGGATATAGTCCGTAGTTCACACTGCTGGATATAGTGCGTAGTTCACACGGCTGGATATAGTCAGTAGTTCACACAACTGGATATAGTGCGTACTTCACACGGCTGGATATAGTCCGTAGTTCAAACTGCTGGATATAGTGCATAGTTCACATGGCTGGATATAGACCGCAGTTCACTCCGCTGAATATAGGCCGTACTTCACTCTGCTGGATATAGTGCTTAGTTCACACTGCTGTATATAGTGTGTAGTTAACTCTGCTTGATATAGTCCGTAGATCAGACTACTGGATATAGTGCGTAGTTCACACTGCTGGATATATTGTGTAGTTCACACTGCTGGATATAGTCCGTAGTTCATAGTGCTGGATATAGTGCATAGTTCACACTACTGGATATAGACCGCAGTTCACTCCGCTGAATATAGGCCGTACTTCACTCTGCTGGATATAGTGCGTAGTTCACACTGCTGTATATAGTGCATAGTTCACACTGCTGGATATAGTGCATAGTTCACACTGCTTGATATAGTGCATAGTTGACACTGCTGGATATAGTGCGTAGTTCACACAACTGGATATAGTCCGTAGTTCACACTGCTGGATATAGTGCGTATTTCACACGGCTGGATATAGTCAGTAGTTCACACAGCTGGATATAGTGCATACTTCACACGGCTGGATATAGTCCGTAGTTCACACTGCTGTAAATAGTGCATAGTTCACAGTGCTGGATATAGTACGTAGTGCACACTGCTGGATATAGTCCGTAGTTCCCACTGCTGGATATAGTGCATAGTTCAGACTGCTGAATATAGTCCATAGTTCACACTGCTGGATATAGTCCATAGTTCACATTGCTGAATATAGTGTTTAGTTGACACTGCTGCATATAGTGCGTAGTTCACATTACTGGATATAGTGCGTAGTTCACACAACTGGATATAGTCCGTAGTTCACACTGCTGGATATAGTGCTTAGTTCACACTGCTGGATATAGTCAGTAGTTCACACAACTGGATATAGTGCGTACTTCACACGGCTGGATATAGTCCGTAGTTCACACTGCTGTACATAGTGCATAGTTCACAGTGCTGGATATAGTGCGTAGTGCACACTGCTGGATATAGTCCGTAGTTCACTCTGCTGGATATAGGGCATAGTTCACACTGCTGGATATAGAGCGTAGTTAACACTGCAGGATATAGTGCATGCTTCACACTGTTGGATATAGTCTGTAGTTCATACTGCTGGATATAGTGGGTAGTTCACACTGCTGGATATAGTACGTAGTTCACACTGCTTGATATAGTGCGTAGATCACACTGGTGGATATAGTGCGTAGTTTACACTGCTGGATATAGTGCATAGAATACACCTGCTGGATATAGTGCGTAGATCACACTGTTGGATATAGTCTGTAGTTTACACTGCTGGATATAGTCCATAGTTCACACCGCTGCATATAGTGTGTAGTTAACTCTGCTGGATATAGTGCGTAGTTCACACTGCTGGATATATTGTGTAGTTCACACTGCTGGATATAGTCTGTAGTTCATACTGCTGGATATAGTGGGTAGTTCACACTGCTGGATATAGTACGTAGTTCACACTGCTTGATATAGTGCGTAGATCACACTGGTGGATATAGTGCGTAGTTTACACTGCTGGATATAGTGCATAGAATACACCTGCTGGATATAGTGCGTAGATCACACTGTTGGATATAGTCTGTAGTTTACACTGCTGGATATAGTCCATAGTTCACACCGCTGCATATAGTGTGTAGTTAACTCTGCTGGATATAGTGTGTAGTTGACACTGCTGGATATAGTGCGTAGTTCACACAACAGGATATAGTCCGTAGTTAACTCTGCTTGATATAGTCCGTAGATCAGACTACTGGATATAGTGCGTAGTTCACACTGCTGGATATATTGTGTAGTTCACACTGCTGTATATAGTCCGTAGTTCATAGTGCTGGATATAGTGCATAGTTCACACTACTGGATATAGACCGCAGTTCACTCCGCTGAATATAGGCCGTACTTCACTCTGCTGGATATAGTGCGTAGTTTACACTGCTGTATATAGTGCATAGTTCACACTGCTGGATATAGTGCATAGTTCACACTGCTTTATATAGTGCATAGTTGACACTGCTGGCTATAGTGTTTAGTTCACACTGCTGGATATAGCCCATAGTTCACATTGCTGGATATAGTGTGTAGTTGACACTGCTGGATATAGTGCGTAGTTCACACAACTGGATATAGTCCGTAGTTCACACTGCTGGATATAGTGCGTAGTTCACACGGCTGGATATAGTCCGTAGTTCGCACTGCTGTAAATAGTGCATAGTTCACAGTGCTGGATATAGTACGTAGTGCACACTGCTGGATATAGTCCGTAGTTCCCACTGCTGGATATAGTGCATAGTTCAGACTGCTGAATATAGTCCATAGTTCACACTGCTGGATTTTGTCCATAGTTCACATTGCTGAATATAGT
This sequence comes from Hypanus sabinus, assembly GCF_030144855.1. Lineage (NCBI taxonomy): Eukaryota > Metazoa > Chordata > Chondrichthyes > Myliobatiformes > Dasyatidae > Hypanus > Hypanus sabinus. The sequence goes on along the minus strand of NC_082706.1, from coordinate 76,192,487 downwards.
GTTTAGTTGACACAGCTGCATATAGTGCGTAGTTCACATTACTGGATATAGTGCGTAGTTCACACAACTGGATATAGTCCGTAGTTCACACTGCTGGATATAGTGCGTAGTTCACACTGCTGGATATAGTCAGTAGTTCACACAACTGGATATAGTGCGTACTTCACACGGCTGGATATAGTCCATAGTTCACACTGCTGTACATAGTGCATAGTTCACAGTGCTGGATATAGTGCGTAGTGCACACTGCTGGATATAGTCCGTAGTTCACTCTGCTGGATATAGGGCATAGTTCACACTGCTGGATATAGAGCGTAGTTAACACTGCAGGATATAGTGCATGCTTCACACTGCTGGATATAGTGCATAGTTCACACTGTTGGATATAGTCTGTAGTTCATACTGCTGGATATAGTCCGTAGTTCACACTGCTGTACATAGTGCATAGTTCACAGTGCTGGATATAGTGCGTAGTGCACACTGCTGGATATAGTCCGTAGTTCACTCTGCTGGATATAGGGCATAGTTCACACTGCTGGATATAGAGCGTAGTTAACACTGCAGGATATAGTGCATGCTTCACACTGCTGGATATAGTGCATAGTTCACACTGTTGGATATAGTCTGTAGTTCATACTGCTGGATATAGTGGGTAGTTCACACTGCTGGATATAGTGCGTAGTTCACACTGCTTGATATAGTGCGTAGATCACACTGGTGGATATAGTGCGTAGTTTACACTGCTGGATATAGTGCATAGAACACACCTGCTGGATATAGTGCGTAGTTCACACTGTTGGATATAGTCTGTAGTTTACACAGCTGGATATAGTCCATAGTTCACACCGCTGCATATAGTGTGTAGTCAACTCTGCTGGATATAGTGCGTAGTTCACACTGCTGGATATATTGTGTAGTTCACACTGCTGGATATAGTCTAGAGTTCACACTGCTGGATATAGTGCGTAGTTCACACTGCTTGATATAGTGCATAGTTGACACTGCTGGATATAGTGTTTAGTACACACTACTGGATGTAGTCCATAGTTCACACTGCTGGATATAGTGTGTAGTTGACACTGCTGCATATAGTGCGTAGTTCACATTGCTGGATATAGAGCGTAGTTCACACAACTGGATATAGTCCGTAGTTCACACTGCTGGATATAGTGCGTAGTTCACACTGCTGGATATAGTCCATAGTTCACACTGCTGGATTTAGTGCGTAGTTCACACTGCTTGATATAGTGCATCGTTGACACTGCTGGATGTAGTTCACAGTTCACACTGCAGGATGTAGTCCACAGTTCACACTGCAGGACATGGTCCGTAGTTCACACTGCTGGATATAGTGCGTAGTTCACACTGCTGTATACAGTGTGTAGTTCACACTTCTGGATATAGCCCATAGTTCACATTGCTGGATATAGTGTGTAGTTGACACTGCTGGATATAGTGCGTAGTTCACACAACTGGATATAGTCCGTAGTTCACACTGCTGGATATAGTGCGTAGTTCACACGGCTGGATATAGTCAGTAGTTCAAACAACTGGATATAGTGCGTACTTCACACGGCTGGATATAGTCCGTAGTTCAAACTGCTGGATATAGTGCATAGTTCACATGGCTGGATATAGACCGCAGTTCACTCCGCTGAATATAGGCCGTACTTCACTCTGCTGGATATAGTGCGTAGTTCACACTGCTGTATATAGTGTGTAGTTAACTCGGCTTGATATAGTCCGTAGATCAGACTACTGGATATAGTGCGTAGTTCACACTGCTGGATATATTGTGTAGTTCACACTGCTGGATATAGTCCGTAGTTCATAGTGCTGGATATAGTGCATAGTTCACACTACAGGATATAGACCGCAGTTCACTCCGCTGAATATAGGCCGTACTTCACTCTGCTGGATATAGTGCGTAGTTCACACTGTTGTATATAGTGCATAGTTCACACTGCTGGATATAGTGCATAGTTCACACTGCTTGATATAGTGCATAGTTGACACTGCTGGATATAGTGCGTAGTTCACACAACTGGATATAGTCCGTAGTTCACACTGCTGGATATAGTCCGTAGTTCATAGTGCTGGATATAGTGCATAGTTCACACTGCTTGATATAGTGAATAGTTGACACTGCTGGATGTAGTCCACAGTTCACACTGCAGGATGTAGTCCACAGTTCACACTGCAGGAAATAGTCCGTAGTTCACACTACTGGATATAGACAGTAGTTCACACTGCTGGATACAGTGTGTAGTTCACACTTCTGGATAAAGTTCATAGTTCACACGGCTGGATATAGTGCGTAGTTCACATTGCTGGATATAGAGCGTAGTTCACACAACTGGATATAGTCCGTAGTTAACTCTGCTTGATATAGTCCGTAGATCAGACTACTGGATATAGTGCGTAGTTCACACTGCTGGATATATTGTGTAGTTCACACTGCTGGATATAGTCCGTAGTTCATAGTGCTGGATATAGTGCATAGTTCACTCTACTGGATATAGACAGCAGTTCACTCCGCTGAATATAGGCCGTACTTCACTCTGCTGGATATAGTGCGTAGTTCACACTGCTGTATATAGTGCATAGTTCACACTGCTGGATATAGTGCATAGTTCACACTGCTTGATATAGTGCATAGTTGACACTGCTGGATATAGTGTTTAGTTCACACTGCTGGATATAGGCCATAGTTCACATTGCTGGATATAGTGTGTAGTAGACACTGCTGGATATAGTGCGTAGTTCACACAACTGGATATAGTCCGTAGTTAACTCTGCTTGATATAGTCCGTAGATCAGACTACTGGATATAGTGCGTAGTTCACACTGCTGGATATATTGTGTAGTTCACACTGCTGGATATAGTCCGTAGTTCATAGTGCTGGATATAGTGCATAGTTCACACTACTGGATATAGACCGCAGTTCACTCCGCTGAATATAGGCCGTACTTCACTCTGCTGGATATAGTGCGTAGTTCACACTGCTGTATATAGTGCATAGTTCACACTGCTGGATATAGTGCATAGTTCACACTGCTTGATATAGTGCATAGTTGACACTGCTGGATATAGTGCGTAGTTCACACAACTGGATATAGTCCGTAGTTCACACCGCTGGATATAGTGCGTAGTTCACACGGCTGGATATAGTCAGTAGTTCACACAACTGGATATAGTGCGTACTTCACACGGCTGGATATAGTCCGTAGTTCTCACTGCTGTAAATAGTGCATAGTTCACAGTGCTGGATATAGTACGTAGTGCACACTGCTGGATATAGTCCGTAGTTGCCACTGCTGGATATAGTGCATAGTTCAGACTGCTGAATATAGTCCATAGTTCACACTGCTGGATATAGTCCATAGTTCACATTGCTGAATATAGTGTTTAGTTGACACTGCTGCATATAGTGCGTAGTTCACATTACTGGATATAGTGCGTAGTTCACACAACTGGATATAGTCCGTAGTTCACACTGCTGGATATAGTGCGTAGTTCACACTGCTGGATATAGTCAGTAGTTCACACAACTGGATATAGTGCGTACTTCACACGGCTGGATATAGTCCGTAGTTCACACTGCTGTACATAGTGCATAGTTCACAGTGCTGGATATAGTGCGTAGTGCACACTGCTGGATATAGTCCGTAGTTCACTCTGCTGGATATAGGGCATAGTTCACACTGCTGGATATAGAGCGTAGTTAACACTGCAGGATATAGTGCATGCTTCACACTGTTGGATATAGTCTGTAGTTCATACTGCTGGATATAGTGGGTAGTTCACACTGCTGGATATAGTACGTAGTTCACACTGCTTGATATAGTGCGTAGATCACACTGGTGGATATAGTGCGTAGTTTACACTGCTGGATATAGTGCATAGAATACACCTGCTGGATATAGTGCGTAGTTCACACTGTTGGATATAGTCTGTAGTTTACACTGCTGGATATAGTCCATAGTTCACACTGCTGCATATAGTGTGTAGTTAACTCTGCTGGATATAGTGCGTAGTTCACACTGCTGGATATATTGTGTAGTTCACACTGCTGGATATAGTCTAGAGTTCACACTGCTGGATATAGTGCGTAGTTCACAGTGCTTGATATAGTGCATAGTTGACACTGCTGGATATAGTGTTTAGTACACACTACTGGATATAGTCCATAGTTCACACTGCTGGATATAGTGTGTAGTTGACACTGCTGCATATCGTGTGTAGTTCACATTGCTGGATATAGTGCGTAGTTCACAGAACTGGATATAGTCCGTAGTTCACACTGCTGGATATAGTGCGTAGTTCACACTGCTGGATATAGTCCATAGTTCACACTGCTGTATATAGTGCATAGTTCACACTGCTGGATTTAGTGCGTAGTTCACACTGCTTGATATAGTGCATCGTTGACACTGCTGGATGTAGTCCACAGTTCACACTGCAGGATGTAGTCCACAGTTCACACTGCAGGACATAGTCCGTAGTTCACACTGCTGGATATAGTGCGTAGTTCACACTGCTGTATACAGTGTGTAGTTCACACTTCTGGATATAGCCCATAGTTCACATTGCTGGATATAGTGTGTAGTTGACACTGCTGGATATAGTGCGTAGTTCACACAACTGGATATAGTCCGTAGTTAACTCTGCTTGATATAGTCCGTAGATCAGACTACTGGATATAGTGCGTAGTTCACACTGCTGGATATATTGTGTAGTTCACACTGCTGGATATAGTCCGTAGTTCATAGTGCTGGATATAGTGCATAGTTCACACTACTGGATATAGACCGCAGTTCACTCCGCTGAATATAGGCCGTACTTCACTCTGCTGGATATAGTGCGTAGTTCACACTGCTGTATATAGTGCATAGTTCACACTGCTGGATATAGTGCATAGTTCACACTGCTTGATATAGTGCATAGTTGACACTGCTGGATATAGTGTTTAGTTCACACTGCTGGATATAGGCCATAGTTCACATTGCTGGATATAGTGTGTAGTAGACACTGCTGGATATAGTGCGTAGTTCACACAACTGGATATGGTCCGTAGTTCACACTGCTGGATATAGTGCGTAGTTCACACGGCTGGATATAGTCAGTAGTTCACACAACTGGATATAGTGCGTACTTCACACGGCTGGATATAGTCCGTAGTTCACACTGCTGTAAATAGTGCATAGTTCACAGTGCTGGATATAGTACGTAGTGCACACTGCTGGATATAGTCCGCAGTTCCCACTGCTGGATATAGTGCATAGTTCAGACTGCTGAATATAGTCCATAGTTCACACTGCTGGATATAGTCCATAGTTCACATTGCTGAATATAGTGTTTAGTTGACACTGCTGCATATAGTGCGTAGTTCACATTACTGGATATAGTGCGTAGTTCACACAACTGGATATAGTCCGTAGTTCACACTGCTGGATATAGTGCGTAGTTCACACTGCTGGATATAGTCAGTAGTTCACACAACTGGATATAGTGCGTACTTCACACGGCTGGATATAGTCCGTAGTTCACACTGCTGTACATAGTGCATAGTTCACAGTGCTGGATATAGTGCGTAGTGCACACTGCTGGATATAGTCCGTAGTTCACTCTGCTGGATATAGGGCATAGTTCACACTGCTGGATATAGAGCGTAGTTAACACTGCAGGATATAGTGCATGCTTCACACTGTTGGATATAGTCTGTAGTTCATACTGCTGGATATAGTGGGTAGTTCACACTGCTGGATATAGTGCGTAGTTCACACTGCTTGATATAGTGCGTAGATCACAATGGTGGATATAGTGCGTAGTTTACACTGCTGGATATAGTGCATAGAACACACCTGCAGGATATAGTGCGTAGTTCACACTGTTGGATATAGTCTGTAGTTTACACTGCTGGATATAGTCCATAGTTCACACCGCTGCATATAGTGTGTAGTTAGCTCTGCTGGATATAGTGCGTAGTTCACACTGCTGGATATATTGTGTAGGTCACACTGCTGGATATAGTCTAGAGTTCACACTGCTGGATATAGTGCGTAGTTCACACTGCTTGATATAGTGCATAGTTGACACTGCTGGATATAGTGTTTAGTACACACTACTGGATATAGTCCATAGTTCACACTGCTGGATATAGAGTGTAGTTGACACTGCTGCATATCGTGCGTAGTTCACATTGCTGGATATAGTGCGTAGTTCACAGAACTGGATATAGTCCGTAGTTCACACTGCTGTATATAGTGCGTAGTTCACACTGCTGGATATAGTCCATAGTTCACACTGCTGTATATAGTGCATAGTTCACACTGCTGGATTTAGTGCGTAGTTCACACTGCTTGATATAGTGCATCGTTGACACTGCTGGATGTAGTCCACAGTTCACACTGCAGGATGTAGTCCACAGTTCACACTGCAGGACATAGTCCGTAGTTCACACTGCTGGATATAGTGCGTAGTTCACTCTGCTGTATACAGTGTGTAGTTCATACTTCTGGATATTGCCCATAGTTCACATTGCTGGATATAGTGTGTAGTTGACACTGCTGGATATAGTGCGTAGTTCACACAACTGGATATAGTCCGTAGTTAACTCTGCTTGATATAGTCCGTAGATCAGACTACTGGATATAGTGCGTAGTTCACACTGCTGGATATATTGTGTAGTTCACACTGCTGGATATAGTCCGTAGTTCATAGTGCTGGATATAGTGCATAGTTCACACTACTGGATATAGACCGCAGTTCACTCCGCTGAATATAGGCCGTACTTCACTCTGCTGGATATAGTGCGTAGTTCACACTGCTGTATATAGTGCATAGTTCACACTGCTGGATATAGTGCATAGTTCACACTGCTGGATATAGGCCATAGTTCACATTGCTGGATATAGTGTGTAGTAGACACTGCTGGATATAGTGCGTAGTTCACACAACTGGATATAGTCCGTAGTTCACACTGCTGGATATAGTGCGTAGTTCACACAGCTGGATATAGTCAGTAGTTCACACAACTGGATATAGTGCGTACTTCACACGGCTGGATATAGTCCGTAGTTCACACTGCTGTAAATAGTGCATAGTTCACAGTGCTGGATATAGTACGTAGTGCACACTGCTGGATATAGTCCGCAGTTCCCACTGCTGGATATAGTGCATAGTTCAGACTGCTGAATATAGTCCATAGTTCACACTGCTGGATATAGTCCATAGTTCACATTGCTGAATATAGTGTTTAGTTGACACTGCTGCATATAGTGCGTAGTTCACATTACTGGATATAGTGCGTAGTTCACACAACTGGATATAGTCCGTAGTTCACACTGCTGGATATAGTGCGTAGTTCACACTGCTGGATATAGTCAGTAGTTCACACAACTGGATATAGTGCGTACTTCACACGGCTGGATATAGTCCGTAGTTCACACTGCTGTACATAGTGCATAGTTCACAGTGCTGGATATAGTGCGTAGTGCACACTGCTGGATATAGTCCGTAGTTCACTCTGCTGGATATAGGGCATAGTTCACACTGCTGGATATAGAGCGTAGTTAACACTGCAGGATATAGTGCATGCTTCACACTGTTGGATATAGTCTGTAGTTCATACTGCTGGATATAGTGGGTAGTTCACACTGCTGGATATAGTGCGTAGTTCACACTGCTTGATATAGTGCGTAGATCACACTGGTGGATATAGTGCGTAGTTTACACTGCTGGATATAGTGCATAGAACACACCTGCTGGATATAGTGCGTAGTTCACACTGTTGGATATAGTCTGTAGTTTACACTGCTGGATATAGTCCATAGTTCACACCGCTGCATATAGTGTGTAGTTAACTCTGCTGGATATAGTGCGTAGTTCACACTGCTGGATATAGTCAGTAGTTCACACTGCTGGATATAGTGCGTAGTTCACACAGCTGGATATAGTCAGTAGTTCACACAACTGGATATAGTGCGTACTTCACACGGCTGGATATAGTCCGTAGTTCACACTGCTGTAAATAGTGCATAGTTCACAGTGCTGGATATAGTACGTAGTGCACACTGCTGGATATAGTCCGTAGTTCCCACTGCTGGATATAGTGCATAGTTCAGACTGCTGAATATAGTCCGTAGTTCACACTGCTGGATATAGTGCGTAGTTCACACTGCTGGATATAGTCAGTAGTTCACACAACTGGATATAGTGCGTACTTCACACTGCTGGATATAGTCCATAGTTCACACTGCTGTATATAGTGCATAGTTCACACTGCTGGATTTAGTGCGTAGTTCACACTGCTTGATATAGTGCATCGTTGACACTGCTGGATGTAGTCCACAGTTCACACTGCAGGATGTAGTCCACAGTTCACACTGCAGGACATAGTCCGTAGTTCACACTGCTGGATATAGTGCGTAGTTCACACTGCTGTATACAGTGTGTAGTTCACACTTCTGGATATAGCCCATAGTTCACATTGCTGGATATAGTGTGTAGTTGACACTGCTGGATATAGTGCGTAGTTCACACAACTGGATATAGTCCGTAGTTAACTCTGCTTGATATAGTCCGTAGATCAGACTACTGGATATAGTGCGTAGTTCACACTGCTGGATATATTGTGTAGTTCACACTGCTGGATATAGTCCGTAGTTCATAGTGCTGGATATAGTGCATAGTTCACACTACTGGATATAGACAGCAGTTCACTCCGCTGAATATAGGCCGTACTTCACTCTGCTGGATATAGTGCGTAGTTCACACTGCTGTATATAGTGCATAGTTCACACTGCTGGATATAGTGCATAGTTCACACTGCTTGATATAGTGCATAGTTGACACTGCTGGATATAGTGTTTAGTTCACACTGCTGGATATAGGCCATAGTTCACATTGCTGGATATAGTGTGTAGTTCACACTGCTGGATATAGTCAGTAGTTCACACAACTGGATATAGTGCGTACTTCACACGGCTGGATATAGTCCGTAGTTCACACTGCTGTACATAGTGCATAGTTCACAGTGCTGGATATAGTGCGTAGTGCACACTGCTGGATATAGTCCGTAGTTCACTCTGCTGGATATAGGGCATAGTTCACACTGCTGGATATAGAGCGTAGTTAACACTGCAGGATATAGTGCATGCTTCACACTGTTGGATATAGTCTGTAGTTCATACTGCTGGATATAGTGGGTAGTTCACACTGCTGGATATAGTACGTAGTTCACACTGCTTGATATAGTGCGTAGATCACACTGGTGGATATAGTGCGTAGTTTACACTGCTGGATATAGTGCATAGAATACACTTGCTGGATATAGTGCGTAGTTCACACTGTTGGATATAGTCTGTAGTTTACACTGCTGGATATAGTCCATAGTTCACACTGCTGCATATAGTGTGTAGTTAACTCTGCTGGATATAGTGCGTAGTTCACACTGCTGGATATATTGTGTAGTTCACACTGCTGGATATAGTCTAGAGTTCACACTGCTGGATATAGTGCGTAGTTCACAGTGCTTGATATAGTGCATAGTTGACACTGCTGGATATAGTGTTTAGTACACACTACTGGATATAGTCCATAGTTCACATTGCTGGATATAGTGTGTAGTTGACACTGCTGCATATCGTGTGTAGTTCACATTGCTGGATATAGTGCGTAGATCACAGAACTGGATATAGTCCGTAGTTCACACTGCTGGATATAGTGCGTAGTTCACACTGCTGGATATAGTCCATAGTTCACACTGCTGTATATAGTGCATAGTTCTCACTGCTGGATTTAGTGCGTAGTTCACACTGCTTGATATAGTGCATCGTTGACACTGCTGGATGTAGTCCACAGTTCACACTGCAGGACATAGTCCGTAGTTCACACTGCTGGATATAGTGCGTAGTTCACACTGCTGTATACAGTGTGTAGTTCACACTTCTGGATATAGCCCATAGTTCACATTGCTGGATATAGTGTGTAGTTGACACTGCTGGATATAGTGCGTAGTTCACACAACTGGATATAGTCCGTAGTTAACTCTGCTTGATATAGTCCGTAGATCAGACTACTGGATATAGTGCGTAGTTCACACTGCTGGATATATTGTGTAGTTCACACTGCTGGATATAGTCCGTAGTTCATAGTGCTGGATATAGTGCATAGTTCACACTACTGGATATAGACCGCAGTTCACTCCGCTGAATATAGGCCGTACTTCACTCTGCTGGATATAGTGCGTAGTTCACACTGCTGTATATAGTGCATAGTTCACACTGCTGGATATAGTGCATAGTTCACACTGCTTGATATAGTGCATAGTTGACACTGCTGGATATAGTGTTTAGTTCACACTGCTGGATATAGGCCATAGTTCACATTGCCGGATATAGTGTGTAGTAGACACTGCTGGATATAGTGCGTAGTTCACACAACTGGATATGGTCCGTAGTTCACACTGCTGGATATAGTGCGTAGTTCACACAGCTGGATATAGTCAGTAGTTCACACAACTGGATATAGTGCGTACTTCACACGGCTGGATATAGTCCGTAGTTCACACTGCTGTAAATAGTGCATAGTTCACAGTGCTGGATATAGTACGTAGTGCACACTGCTGGATATAGTCCGCAGTTCCCACTGCTGGATATAGTGCATAGTTCAGACTGCTGAATATAGTCCATAGTTCACACTGCTGGATATAGTCCATAGTTCACATTGCTGAATATAGTGTTTAGTTGACACTGCTGCATATAGTGCGTAGTTCACATTACTGGATATAGTGCGTAGTTCACACAACTGGATATAGTCCGTAGTTCACACTGCTGGATATAGTGCGTAGTTCACACTGCTGGATATAGTCAGTAGTTCACACAACTGGATATAGTGCGTACTTCACACGGCTGGATATAGTCCGTAGTTCACACTGCTGTACATAGTGCATAGTTCACAGTGCTGGATATAGTGCGTAGTGCACACTGCTGGATATAGTCCGTAGTTCACTCTGCTGGATATAGGGCATAGTTCACACTGCTGGATATAGAGCGTAGTTAACACTGCAGGATATAGTGCATGCTTCACACTGTTGGATATAGTCTGTAGTTCATACTGCTGGATATAGTGGGTAGTTCACACTGCTGGATATAGTGCGTAGTTCACACTGCTTGATATAGTGCGTAGATCACAATGGTGGATATAGTGCGTAGTTTACACTGCTGGATATAGTGCATAGAACACACCTGCAGGATATAGTGCGTAGTTCACACTGTTGGATATAGTCTGTAGTTTACACTGCTGGATATAGTCCATAGTTCACACCGCTGCATATAGTGTGTAGTTAACTCTGCTGGATATAGTGCGTAGTTCACACTGCTGGATATAGTCAGTAGTTCACACAACTGGATATAGTGCGTACTTCACACGGCTGGATATAGTCCGTAGTTCACACTGCTGTAAATAGTGCATAGTTCACAGTGCTGGATATAGTACGTACTGCACACTGCTGGATATAGTCCGTAGTTCCCACTGCTGGATATAGTGCATAGTTCAGACTGCTGAATATAGTCCATAGTTCACACTGCTGGATATAGTCCATAGTTCACATTGCTGAATATAGTGTTTAGTTGACACTGCTGGATATAGTGTGTAGTTGACACTGCTGGATATAGTGCGTAGTTCACACAACTGGATATAGTCCGTAGTTCACACTGCAGGACATAGTCCGTAGTTCACACTGCTGGATATAGTGCGTAGTTCACACTGCTGTATACAGTGTGTAGTTCACACTTCTGGATATAGCCCATAGTTCACATTGCTGGATATAGTGTGTAGTTGACACTGCTGGATATAGTGCGTAGTTCACACAACTGGATATAGTCCGTAGTTCACACTGCTGGATATAGTGCGTAGTTCACACGGCTGGATATAGTCAGTAGTTCACACAACTGGATATAGTGCGTACTTCACACGGCTGGATATAGTCCGTAGTTCAAACTGCTGGATATAGTGCATAGTTCACATGGCTGGATATAGACCGCAGTTCACTCCGCTGAATATAGGCCGTACTTCACTCTGCTGGATATAGTGCGTAGTTCACACTGCTGTATATAGTGTGTAGTTAACTCTGCTTGATATAGTCCGTAGATCAGACTACTGGATATAGTGCGTAGTTCACACTGCTGGATATATTGTGTAGTTCACACTGCTGGATATAGTCCGTAGTTCATAGTGCTGGATATAGTGCATAGTTCACACTACAGGATATAGACCGCAGTTCACTCCGCTGAATATAGGCCGTACTTCACTCTGCTGGATATAGTGCGTAGTTCACACTGCTGTATATAGTGCATAGTTCACACTGCTGGATATAGTGCATAGTTCACACTGCTTGATATAGTGCATAGTTGACACTGCTGGATATAGTGCGTAGTTCACACAACTGGATATAGTCCGTAGTTCACACTGCTGGATATAGTGCGTAGTTCACACGGCTGGATATAGTCAGTAGTTCACACAACTGGATATAGTGCGTACTTCACACGGCTGGATATAGTCCGTAGTTCACACTGCTGTAAATAGTGCATAGTTCACAGTGCTGGATATAGTACGTAGTGCACACTGCTGGATATAGTCCGTAGTTCCCACTGCTGGATATAGTGCATAGTTCAGACTGCTGAATATAGTCCATAGTTCACACTGCTGGATATAGTCCATAGTTCACATTGCTGAATATAGTGTTTAGTTGACACTGCTGCATATAGTGCGTAGTTCACATTACTGGATATAGTGCATAGTTCACAGTGCTGGATATAGTACGTAGTGCACACTGCTGGATATAGTCCGTAGTTCCCACTGCTGGATATAGTGCATAGTTCAGACTGCTGAATATAGTCCATAGTTCACACTGCTGGATATAGTCCATAGTTCACATTGCTGAATATAGTGTTTAGTTGACACTGCTGCATATAGTGCGTAGTTCACATTACTGGATATAGTGCGTAGTTCACCCAACTGGATATAGTCCGTAGTTCACACTGCTGGATATAGTGCGTAGTTCACACTGCTGGATATAGTCAGTAGTTCACACAACTGGATATAGTGCGTACTTCACACGGCTGGATATAGTCCGTAGTTCACACTGCTGTACATAGTGCATAGTTCACAGTGCTGGATATAGTGCGTAGTGCACACTGCTGGATATAGTCCGTAGTTCACTCTGCTGGATATAGGGCATAGTTCACACTGCTGGATATAGAGCGTAGTTAACACTGCAGGATATAGTGCATGCTTCACACTGTTGGATATAGTCTGTAGTTCATACTGCTGGATATAGTGGGTAGTTCACACTGCTGGATATAGTACGTAGTTCACACTGCTTGATATAGTGCGTAGATCACACTGGTGGATATAGTGCGTAGTTTACACTGCTGGATATAGTGCATAGAATACACCTGCTGGATATAGTGCGTAGATCACACTGTTGGATATAGTCTGTAGTTAACACTGCTGGATATAGTCCATAGTTCACACCGCTGCATATAGTGTCTAGTTAACTCTGCTGGATATAGTGCGTAGTTCACACTGCTGGATATATTGTGTAGTTCACACTGCTGGATATAGTCTAGAGTTCACACTGCTGGATATAGTGCGTAGTTCACACTGCTTGATATAGTGCATAGTTTACACTGCTGGATATAGTGTTTAGTACACACTACTGGATATAGTCCATAGTTCACACTGCTGGATATAGTGTGTAGTTGACACTGCTGCATATCGTGCGTAGTTCACATTGCTGGATATAGTGCGTAGTTCACAGAACTGGATATAGTCCGTAGATCACACTGCTGGATATAGTGCGTAGTTCACACTGCTGGATATAGTCCATAGTTCACACTGCTGTATATAGTGGATAGTTCACACTGCTGGATTTAGTGCGTAGTTCACACTGCATGATATAGTGCATCGTTGACACTGCTGGATGTAGTCCACAGTTCACACTGCAGGATGTAGTCCACAGTTCACACTGCAGGACATAGTCCGTAGTTCACACTGCTGGATATAGTGCGTAGTTCACACTGCTGTATACAGTGTGTAGTTCACACTTCTGGATATAGCCCATAGTTCACATTGCTGGATATAGTGTGTAGTTGACACTGCTGGATATAGTGCGTAGTTCACACAACTGGATATAGTCCGTAGTTAACTCTGCTTGATATAGTCCGTAGATCAGACTACTGGATATAGTGCGTAGTTCACACTGCTGGATATATTGTGTAGTTCACACTGCTGGATATAGTCCGTAGTTCATAGTGCTGGATATAGTGCATAGTTCACACTACTGGATATAGACCGCAGTTCACTCCGCTGAATATAGGCCGTACTTCACTCTGCTGGATATAGTGCGTAGTTCACACTGCTGTATATAGTGCATAGTTCACACTGCTGGATATAGTGCATAGTTCACACTGCTTGATATAGTGCATAGTTGACACTGCTGGATATAGTGCGTAGTTCACACAACTGGATATAGTCCGTAGTTCACACTGCTGGATATAGTGCGTAGTTCACACAACTGGATATAGTCAGCAGTTCACACAACTGGATATAGTGCGTACTTCACACGGCTGGATATAGTCCGTAGTTCTCACTGCTGTAAATAGTGCATAGTTCACAGTGCTGGATATAGTACGTAGTGCACACTGCTGGATATAGTCCGTAGTTCCCACTGCTGGATATAGTGCATAGTTCAGACTGCTGAATATAGTCCATAGTTCACACTGCTGGATATAGTCCATAGTTCACATTGCTGAATATAGTGTTTAGTTGACACTGCTGCATATAGTGCGTAGTTCACATTACTGGATATAGTGCGTAGTTCACACAACTGGATATAGTCCGTAGTTCACACTGCTGGATATAGTGCGTAGTTCACACTGCTGGATATAGTCAGTAGTTCACACAACTGGATATAGTGCGTACTTCACACGGCTGGATATAGTCCGTAGTTCACACTGCTGTACATAGTGCATAGTTCACAGTGCTGGATATAGTGCGTAGTGCACACTGCTGGATATAGTCCGTAGTTCACTCTGCTGGATATAGGGCATAGTTCACACTGCTGGATATAGAGCGTAGTTAACACTGCAGGATATAGTGCATGCTCACACTGTTGGATATAGTCTGTAGTTCATTCTGCTGGATATAGTGGGTAGTTCACACTGCTGGATATAGTACGTAGTTCACACTGCTTGATATAGTGCGTAGATCACACTGGTGGATATAGTGCGTAGTTTACACTGCTGGATATAGTGCATAGAATACACCTGCTGGATATAGTGCGTAGTTCACACTGTTGGATATAGTCTGTAGTTTACACTGCTGGATATAGTCCATAGTTCACACTGCTGCATATAGTGTGTAGTTAACTCTGCTGGATATAGTGCGTAGTTCACACTGCTGGATATATTGTGTAGGTCACACTGCTGGATATAGTCTAGAGTTCACACTGCTGGATATAGTGCGTAGTTCACACTGCTTGATATAGTGCATAGTTGACACTGCTGGATATAGTGTTTAGTACACACTACTGGATATAGTCCATAGTTCACACTGCTGGATATAGTGTGTAGTTGACACTGCTGCATATCGTGCGTAGTTCACATTGCTGGATATAGTGCGTAGTTCACAGAACTGGATATAGTCCGTAGTTCACACTGCTGTATATAGTGCGTAGTTCACACTGCTGGATATAGTCCATAGTTCACACTGCTGTATATAGTGCATAGTTCACACTGCTGGATTTAGTGCGTAGTTCACACTGCTTGATATAGTGCATCGTTGACACTGCTGGATGTAGTCCACAGTTCACACTGCAGGATGTAGTCCACAGTTCACACTGCAGGACATAGTCCGTAGTTCACACTGCTGGATATAGTGCGTAGTTCACTCTGCTGTATACAGTGTGTAGTTCATACTTCTGGATATTGCCCATAGTTCACATTGCTGGATATAGTGTGTAGTTGACACTGCTGGATATAGTGCGTAGTTCACACAACTGGATATAGTCCGTAGTTAACTCTGCTTGATATAGTCCGTAGATCAGACTACTGGATATAGTGCGTAGTTCACACTGCTGGATATATTGTGTAGTTCACACTGCTGGATATAGTCCGTAGTTCATAGTGCTGGATATAGTGCATAGTTCACACTACTGGATATAGACCGCAGTTCACTCCGCTGAATATAGGCCGTACTTCACTCTGCTGGATATAGTGCGTAGTTCACACTGCTGTATATAGTGCATAGTTCACACTGCTGGATATAGTGCATAGTTCACACTGCTGGATATAGGCCATAGTTCACATTGCTGGATATAGTGTGTAGTAGACACTGCTGGATATAGTGCGTAGTTCACACAACTGGATATAGTCCGTAGTTCACACTGCTGGATATAGTGCGTAGTTCACACAGCTGGATATAGTCAGTAGTTCACACAACTGGATATAGTGCGTACTTCACACGGCTGGATATAGTCCGTAGTTCACACTGCTGTAAATAGTGCATAGTTCACAGTGCTGGATATAGTACGTAGTGCACACTGCTGGATATAGTCCGCAGTTCCCACTGCTGGATATAGTGCATAGTTCAGACTGCTGAATATAGTCCATAGTTCACACTGCTGGATATAGTCCATAGTTCACATTGCTGAATATAGTGTTTAGTTGACACTGCTGCATATAGTGCGTAGTTCACATTACTGGATATAGTGCGTAGTTCACACAACTGGATATAGTCCGTAGTTCACACTGCTGGATATAGTGCGTAGTTCACACTGCTGGATATAGTCAGTAGTTCACACAACTGGATATAGTGCGTACTTCACACGGCTGGATATAGTCCGTAGTTCACACTGCTGTACATAGTGCATAGTTCACAGTGCTGGATATAGTGCGTAGTGCACACTGCTGGATATAGTCCGTAGTTCACTCTGCTGGATATAGGGCATAGTTCACACTGCTGGATATAGAGCGTAGTTAACACTGCAGGATATAGTGCATGCTTCACACTGTTGGATATAGTCTGTAGTTCATACTGCTGGATATAGTGGGTAGTTCACACTGCTGGATATAGTGCGTAGTTCACACTGCTTGATATAGTGCGTAGATCACACTGGTGGATATAGTGCGTAGTTTACACTGCTGGATATAGTGCATAGAACACACCTGCTGGATATAGTGCGTAGTTCACACTGTTGGATATAGTCTGTAGTTTACACTGCTGGATATAGTCCATAGTTCACACCGCTGCATATAGTGTGTAGTTAACTCTGCTGGATATAGTGCGTAGTTCACACTGCTGGATATAGTCAGTAGTTCACACTGCTGGATATAGTGCGTAGTTCACACAGCTGGATATAGTCAGTAGTTCACACAACTGGATATAGTGCGTACTTCACACGGCTGGATATAGTCCGTAGTTCACACTGCTGTAAATAGTGCATAGTTCACAGTGCTGGATATAGTACGTAGTGCACACTGCTGGATATAGTCCGTAGTTCCCACTGCTGGATATAGTGCATAGTTCAGACTGCTGAATATAGTCCGTAGTTCACACTGCTGGATATAGTGCGTAGTTCACACTGCTGGATATAGTCAGTAGTTCACACAACTGGATATAGTGCGTACTTCACACTGCTGGATATAGTCCATAGTTCACACTGCTGTATATAGTGCATAGTTCACACTGCTGGATTTAGTGCGTAGTTCACACTGCTTGATATAGTGCATCGTTGACACTGCTGGATGTAGTCCACAGTTCACACTGCAGGATGTAGTCCACAGTTCACACTGCAGGACATAGTCCGTAGTTCACACTGCTGGATATAGTGCGTAGTTCACACTGCTGTATACAGTGTGTAGTTCACACTTCTGGATATAGCCCATAGTTCACATTGCTGGATATAGTGTGTAGTTGACACTGCTGGATATAGTGCGTAGTTCACACAACTGGATATAGTCCGTAGTTAACTCTGCTTGATATAGTCCGTAGATCAGACTACTGGATATAGTGCGTAGTTCACACTGCTGGATATATTGTGTAGTTCACACTGCTGGATATAGTCCGTAGTTCATAGTGCTGGATATAGTGCATAGTTCACACTACTGGATATAGACAGCAGTTCACTCCGCTGAATATAGGCCGTACTTCACTCTGCTGGATATAGTGCGTAGTTCACACTGCTGTATATAGTGCATAGTTCACACTGCTGGATATAGTGCATAGTTCACACTGCTTGATATAGTGCATAGTTGACACTGCTGGATATAGTGTTTAGTTCACACTGCTGGATATAGGCCATAGTTCACATTGCTGGATATAGTGTGTAGTTCACACTGCTGGATATAGTCAGTAGTTCACACAACTGGATATAGTGCGTACTTCACACGGCTGGATATAGTCCGTAGTTCACACTGCTGTACATAGTGCATAGTTCACAGTGCTGGATATAGTGCGTAGTGCACACTGCTGGATATAGTCCGTAGTTCACTCTGCTGGATATAGGGCATAGTTCACACTGCTGGATATAGAGCGTAGTTAACACTGCAGGATATAGTGCATGCTTCACACTGTTGGATATAGTCTGTAGTTCATACTGCTGGATATAGTGGGTAGTTCACACTGCTGGATATAGTACGTAGTTCACACTGCTTGATATAGTGCGTAGATCACACTGGTGGATATAGTGCGTAGTTTACACTGCTGGATATAGTGCATAGAATACACTTGCTGGATATAGTGCGTAGTTCACACTGTTGGATATAGTCTGTAGTTTACACTGCTGGATATAGTCCATAGTTCACACTGCTGCATATAGTGTGTAGTTAACTCTGCTGGATATAGTGCGTAGTTCACACTGCTGGATATATTGTGTAGTTCACACTGCTGGATATAGTCTAGAGTTCACACTGCTGGATATAGTGCGTAGTTCACAGTGCTTGATATAGTGCATAGTTGACACTGCTGGATATAGTGTTTAGTACACACTACTGGATATAGTCCATAGTTCACATTGCTGGATATAGTGTGTAGTTGACACTGCTGCATATCGTGTGTAGTTCACATTGCTGGATATAGTGCGTAGATCACAGAACTGGATATAGTCCGTAGTTCACACTGCTGGATATAGTGCGTAGTTCACACTGCTGGATATAGTCCATAGTTCACACTGCTGTATATAGTGCATAGTTCTCACTGCTGGATTTAGTGCGTAGTTCACACTGCTTGATATAGTGCATCGTTGACACTGCTGGATGTAGTCCACAGTTCACACTGCAGGACATAGTCCGTAGTTCACACTGCTGGATATAGTGCGTAGTTCACACTGCTGTATACAGTGTGTAGTTCACACTTCTGGATATAGCCCATAGTTCACATTGCTGGATATAGTGTGTAGTTGACACTGCTGGATATAGTGCGTAGTTCACACAACTGGATATAGTCCGTAGTTAACTCTGCTTGATATAGTCCGTAGATCAGACTACTGGATATAGTGCGTAGTTCACACTGCTGGATATATTGTGTAGTTCACACTGCTGGATATAGTCCGTAGTTCATAGTGCTGGATATAGTGCATAGTTCACACTACTGGATATAGACCGCAGTTCACTCCGCTGAATATAGGCCGTACTTCACTCTGCTGGATATAGTGCGTAGTTCACACTGCTGTATATAGTGCATAGTTCACACTGCTGGATATAGTGCATAGTTCACACTGCTTGATATAGTGCATAGTTGACACTGCTGGATATAGTGTTTAGTTCACACTGCTGGATATAGGCCATAGTTCACATTGCCGGATATAGTGTGTAGTAGACACTGCTGGATATAGTGCGTAGTTCACACAACTGGATATGGTCCGTAGTTCACACTGCTGGATATAGTGCGTAGTTCACACAGCTGGATATAGTCAGTAGTTCACACAACTGGATATAGTGCGTACTTCACACGGCTGGATATAGTCCGTAGTTCACACTGCTGTAAATAGTGCATAGTTCACAGTGCTGGATATAGTACGTAGTGCACACTGCTGGATATAGTCCGCAGTTCCCACTGCTGGATATAGTGCATAGTTCAGACTGCTGAATATAGTCCATAGTTCACACTGCTGGATATAGTCCATAGTTCACATTGCTGAATATAGTGTTTAGTTGACACTGCTGCATATAGTGCGTAGTTCACATTACTGGATATAGTGCGTAGTTCACACAACTGGATATAGTCCGTAGTTCACACTGCTGGATATAGTGCGTAGTTCACACTGCTGGATATAGTCAGTAGTTCACACAACTGGATATAGTGCGTACTTCACACGGCTGGATATAGTCCGTAGTTCACACTGCTGTACATAGTGCATAGTTCACAGTGCTGGATATAGTGCGTAGTGCACACTGCTGGATATAGTCCGTAGTTCACTCTGCTGGATATAGGGCATAGTTCACACTGCTGGATATAGAGCGTAGTTAACACTGCAGGATATAGTGCATGCTTCACACTGTTGGATATAGTCTGTAGTTCATACTGCTGGATATAGTGGGTAGTTCACACTGCTGGATATAGTGCGTAGTTCACACTGCTTGATATAGTGCGTAGATCACAATGGTGGATATAGTGCGTAGTTTACACTGCTGGATATAGTGCATAGAACACACCTGCAGGATATAGTGCGTAGTTCACACTGTTGGATATAGTCTGTAGTTTACACTGCTGGATATAGTCCATAGTTCACACCGCTGCATATAGTGTGTAGTTAACTCTGCTGGATATAGTGCGTAGTTCACACTGCTGGATATAGTCAGTAGTTCACACAACTGGATATAGTGCGTACTTCACACGGCTGGATATAGTCCGTAGTTCACACTGCTGTAAATAGTGCATAGTTCACAGTGCTGGATATAGTACGTACTGCACACTGCTGGATATAGTCCGTAGTTCCCACTGCTGGATATAGTGCATAGTTCAGACTGCTGAATATAGTCCATAGTTCACACTGCTGGATATAGTCCATAGTTCACATTGCTGAATATAGTGTTTAGTTGACACTGCTGGATATAGTGTGTAGTTGACACTGCTGGATATAGTGCGTAGTTCACACAACTGGATATAGTCCGTAGTTCACACTGCAGGACATAGTCCGTAGTTCACACTGCTGGATATAGTGCGTAGTTCACACTGCTGTATACAGTGTGTAGTTCACACTTCTGGATATAGCCCATAGTTCACATTGCTGGATATAGTGTGTAGTTGACACTGCTGGATATAGTGCGTAGTTCACACAACTGGATATAGTCCGTAGTTCACACTGCTGGATATAGTGCGTAGTTCACACGGCTGGATATAGTCAGTAGTTCACACAACTGGATATAGTGCGTACTTCACACGGCTGGATATAGTCCGTAGTTCAAACTGCTGGATATAGTGCATAGTTCACATGGCTGGATATAGACCGCAGTTCACTCCGCTGAATATAGGCCGTACTTCACTCTGCTGGATATAGTGCGTAGTTCACACTGCTGTATATAGTGTGTAGTTAACTCTGCTTGATATAGTCCGTAGATCAGACTACTGGATATAGTGCGTAGTTCACACTGCTGGATATATTGTGTAGTTCACACTGCTGGATATAGTCCGTAGTTCATAGTGCTGGATATAGTGCATAGTTCACACTACAGGATATAGACCGCAGTTCACTCCGCTGAATATAGGCCGTACTTCACTCTGCTGGATATAGTGCGTAGTTCACACTGCTGTATATAGTGCATAGTTCACACTGCTGGATATAGTGCATAGTTCACACTGCTTGATATAGTGCATAGTTGACACTGCTGGATATAGTGCGTAGTTCACACAACTGGATATAGTCCGTAGTTCACACTGCTGGATATAGTGCGTAGTTCACACGGCTGGATATAGTCAGTAGTTCACACAACTGGATATAGTGCGTACTTCACACGGCTGGATATAGTCCGTAGTTCACACTGCTGTAAATAGTGCATAGTTCACAGTGCTGGATATAGTACGTAGTGCACACTGCTGGATATAGTCCGTAGTTCCCACTGCTGGATATAGTGCATAGTTCAGACTGCTGAATATAGTCCATAGTTCACACTGCTGGATATAGTCCATAGTTCACATTGCTGAATATAGTGTTTAGTTGACACTGCTGCATATAGTGCGTAGTTCACATTACTGGATATAGTGCGTAGTTCACCCAACTGGATATAGTCCGTAGTTCACACTGCTGGATATAGTGCGTAGTTCACACTGCTGGATATAGTCAGTAGTTCACACAACTGGATATAGTGCGTACTTCACACGGCTGGATATAGTCCGTAGTTCACACTGCTGTACATAGTGCATAGTTCACAGTGCTGGATATAGTGCGTAGTGCACACTGCTGGATATAGTCCGTAGTTCACTCTGCTGGATATAGGGCATAGTTCACACTGCTGGATATAGAGCGTAGTTAACACTGCAGGATATAGTGCATGCTTCACACTGTTGGATATAGTCTGTAGTTCATACTGCTGGATATAGTGGGTAGTTCACACTGCTGGATATAGTACGTAGTTCACACTGCTTGATATAGTGCGTAGATCACACTGGTGGATATAGTGCGTAGTTTACACTGCTGGATATAGTGCATAGAATACACCTGCTGGATATAGTGCGTAGATCACACTGTTGGATATAGTCTGTAGTTAACACTGCTGGATATAGTCCATAGTTCACACCGCTGCATATAGTGTCTAGTTAACTCTGCTGGATATAGTGCGTAGTTCACACTGCTGGATATATTGTGTAGTTCACACTGCTGGATATAGTCTAGAGTTCACACTGCTGGATATAGTGCGTAGTTCACACTGCTTGATATAGTGCATAGTTTACACTGCTGGATATAGTGTTTAGTACACACTACTGGATATAGTCCATAGTTCACACTGCTGGATATAGTGTGTAGTTGACACTGCTGCATATCGTGCGTAGTTCACATTGCTGGATATAGTGCGTAGTTCACAGAACTGGATATAGTCCGTAGATCACACTGCTGGATATAGTGCGTAGTTCACACTGCTGGATATAGTCCATAGTTCACACTGCTGTATATAGTGGATAGTTCACACTGCTGGATTTAGTGCGTAGTTCACACTGCATGATATAGTGCATCGTTGACACTGCTGGATGTAGTCCACAGTTCACACTGCAGGATGTAGTCCACAGTTCACACTGCAGGACATAGTCCGTAGTTCACACTGCTGGATATAGTGCGTAGTTCACACTGCTGTATACAGTGTGTAGTTCACACTTCTGGATATAGCCCATAGTTCACATTGCTGGATATAGTGTGTAGTTGACACTGCTGGATATAGTGCGTAGTTCACACAACTGGATATAGTCCGTAGTTAACTCTGCTTGATATAGTCCGTAGATCAGACTACTGGATATAGTGCGTAGTTCACACTGCTGGATATATTGTGTAGTTCACACTGCTGGATATAGTCCGTAGTTCATAGTGCTGGATATAGTGCATAGTTCACACTACTGGATATAGACCGCAGTTCACTCCGCTGAATATAGGCCGTACTTCACTCTGCTGGATATAGTGCGTAGTTCACACTGCTGTATATAGTGCATAGTTCACACTGCTGGATATAGTGCATAGTTCACACTGCTTGATATAGTGCATAGTTGACACTGCTGGATATAGTGCGTAGTTCACACAACTGGATATAGTCCGTAGTTCACACTGCTGGATATAGTGCGTAGTTCACACAACTGGATATAGTCAGCAGTTCACACAACTGGATATAGTGCGTACTTCACACGGCTGGATATAGTCCGTAGTTCTCACTGCTGTAAATAGTGCATAGTTCACAGTGCTGGATATAGTACGTAGTGCACACTGCTGGATATAGTCCGTAGTTCCCACTGCTGGATATAGTGCATAGTTCAGACTGCTGAATATAGTCCATAGTTCACACTGCTGGATATAGTCCATAGTTCACATTGCTGAATATAGTGTTTAGTTGACACTGCTGCATATAGTGCGTAGTTCACATTACTGGATATAGTGCGTAGTTCACACAACTGGATATAGTCCGTAGTTCACACTGCTGGATATAGTGCGTAGTTCACACTGCTGGATATAGTCAGTAGTTCACACAACTGGATATAGTGCGTACTTCACACGGCTGGATATAGTCCGTAGTTCACACTGCTGTACATAGTGCATAGTTCACAGTGCTGGATATAGTGCGTAGTGCACACTGCTGGATATAGTCCGTAGTTCACTCTGCTGGATATAGGGCATAGTTCACACTGCTGGATATAGAGCGTAGTTAACACTGCAGGATATAGTGCATGCTCACACTGTTGGATATAGTCTGTAGTTCATTCTGCTGGATATAGTGGGTAGTTCACACTGCTGGATATAGTACGTAGTTCACACTGCTTGATATAGTGCGTAGATCACACTGGTGGATATAGTGCGTAGTTTACACTGCTGGATATAGTGCATAGAATACACCTGCTGGATATAGTGCGTAGTTCACACTGTTGGATATAGTCTGTAGTTTACACTGCTGGATATAGTCCATAGTTCACACTGCTGCATATAGTGTGTAGTTAACTCTGCTGGATATAGTGCGTAGTTCACACTGCTGGATATATTGTGTAGTTCACACTGCTGGATATAGTCTAGAGTTCACACTGCTGGATATAGTGCGTAGTTCACAGTGCTTGATATAGTGCATAGTTGACACTGCTAGATATAGTGTTTAGTACACACTACTGGATATAGTCCATAGTTCACACTGCTGGATATAGTGTGTAGTTGACACTGCTGCATATCGTGTGTAGTTCACATTGCTGGATATAGTGCGTAGTTCACAGAACTGGATATAGTCCGTAGTTCACACTGCTGGATATAGTGCGTAGTTCACACTGCTGGATATAGTCCATAGTTCACACTGCTGTATATAGTGCATAGTTCACACTGCTGGATTTAGTGCGTAGTTCACACTGCTTGATATAGTGCATCGTTGACACTGCTGGATGTAGTCCACAGTTCACACTGCAGGATGTAGTCCACAGTTCACACTGCAGGACATAGTCCGTAGTTCACACTGCTGGATATAGTGCGTAGTTCACACTGCTGTATACAGTGTGTAGTTCACACTTCTGGATATAGCCCATAGTTCACATTGCTGGATATAGTGTGTAGTTGACACTGCTGGATATAGTGCGTAGTTCACACAACTGGATATAGTCCGTAGTTAACTCTGCTTGATATAGTCCGTAGATCAGACTACTGGATATAGTGCGTAGTTCACACTGCTGGATATATTGTGTAGTTCACACTGCTGGATATAGTCCGTAGTTCATAGTGCTGGATATAGTGCATAGTTCACACTACTGGATATAGACCGCAGTTCACTCCGCTGAATATAGGCCGTACTTCACTCTGCTGGATATAGTGCGTAGTTCACACTGCTGTATATAGTGCATAGTTCACACTGCTGGATATAGTGCATAGTTCACACTGCTTGATATAGTGCATAGTTGACACTGCTGGATATAGTGTTTAGTTCACACTGCTGGATATAGGCCATAGTTCACATTGCTGGATATAGTGTGTAGTAGACACTGCTGGATATAGTGCGTAGTTCACACAACTGGATATAGTCCGTAGTTCACACTGCTGGATATAGTGCGTAGTTCACACAGCTGGATATAGTCAGTAGTTCACACAACTGGATATAGTGCGTACTTCACACGGCTGGATATAGTCCGTAGTTCACACTGCTGTAAATAGTGCATAGTTCACAGTGCTGGATATAGTACGTAGTGCACACTGCTGGATATAGTCCGCAGTTCCCACTGCTGGATATAGTGCATAGTTCAGACTGCTGAATATAGTCCATAGTTCACACTGCTGGATATAGTCCATAGTTCACATTGCTGAATATAGTGTTTAGTTGACACTGCTGCATATAGTGCGTAGTTCACATTACTGGATATAGTGCGTAGTTCACACAACTGGATATAGTCCGTAGTTCACACTGCTGGATATAGTGCGTAGTTCACACTGCTGGATATAGTCAGTAGTTCACACAACTGGATATAGTGCGTACTTCACACGGCTGGATATAGTCCGTAGTTCACACTGCTGTACATAGTGCATAGTTCACAGTGCTGGATATAGTGCGTAGTGCACACTGCTGGATATAGTCCGTAGTTCACTCTGCTGGATATAGGGCATAGTTCACACTGCTGGATATAGAGCGTAGTTAACACTGCAGGATATAGTGCATGCTTCACACTGTTGGATATAGTCTGTAGTTCATACTGCTGGATATAGTGGGTAGTTCACACTGCTGGATATAGTGCGTAGTTCACACTGCTTGATATAGTGCGTAGATCACAATGGTGGATATAGTGCGTAGTTTACACTGCTGGATATAGTGCATAGAACACACCTGCAGGATATAGTGCGTAGTTCACACTGTTGGATATAGTCTGTAGTTTACACTGCTGGATATAGTCCATAGTTCACACCGCTGCATATAGTGTGTAGTTAGCTCTGCTGGATATAGTGCGTAGTTCACACTGCTGTATATAGTGCATAGTTCACACTGCTGGATATAGTGCATAGTTCACACTGCTTGATATAGTGCATAGTTGACACTGCTGGATATAGTGTTTAGTTCACACTGCTGGATATAGGCCATAGTTCACATTGCTGGATATAGTGTGTAGTAGACACTGCTGGATATAGTGCGTAGTTCACACAACTGGATATAGTCCGTAGTTCACACTGCTGGATATAGTGCGTAGTTCACACAGCTGGATATAGTCAGTAGTTCACACAACTGGATATAGTGCGTACTTCACACGGCTGGATATAGTCCGTAGTTCACACTGCTGTAAATAGTGCATAGTTCACACTGCTGGATTTAGTGCGTAGTTCACACTGCTTGATATAGTGCATCGTTGACACTGCTGGATGTAGTCCACAGTTCACACTGCAGGATGTAGTCCACAGTTCACACTGCAGGACATAGTCCGTAGTTCACACTGCTGGATATAGTGCGTAGTTCACACTGCTTGATATAGTGCGTAGATCACAATGGTGGATATAGTGCGTAGTTTACACTGCTGGATATAGTGCATAGAACACACCTGCAGGATATAGTGCGTAGTTCACACTGTTGGATATAGTCTGTAGTTTACACTGCTGGATATAGTCCATAGTTCACACCGCTGCATATAGTGTGTAGTTAGCTCTGCTGGATATAGTGCGTAGTTCACACTGCTGGATATATTGTGTAGGTCACACTGCTGGATATAGTCTAGAGTTCACACTGCTGGATATAGTGCGTAGTTCACACTGCTTGATATAGTGCATAGTTGACACTGCTGGATATAGTGTTTAGTACACACTACTGGATATAGTCCATAGTTCACACTGCTGGATATAGTGTGTAGTTGACACTGCTGCATATCGTGCGTAGTTCACATTGCTGGATATAGTGCGTAGTTCACAGAACTGGATATAGTCCGTAGTTCACACTGCTGTATATAGTGCGTAGTTCACACTGCTGGATATAGTCCATAGTTCACACTGCTGTATATAGTGCATAGTTCACACTGCTGGATTTAGTGCGTAGTTCACACTGCTTGATATAGTGCATCGTTGACACTGCTGGATGTAGTCCACAGTTCACACTGCAGGATGTAGTCCACAGTTCACACTGCAGGACATAGTCCGTAGTTCACACTGCTGGATATAGTGCGTAGTTCACTCTGCTGTATACAGTGTGTAGTTCACACTTCTGGATATAGCCCATAGTTCACATTGCTGGATATAGTGTGTAGTTGACACTGCTGGATATAGTGCGTAGTTCACACAACTGGATATAGTCCGTAGTTAACTCTGCTTGATATAGTCCGTAGATCAGACTACTGGATATAGTGCGTAGTTCACACTGCTGGATATATTGTGTAGTTCACACTGCTGGATATAGTCCGTAGTTCATAGTGCTGGATATAGTGCATAGTTCACACTACTGGATATAGACCGCAGTTCACTCCGCTGAATATAGGCCGTACTTCACTCTGCTGGATATAGTGCGTAGTTCACACTGCTGTATATAGTGCATAGTTCACACTGCTGGATATAGTGCATAGTTCACACTGCTTGATATAGTGCATAGTTGACACTGCTGGATATAGTGTTTAGTTCACACTGCTGGATATAGGCCATAGTTCACATTGCTGGATATAGTGTGTAGTAGACACTGCTGGATATAGTGCGTAGTTCACACAACTGGATATAGTCCGTAGTTCACACTGCTGGATATAGTGCGTAGTTCACACAGCTGGATATAGTCAGTAGTTCACACAACTGGATATAGTGCGTACTTCACACGGCTGGATATAGTCCGTAGTTCACACTGCTGTAAATAGTGCATAGTTCACAGTGCTGGATATAGTACGTAGTGCACACTGCTGGATATAGTCCGCAGTTCCCACTGCTGGATATAGTGCATAGTTCAGACTGCTGAATATAGTCCATAGTTCACACTGCTGGATATAGTCCATAGTTCACATTGCTGAATATAGTGTTTAGTTGACACTGCTGCATATAGTGCGTAGTTCACATTACTGGATATAGTGCGTAGTTCACACAACTGGATATAGTCCGTAGTTCACACTGCTGGATATAGTGCGTAGTTCACACTGCTGGATATAGTCAGTAGTTCACACAACTGGATATAGTGCGTACTTCACACGGCTGGATATAGTCCGTAGTTCACACTGCTGTACATAGTGCATAGTTCACAGTGCTGGATATAGTGCGTAGTGCACACTGCTGGATATAGTCCGTAGTTCACTCTGCTGGATATAGGGCATAGTTCACACTGCTGGATATAGAGCGTAGTTAACACTGCAGGATATAGTGCATGCTTTACACTGTTGGATATAGTCTGTAGTTCATACTGCTGGATATAGTGGGTAGTTCACACTGCTGGATATAGTGCGTAGTTCACACTGCTTGATATAGTGCGTAGATCACAATGGTGGATATAGTGCGTAGTTTACACTGCTGGATATAGTGCATAGAACACACCTGCAGGATATAGTGCGTAGTTCACACTGTTGGATATAGTCTGTAGTTTACACTGCTGGATATAGTCCATAGTTCACACCGCTGCATATAGTGTGTAGTTAGCTCTGCTGGATATAGTGCGTAGTTCACACTGCTGGATATATTGTGTAGGTCACACTGCTGGATATAGTCTAGAGTTCACACTGCTGGATATAGTGCGTAGTTCACACTGCTTGATATAGTGCATAGTTGACACTGCTGGATATAGTGTTTAGTACACACTACTGGATATAGTCCATAGTTCACACTGCTGGATATAGAGTGTAGTTGACACTGCTGCATATCGTGCGTAGTTCACATTGCTGGATATAGTGCGTAGTTCACAGAACTGGATATAGTCCGTAGTTCACACTGCTGTATATAGTGCGTAGTTCACACTGCTGGATATAGTCCATAGTTCACACTGCTGTATATAGTGCATAGTTCACACTGCTGGATTTAGTGCGTAGTTCACACTGCTTGATATAGTGCATCGTTGACACTGCTGGATGTAGTCCACAGTTCACACTGCAGGATGTAGTCCACAGTTCACACTGCAGGACATAGTCCGTAGTTCACACTGCTGGATATAGTGCGTAGTTCACTCTGCTGTATACAGTGTGTAGTTCACACTTCTGGATATAGCCCATAGTTCACATTGCTGGATATAGTGTGTAGTTGACACTGCTGTATATAGTGCGTAGTTCACACTGCTGGATATATTGTGTAGTTCACACTGCTGGATATAGTCCGTAGTTCATAGTGCTGGATATAGTGCATAGTTCACACTACTGGATATAGACCGCAGTTCACTCCGCTGAATATAGGCCGTACTTCACTCTGCTGGATATAGTGCGTAGTTCACACTGCTGTATATAGTGCATAGTTCACACTGCTGGATATAGTGCATAGTTCACACTGCTGGATATAGGCCATAGTTCACATTGCTGGATATAGTGTGTAGTAGACACTGCTGGATATAGTGCGTAGTTCACACAACTGGATATAGTCCGTAGTTCACACTGCTGGATATAGTGCGTAGTTCACACAGCTGGATATAGTCAGTAGTTCACACAACTGGATATAGTGCGTACTTCACACGGCTGGATATAGTCCGTAGTTCACACTGCTGTAAATAGTGCATAGTTCACAGTGCTGGATATAGTACGTAGTGCACACTGCTGGATATAGTCCGCAGTTCCCACTGCTGGATATAGTGCATAGTTCAGACTGCTGAATATAGTCCATAGTTCACACTGCTGGATATAGTCCATAGTTCACATTGCTGAATATAGTGTTTAGTTGACACTGCTGCATATAGTGCGTAGTTCACATTACTGGATATAGTGCGTAGTTCACACAACTGGATATAGTCCGTAGTTCACACTGCTGGATATAGTGCGTAGTTCACACTGCTGGATATAGTCAGTAGTTCACACAACTGGATATAGTGCGTACTTCACATGGCTGGATATAGTCCGTAGTTCACACTGCTGTACATAGTGCATAGTTCACAGTGCTGGATATAGTGCGTAGTGCACACTGCTGGATATAGTCCGTAGTTCACTCTGCTGGATATAGGGCATAGTTCACACTGCTGGATATAGAGCGTAGTTAACACTGCAGGATATAGTGCATGCTTCACACTGTTGGATATAGTCTGTAGTTCATACTGCTGGATATAGTGGGTAGTTCACACTGCTGGATATAGTGCGTAGTTCACACTGCTTGATATAGTGCGTAGATCACACTGGTGGATATAGTGCGTAGTTTACACTGCTGGATATAGTGCATAGAACACACCTGCTGGATATAGTGCGTAGTTCACACTGTTGGATATAGTCTGTAGTTTACACTGCTGGATATAGTCCATAGTTCACACCGCTGCATATAGTGTGTAGTTAACTCTGCTGGATATAGTGCGTAGTTCACACTGCTGGATATAGTCAGTAGTTCACACTGCTGGATATAGTCCATAGTTCACATTGCTGAATATAGTGTTTAGTTGACACTGCTGCATATAGTGCGTAGTTCACATTACTGGATATAGTGCGTAGTTCACACAACTGGATATAGTCCGTAGTTCACCCTGCTGGATATAGTGCGTAGTTCACACTGCTGGATATAGTCAGTAGTTCACACAACTGGATATAGTGCGTACTTCACACGGCTGGATATAGTCCGTAGTTCACACTGCTGTACATAGTGCATAGTTCACAGTGCTGGATATAGTGCGTAGTGCACACTGCTGGATATAGTCCGTAGTTCACTCTGCTGGATATAGGGCATAGTTCACACTGCTGGATATAGAGCGTAGTTAACACTGCAGGATATAGTGCATGCTTTACACTGTTGGATATAGTCTGTAGTTCATACTGCTGGATATAGTGGGTAGTTCACACTGCTGGATATAGTGCGTAGTTCACACTGCTTGATATAGTGCGTAGATCACAATGGTGGATATAGTGCGTAGTTTACACTGCTGGATATAGTGCATAGAACACACCTGCAGGATATAGTGCGTAGTTCACACTGTTGGATATAGTCTGTAGTTTACACTGCTGGATATAGTCCATAGTTCACACCGCTGCATATAGTGTGTAGTTAGCTCTGCTGGATATAGTGCGTAGTTCACACTGCTGGATATATTGTGTAGGTCACACTGCTGGATATAGTCTAGAGTTCACACTGCTGGATATAGTGCGTAGTTCACACTGCTTGATATAGTGCATAGTTGACACTGCTGGATATAGTGTTTAGTACACACTACTGGATATAGTCCATAGTTCACACTGCTGGATATAGTGTGTAGTTGACACTGCTGCATATCGTGCGTAGTTCACATTGCTGGATATAGTGCGTAGTTCACAGAACTGGATATAGTCCGTAGTTCACACTGCTGTATATAGTGCGTAGTTCACACTGCTGGATATAGTCCATAGTTCACACTGCTGTATATAGTGCATAGTTCACACTGCTGGATTTAGTGCGTAGTTCACACTGCTTGATATAGTGCATCGTTGACACTGCTGGATGTAGTCCACAGTTCACACTGCAGGATGTAGTCCACAGTTCACACTGCAGGACATAGTCCGTAGTTCACACTGCTGGATATAGTGCGTAGTTCACACAACTGGATATAGTCCGTAGTTAACTCTGCTTGATATAGTCCGTAGATCAGACTACTGGATATAGTGCGTAGTTCACACTGCTGGATATATTGTGTAGTTCACACTGCTGGATATAGTCCGTAGTTCATAGTGCTGGATATAGTGCATAGTTCACACTACTGGATATAGACCGCAGTTCACTCCGCTGAATATAGGCCGTACTTCACTCTGCTGGATATAGTGCGTAGTTCACACTGCTGTATATAGTGCATAGTTCACACTGCTGGATATAGTGCATAGTTCACACTGCTGGATATAGGCCATAGTTCACATTGCTGGATATAGTGTGTAGTAGACACTGCTGGATATAGTGCGTAGTTCACACAGCTGGATATAGTCAGTAGTTCACACAACTGGATATAGTGCGTACTTCACACGGCTGGATATAGTCCGTAGTTCACACTGCTGTAAATAGTGCATAGTTCACAGTGCTGGATATAGTACGTAGTGCACACTGCTGGATATAGTCCGCAGTTCCCACTGCTGGATATAGTGCATAGTTCAGACTGCTGAATATAGTCCATAGTTCACACTGCTGGATATAGTCCATAGTTCACATTGCTGAATATAGTGTTTAGTTGACACTGCTGCATATAGTGCGTAGTTCACATTACTGGATATAGTGCGTAGTTCACACAACTGGATATAGTCCGTAGTTCACACTGCTGGATATAGTGCGTAGTTCACACTGCTGGATATAGTCAGTAGTTCACACAACTGGATATAGTGCGTACTTCACACGGCTGGATATAGTCCGTAGTTCACACTGCTGTACATAGTGCATAGTTCACAGTGCTGGATATAGTGCGTAGTGCACACTGCTGGATATAGTCCGTAGTTCACTCTGCTGGATATAGGGCATAGTTCACACTGCTGGATATAGAGCGTAGTTAACACTGCAGGATATAGTGCATGCTTCACACTGTTGGATATAGTCTGTAGTTCATACTGCTGGATATAGTGGGTAGTTCACACTGCTGGATATAGTGCGTAGTTCACACTGCTTGATATAGTGCGTAGATCACACTGGTGGATATAGTGCGTAGTTTACACTGCTGGATATAGTGCATAGAACACACCTGCTGGATATAGTGCGTAGTTCACACTGTTGGATATAGTCTGTAGTTTACACTGCTGGATATAGTCCATAGTTCACACCGCTGCATATAGTGTGTAGTTAACTCTGCTGGATATAGTGCGTAGTTCACACTGCTGGATATAGTCAGTAGTTCACACTGCTGGATATAGTGCGTAGTTCACACAGCTGGATATAGTCAGTAGTTCACACAACTGGATATAGTGCGTACTTCACACGGCTGGATATAGTCCGTAGTTCACACTGCTGTAAATAGTGCATAGTTCACAGTGCTGGATATAGTACGTAGTGCACACTGCTGGATATAGTCCGTAGTTCCCACTGCTGGATATAGTGCATAGTTCAGACTGCTGAATATAGTCCATAGTTCACACTGCTGGATATAGTCCATAGTTCACATTGCTGAATATAGTGTTTAGTTGACACTGCTGCATATAGTGCGTAGTTCACATTACTGGATATAGTGCGTAGTTCACACAACTGGATATAGTCCGTAGTTCACACTGCTGGATATAGTGCGTAGTTCACACTGCTGGATATAGTCAGTAGTTCACACAACTGGATATAGTGCGTACTTCACACTGCTGGATATAGTCCATAGTTCACACTGCTGTATATAGTGCATAGTTCACACTGCTGGATTTAGTGCGTAGTTCACACTGCTTGATATAGTGCATCGTTGACACTGCTGGATGTAGTCCACAGTTCACACTGCAGGATGTAGTCCACAGTTCACACTGCAGGACATAGTCCGTAGTTCACACTGCTGGATATAGTGCGTAGTTCACACTGCTGTATACAGTGTGTAGTTCACACTTCTGGATATAGTGCATAGTTCACACTGCTTGATATAGTGCATAGTTGACACTGCTGGATATAGTGTTTAGTTCACACTGCTGGATATAGGCCATAGTTCACATTGCTGGATATAGTGTGTAGTAGACACTGCTGGATATAGTGCGTAGTTCACACAACTGGATATAGTCCGTAGTTAACTCTGCTTGATATAGTCCGTAGATCAGACTACTGGATATAGTGCGTAGTTCACACTGCTGGATATATTGTGTAGTTCACACTGCTGGATATAGTCCGTAGTTCATAGTGCTGGATATAGTGCATAGTTCACACTACTGGATATAGACCGCAGTTCACTCCGCTGAATATAGGCCGTACTTCACTCTGCTGGATATAGTGCGTAGTTCACACTGCTGTATATAGTGCATAGTTCACACTGCTGGATATAGTGCATAGTTCACACTGCTGGATATAGGCCATAGTTCACATTGCTGGATATAGTGTGTAGTAGACACTGCTGGATATAGTGCGTAGTTCACACAAATGGATATAGTCCGTAGTTCACACTGCTGGATATAGTGCGTAGTTCACACAGCTGGATATAGTCAGTAGTTCACACAACTGGATATAGTGCGTACTTCACACGGCTGGATATAGTCCGTAGTTCACACTGCTGTAAATAGTGCATAGTTCACAGTGCTGGATATAGTACGTAGTGCACACTGCTGGATATAGTCCGCAGTTCCCACTGCTGGATATAGTGCATAGTTCAGACTGCTGAATATAGTCCATAGTTCACACTGCTGGATATAGTCCATAGTTCACATTGCTGAATATAGTGTTTAGTTGACACTGCTGCATATAGTGCGTAGTTCACATTACTGGATATAGTGCGTAGTTCACACAACTGGATATAGTCCGTAGTTCACACTGCTGGATATAGTCAGTAGTTCACACAACTGGATATAGTGCGTACTTCACACGGCTGGATATAGTCCGTAGTTCACACTGCTGTACATAGTGCATAGTTCACAGTGCTGGATATAGTGCGTAGTGCACACTGCTGGATATAGTCCGTAGTTCACTCTGCTGGATATAGGGCATAGTTCACACTGCTGGATATAGAGCGTAGTTAACACTGCAGGATATAGTGCATGCTTCACACTGTTGGATATAGTCTGTAGTTCATACTGCTGGATATAGTGGGTAGTTCACACTGCTGGATATAGTGCGTAGTTCACACTGCTTGATATAGTGCGTAGATCACACTGGTTGATATAGTGCGTAGTTTACACTGCTGGATATAGTGCATAGAACACACCTGCTGGATATAGTGCGTAGTTCACACTGATGGATATAGTCTGTAGTTTACACTGCTGGATATAGTCCATAGTTCACACCGCTGCATATAGTGTGTAGTTAACTCTGCTGGATATAGTGCGTAGTTCACACTGCTGGATATAGTCAGTAGTTCACACAACTGGATATAGTGCGTACTTCACACGGCTGGATATAGTCCGTAGTTCACACTGCTGTAAATAGTGCATAGTTCACAGTGCTGGATATAGTACGTAGTGCACACTGCTGGATATAGTCCGTAGTTCCCACTGCTGGATATAGTGCATAGTTCAGACTGCTGAATATAGTCCATAGTTCACACTGCTGGATATAGTCCATAGTTCACATTGCTGAATATAGTGTTTAGTTGACACTGCTGCAGATAGTGCGTAGTTCACATTACTGGATATAGTGCGTAGTTCACACAACTGGATATAGTCCGTAGTTCACACTGCTGGATATAGTGCGTAGTTCACACAACTGGATATAGTCCGTAGTTAACTCTGCTTGATATAGTCCGTAGATCAGACTACTGGATATAGTGCGTAGTTCACACTGCTGGATATATTGTGTAGTTCACACTGCTGGATATAGTCCGTAGTTCATAGTGCTGGATATAGTGCATAGTTCACACTACTGGATATAGACCGCAGTTCACTCCGCTGAATATAGGCCGTACTTCACTCTGCTGGATATAGTGCGTAGTTCACACTGCTGTATATAGTGCATAGTTCACACTGCTGGATATAGTGCATAGTTCACACTGCTGGATATAGGCCATAGTTCACATTGCTGGATATAGTGTGTAGTAGACACTGCTGGATATAGTGCGTAGTTCACACAACTGGATATAGTCCGTAGTTCACACTGCTGGATATAGTGCGTAGTTCACACAGCTGGATATAGTCAGTAGTTCACACAACTGGATATAGTGCGTACTTCACACGGCTGGATATAGTCCGTAGTTCACACTGCTGTAAATAGTGCATAGTTCACAGTGCTGGATATAGTACGTAGTGCACACTGCTGGATATAGTCCGCAGTTCCCACTGCTGGATATAGTGCATAGTTCAGACTGCTGAATATAGTCCATAGTTCACACTGCTGGATATAGTCCATAGTTCACATTGCTGAATATAGTGTTCAGTTGACACTGCTGCATATAGTGCGTAGTTCACATTACTGGATATAGTGCGTAGTTCACACAACTGGATATAGTCCGTAGTTCACACTGCTGGATATAGTGCGTAGTTCACACTGCTGGATATAGTCAGTAGTTCACACAACTGGATATAGTGCGTACTTCACACGGCTGGATATAGTCCGTAGTTCACACTGCTGTACATAGTGCATAGTTCACAGTGCTGGATATAGTGCGTAGTGCACACTGCTGGATATAGTCCGTAGTTCACTCTGCTGGATATAGGGCATAGTTCACACTGCTGGATATAGAGCGTAGTTAACACTGCAGGATATAGTGCATGCTTCACACTGTTGGATATAGTCTGTAGTTCATACTGCTGGATATAGTGGGTAGTTCACACTGCTGGATATAGTGCGTAGTTCACACTGCTTGATATAGTGCGTAGATCACACTGGTGGATATAGTGCGTAGTTTACACTGCTGGATATAGTGCATAGAACACACCTGCTGGATATAGTGCGTAGTTCACACTGTTGGATATAGTCTGTAGTTTACACTGCTGGATATAGTCCATAGTTCACACCGCTGCATATAGTCCGTAGTTCACACTGCTGTAAATAGTGCATAGTTCACAGTGCTGGATATAGTACGTAGTGCACACTGCTGGATATAGTCCGTAGTTCCCACTGCTGGATATAGTGCATAGTTCAGACTGCTGAATATAGTCCATAGTTCACACTGCTGGATATAGTCCATAGTTCACATTGCTGAATATAGTGTTTAGTTGACACTGCTGCAGATAGTGCGTAGTTCACATTACTGGATATAGTGCGTAGTTCACACAACTGGATATAGTCCGTAGTTCACACTGCTGGATATAGTGCGTAGTTCACACTGCTGGATATAGTCAGTAGTTCACACAACTGGATATAGTGCGTACTTCACACGGCTGGATATAGTCCGTAGTTCACACTGCTGTACATAGTGCGTAGTTCACAGTGCTGGATATAGTGCGTAGTGCACACTGCTGGATACAGTCCGTAGTTCACTCTGCTGGATATAGGGCATAGTTCACACTACTGGATATAGAGCGTAGTTAACACTGCAGGATATAGTGCATGCTTCACACTGTTGGATATAGTCTGTAGTTCATACTGCTGGATATACTGGGTAGTTCACACTGCTGGATATAGTGCGTAGTTCACACTGCTTGATATAGTGCGTAGATCACACTGGTGGATATAGTGCATAGTTCACAGTGCTGGATATAGTACGTAGTGCACACTGCTGGATATAGTCCGTAGTTCCCACTGCTGGATATAGTGCATAGTTCAGACTGCTGAATATAGTCCATAGTTCACACTGCTGGATATAGTCCATAGTTCACATTGCTGAATATAGTGTTTAGTTGACACTGCTGCAGATAGTGCGTAGTTCACATTACTGGATATAGTGCGTAGTTCACACAACTGGATATAGTCCGTAGTTCACACTGCTGGATATAGTGCGTAGTTCACACTGCTGGATATAGTCAGTAGTTCACACAACTGGATATAGTGCGTACTTCACACGGCTGGATATAGTCCGTAGTTCACACTGCTGTACATAGTGCGTAGTTCACAGTGCTGGATATAGTGCGTAGTGCACACTGCTGGATACAGTCCGTAGTTCACTCTGCTGGATATAGGGCATAGTTCACACTACTGGATATAGAGCGTAGTTAACACTGCAGGATATAGTGCATGCTTCACACTGTTGGATATAGTCTGTAGTTCATACTGCTGGATATACTGGGTAGTTCACACTGCTGGATATAGTGCGTAGTTCACACTGCTTGATATAGTGCGTAGATCACACTGGTGGATATAGTGCGTAGTTTACACTGCTGGATATAGTGCATAGAACACACCTGCTGGATATAGTGCGTAGTTCACACTGTTGGATATAGTCTGTAGTTTACACTGCTGGATATAGTCCATAGTTCACACCGCTGCATATAGTGTGTAGTTAACTCTGCAGGATATAGTGCGTAGTTCACACTGCTGGATATAGTGTTTAGTACACACTACTGGATATAGTCCATAGTTCACACTGCTGGATATAGTGTGTAGTTGACACTGCTGCATATAGTGCGTAGTTCACATTGCTGGATATAGTGCGTAGTTCACACAACTGGATATAGTCCGTAGTTCACACTGCTGGATATAGTGCGTAGTTCACACTGCTGGATATAGTCCATAGTTCACACTGCTGTATATAGTGCATAGTTCACACTGCTGGATTTAGTGCGTAGTTCACACTGCTTGATATAGTGCATCGTTGACACTGCTGGATGTAGTCCACAGTTCACACTGCCGGATGTAGTCCTCAGTTCACACTGCAGGACATAGTCCGTAGTTCACACTGCTGGATATAGTGCGTAGTTCACACTGCTGTATACAGTGTGTAGTTCACACTTCTGGATATAGCCCATAGTTCACATTGCTGGATATAGTGTGTAGTTGACACTGCTGGATATAGTGCGTAGTTCACACAACTGGATATAGTCCGTAGTTCACACTGCTGGATATAGTGCGTAGTTCACACGGCTGGATATAGTCAGTAGTTCACACAACTGGATATAGTGCGTACTTCACACGGCTGGATATAGTCCGTAATTCACACTGCTGGATATAGTGCATAGTTCACACGGCTGGATATAGACCGCAGTTCACTCCGCTGAATATAGGCCGTACTTCACTCTGCTAGATATAGTGCGTAGTTCACACTGCTGTATATAGTGCATAGTTCACACTGCTGGATATAGTGCATAGTTCACACTGCTTGATATAGTGCATAGTTGACACTGCTGGATATAGTGTTTAGTTCACACTGCTGGATATAGCCCATAGTTCACATTGCTGGATATAGTGTGTAGTTGACACTGCTGGATATAGTGCGTAGTTCACACAACTGGATATAGTCCGTAGTTCACACTGCTGGATATAGTGCGTAGTTCACACGGCTGGATATAGTCAGTAGTTCACACAACTGGATATAGTGCGTACTTCACACGGCTGGATATAGTCCGTAATTCACACTGCTGGATATAGTGCATAGTTCACACGGCTGGATATAGACCGCAGTTCACTCCGCTGAATATAGGCCGTACTTCACTCTGCTAGATATAGTGCGTAGTTCACACTGCTGTATATAGTGCATAGTTCACACTGCTGGATATAGTGCATAGTTCACACTGCTTGATATAGTGCATAGTTGACACTGCTGGATATAGTGTTTAGTTCACACTGCTGGATATAGCCCATAGTTCACATTGCTGGATATAGTGTGTAGTTGACACTGCTGGATATAGTGCGTAGTTCACACAACTGGATATAGTCCGTAGTTCACACTGCTGGATATAGTGCGTAGTTCACACGGCTGGATATAGT
Organism: Hypanus sabinus; assembly: GCF_030144855.1. NCBI lineage: Eukaryota > Metazoa > Chordata > Chondrichthyes > Myliobatiformes > Dasyatidae > Hypanus > Hypanus sabinus. The sequence continues at coordinate 76,152,297 of NC_082706.1, read as the reverse complement.
CAGTAGTTCACACAACTGGATATAGTGCATACTTCGCACGGCTGGATATAGTCCATAGTTCACACTGCTGCATATAGTGTGTAGTTAACTCTGCTTGATATAGTCCGTAGATCAGACTACTGGATATAGTGCGTAGTTCACACTGCTGGATATATTGTGTAGTTCACACTGCTGGATATAGTCCGTAGTTCATAGTGCTGGATATAGTGCATAGTTCACACTACTGGATATAGACCGCAGTTCACTCCGCTGAATATAGGCCGTACTTCACTCTGCTGGATATAGTGCGTAGTTCACACTGCTGTATATAGTGCATAGTTCACACTGCTGGATATAGTGCATAGTTCACACTGCTGGATATAGTGTGTAGTTGACACTGCTGGATATAGTGCGTAGTTCACACAACTGGATATAGTCCGTAGTTAACTCTGCTTGATATAGTCCGTAGATCAGACTACTGGATATAGTGCATAGTTCACACTGCTGGATATATTGTGTAGTTCACACTGCTGGATATAGTCCGTAGTTCATAGTGCTGGATATAGTGCATAGTTCACACTACTGGATATAGACCGCAGTTCACTCCGCTGAATATAGGCCGTACTTCACTCTGCTGGATATAGTGCGTAGTTCACACTGCTGTATATAGTGCATAGTTCACACTGCTGGATATAGTGCATAGTTCACACTGCTGGATATAGGCCATAGTTCACATTGCTGGATATAGTGTGTAGTAGACACTGCTGGATATAGTGCGTAGTTCACACAACTGGATATAGTCCGTAGTTCACACTGCTGGATATAGTGCGTAGTTCACACAGCTGGATATAGTCAGTAGTTCACACAACTGGATATAGTGCGTACTTCACACGGCTGGATATAGTCCGTAGTTCACACTGCTGTAAATAGTGCATAGTTCACAGTGCTGGATATAGTACGTAGTGCACACTGCTGGATATAGTCCGCAGTTCCCACTGCTGGATATAGTGCATAGTTCAGACTGCTGAATATAGTCCATAGTTCACACTGCTGGATATAGTCCATAGTTCACATTGCTGAATATAGTGTTTAGTTGACACTGCTGCATATAGTGCGTAGTTCACATTACTGGATATAGTGCGTAGTTCACACAACTGGATATAGTCCGTAGTTCACACTGCTGGATATAGTGCGTAGTTCACACTGCTGGATATAGTCAGTAGTTCACACAACTGGATATAGTGCGTACTTCACACGGCTGGATATAGTCCGTAGTTCACACTGCTGTCCATAGTGCATAGTTCACAGTGCTGGATATAGTGCGTAGTGCACACTGCTGGATATAGTCCGTAGTTCACTCTGCTGGATATAGGGCATAGTTCACACTGCTGGATATAGAGCGTAGTTAACACTGCAGGATATAGTGCATGCTTCACACTGTTGGATATAGTCTGTAGTTCATACTGCTGGATATAGTGGGTAGTTCACACTGCTGGATATAGTGCGTAGTTCACACTGCTTGATATAGTGCGTAGATCACACTGGTGGATATAGTGCGTAGTTTACACTGCTGGATATAGTGCATAGAACACACCTGCTGGATATAGTGCGTAGTTCACACTGTTGGATATAGTCTGTAGTTTACACTGCTGGATATAGTCCATAGTTCACACCGCTGCATATAGTGTGTAGTTAACTCTGCTGGATATAGTGCGTAGTTCACACTGCTGGATATAGTCAGTAGTTCACACAACTGGATATAGTGCGTACTTCACACGGCTGGATATAGTCCGTAGTTCACACTGCTGTAAATAGTGCATAGTTCACAGTGCTGGATATAGTACGTAGTGCACACTGCTGGATATAGTCCGTAGTTCCCACTGCTGGATATAGTGCATAGTTCAGACTGCTGAATATAGTCCATAGTTCACACTGCTGGATATAGTCCATAGTTCACATTGCTGAATATAGTGTTTAGTTGACACTGCTGCAGATAGTGCGTAGTTCACATTACTGGATATAGTGCGTAGTTCACACAACTGGATATAGTCCGTAGTTCACACTGCTGGATATAGTGCGTAGTTCACACTGCTGGATATAGTCAGTAGTTCACACAACTGGATATAGTGCGTAATTCACACGGCTGGATATAGTCCGTAGTTCACACTGCTGTACATAGTGCGTAGTTCGCAGTGCTGGATATAGTGCGTAGTGCACACTGCTGGATACAGTCCGTAGTTCACTCTGCTGGATATAGGGCATAGTTCACACTACTGGATATAGAGCGTAGTTAACACTGCAGGATATAGTGCATGCTTCACACTGTTGGATATAGTCTGTAGTTCATACTGCTGGATATACTGGGTAGTTCACACTGCTGGATATAGTGCGTAGTTCACACTGCTTGATATAGTGCGTAGATCACACTGGTGGATATAGTGCGTAGTTTACACTGCTGGATATAGTGCATAGAACACACCTGCTGGATATAGTGCGTAGTTCACACTGTTGGATATAGTCTGTAGTTTACACTGCTGGATATAGTCCATAGTTCACACCGCTGCATATAGTGTGTAGTTAACTCTGCAGGATATAGTGCGTAGTTCACACTGCTGGATATAGTGTTTAGTACACACTACTGGATATAGTCCATAGTTCACACTGCTGGATATAGTGTGTAGTTGACACTGCTGCATATAGTGCGTAGTTCACATTGCTGGATATAGTGCGTAGTTCACACAACTGGATATAGTCCGTAGTTCACACTGCTGGATATAGTGCGTAGTTCACACTGCTGGATATAGTCCATAGTTCACACTGCTGTATATAGTGCATAGTTCACACTGCTGGATTTAGTGCGTAGTTCACACTGCTTGATATAGTGCATCGTTGACACTGCTGGATGTAGTCCACAGTTCACACTGCCGGATGTAGTCCACAGTTCACACTGCAGGACATAGTCCGTAGTTCACACTGCTGGATATAGTGCGTAGTTCACACTGCTGTATACAGTGTGTAGTTCACACTTCTGGATATAGCCCATAGTTCACATTGCTGGATATAGTGTGTAGTTGACACTGCTGGATATAGTGCGTAGTTCACACAACTGGATATAGTCCGTAGTTCACACTGCTGGATATAGTGCGTAGTTCACACGGCTGGATATAGTCAGTAGTTCACACAACTGGATATAGTGCGTACTTCACACGGCTGGATATAGTCCGTAATTCACACTGCTGGATATAGTGCATAGTTCACACGGCTGGATATAGACCGCAGTTCACTCCGCTGAATATAGGCCGTACTTCACTCTGCTAGATATAGTGCGTAGTTCACACTGCTGTATATAGTGCATAGTTCACACTGCTGGATATAGTGCATAGTTCACACTGCTTGATATAGTGCATAGTTGACACTGCTGGATATAGTGTTTAGTTCACACTGCTGGATATAGCCCATAGTTCACATTGCTGGATATAGTGTGTAGTTGACACTGCTGGATATAGTGCGTAGTTCACACAACTGGATATAGTCCGTAGTTCACACTGCTGGATATAGTGCGTAGTTCACACGGCTGGATATAGTCAGTAGTTCACACAACTGGATATAGTGCGTACTTCACACGGCTGGATATAGTCCGTAATTCACACTGCTGGATATAGTGCATAGTTCACACGGCTGGATATAGACCGCAGTTCACTCCGCTGAATATAGGCCGTACTTCACTCTGCTAGATATAGTGCGTAGTTCACACTGCTGTATATAGTGCATAGTTCACACTGCTGGATATAGTGCATAGTTCACACTGCTTGATATAGTGCATAGTTGACACTGCTGGATATAGTGTTTAGTTCACACTGCTGGATATAGCCCATAGTTCACATTGCTGGATATAGTGTGTAGTTGACACTGCTGGATATAGTGCGTAGTTCACACAACTGGATATAGTCCGTAGTTCACACTGCTGGATATAGTGCGTAGTTCACACGGCTGGATATAGTCAGTAGTTCACACAACTGGATATAGTGCATACTTCACACGGCTGGATACAGTCCATAGTTCACACTGCTGCATATAGTGTGTAGTTAACTCTGCTTGATATAGTCCGTAGATCAGACTACTGGATATAGTGCGTAGTTCACACTGCTGGATATATTGTGTAGTTCACACTGCTGGATATACTCCGTAGTTCATAGTGCTGGATATAGTGCATAGTTCACACTACTGGATATAGACCGCAGTTCACTCCGCTGAATATAGGCCGTACTTCACTCTGCTGGATATAGTGCGTAGTTCACACTGCTGTATATAGTGCATAGTTCACACTGCTGGATATAGTGCATAGTTCACACTGCTGGATATAGTGTGTAGTTGACACTGCTGGATATAGTGCGTAGTTCACACAACTGGATATAGTCCGTAGTTCACACTGCTGGATATAGTGCGTAGTTCACACGGCTGGATATAGTCAGTAGTTCACACAACTGGATATAGTGCGTACTTCACACGGCTGGATATAGTCCGTAGTACACACTGCTGGATATAGTGCATAGTTCACATGGCTGGATATAGACCGCAGTTCACTCCGCTGAATATAGGCCGTACTTCACTCTGCTGGATATAGTGCGTAGTTCACACTGCTGTATATAGTGTGTAGTTAACTCTGCTTGATATAGTCCGTAGATCAGACTACTGGATATAGTGCGTAGTTCACACTGCTGGATATATTGTGTAGTTCACACTGCTGGATATAGTCCGTAGTTCATAGTGCTGGATATAGTGCATAGTTCACACTACTGGATATAGACCGCAGTTCACTCCGCTGAATATAGGCCGTACTTCACTCTGCTGGATATAGTGCGTAGTTCACACTGCTGTATATAGTGCATAGTTCACACTGCTGGATATAGTGCATAGATCACACTGCTGGATATAGGCCATAGTTCACATTGCTGGATATAGTGTGTAGTAGACACTGCTGGATATAGTGCGTAGTTCACACAACTGGATATAGTCCGTAGTTCACACTGCTGGATATAGTGCGTAGTTCACACAGCTGGATATAGTCAGTAGTTCACACAACTGGATATAGTGCGTACTTCACACGGCTGGATATAGTCCGTAGTTCACACTGCTGTAAATAGTGCATAGTTCACAGTGCTGGATATAGTACGTAGTGCACACTGCTGGATATAGTCCGCAGTTCCCACTGCTGGATATAGTGCATAGTTCAGACTGCTGAATATAGTCCATAGTTCACACTGCTGGATATAGTCCATAGTTCACATTGCTGAATATAGTGCTTAGTTGACACTGCTGCATATAGTGCGTAGTTCACATTACTGGATATAGTGCGTAGTTCACACAACTGGATATAGTCCGTAGTTCACACTGCTGGATATAGTGCGTAGTTCACACTGCTGGATATAGTCAGTAGTTCACACAACTGGATATAGTGCGTACTTCACACGGCTGGATATAGTGCGTAGTGCACACTGCTGGATATAGTCCGTAGTTCACTCTGCTGGATATAGGGCATAGTTCACACTGCTGGATATAGAGCGTAGTTTACACTGCAGGATATAGTGCATGCTTCACACTGTTGGATATAGTCTGTAGTTCATACTGCTGGATATAGTGGGTAGTTCACACTGCTGGATATAGTGCGTAGTTCACACTGCTTGATATAGTGCGTAGATCACACTGGTGGATATAGTGCGTAGTTTACACTGCTGGATATAGTGCATAGAACACACCTGCTGGATATAGTGCGTAGTTCACACTGTTGGATATAGTCTGTAGTTTACACTGCTGGATATAGTCCATAGTTCACACCGCTGCATATTGTGTGTAGTTAACTCTGCTGGATATAGTGCGTAGTTCACACTGCTGGATATAGTCAGTAGTTCACACAACTGGATATAGTGCGTACTTCACACGGCTGGATATAGTCCGTAGTTCACACTGCTGTAAATAGTGCATAGTTCACAGTGCTGGATATAGTACGTAGTGCACACTGCTGGATATAGTCCGTAGTTCCCACTGCTGGATATAGTGCATAGTTCAGACTGCTGAATATAGTCCATAGTTCACACTGCTGGATATAGTCCATAGTTCACATTGCTGAATATAGTGTTTAGTTGACACTGCTGCAGATAGTGCGTAGTTCACATTACTGGATATAGTGCGTAGTTCACACAACTGGATATAGTCCGTAGTTCACACTGCTGGATATAGTGCGTAGTTCACACTGCTGGATATAGTCAGTAGTTCACACAACTGGATATAGTGCGTACTTCACACGGCTGGATATAGTCCGTAGTTCACACTGCTGTACATAGTGCGTAGTTCACAGTGCTGGATATAGTGCGTAGTGCACACTGCTGGATACAGTCCGTAGTTCACTCTGCTGGATATAGGGCATAGTTCACACTACTGGATATAGAGCGTAGTTAACACTGCAGGATATACTGCATGCTTCACACTGTTGGATATAGTCTGTAGTTCATACTGCTGGATATACTGGGTAGTTCAGACTGCTGGATATAGTGCGTAGTTCACACTGCTTGATATAGTGCGTAGATCACACTGGTGGATATAGTGCGTAGTTTACACTGCTGGATATAGTGCATAGAACACACCTGCTGGATATAGTGCGTAGTTCACACTGTTGGATATAGTCTGTAGTTTACACTGCTGGATATAGTCCATAGTTCACACCGCTGCATATAGTGTGTAGTTAACTCTGCAGGATATAGTGCGTAGTTCACACTGCTGGATATAGTGTTTAGTACACACAACTGGATATAGTCCGTAGTTCACACTGCTGGATATAGTGCGTAGTTCACACGGCTGGATATAGTCAGTAGTTCACACAACTGGATATAGTGCGTACTTCACACGGCTGGATATAGTCCGTAATTCACACTGCTGGATATAGTGCATAGTTCACACGGCTGGATATAGACCGCAGTTCACTCCGCTGAATATAGGCCGTACTTCACTCTGCTAGATATAGTGCGTAGTTCACACTGCTGTATATAGTGCATAGTTCACACTGCTGGATATAGTGCATAGTTCACACTGCTTGATATAGTGCATAGTTGACACTGCTGGATATAGTGTTTAGTTCACACTGCTGGATATAGCCCATAGTTCACATTGCTGGATATAGTGTGTAGTTGACACTGCTGGATATAGTGCGTAGTTCACACAACTGGATATAGTCCGTAGTTCACACTGCTGGATATAGTGCGTAGTTCACACGGCTGGATACAGTCCATAGTTCACACTGCTGCATATAGTGTGTAGTTAACTCTGCTTGATATAGTCCGTAGATCAGACTACTGGATATAGTGCGTAGTTCACACTGCTGGATATATTGTGTAGTTCACACTGCTGGATATACTCCGTAGTTCATAGTGCTGGATATAGTGCATAGTTCACACTACTGGATATAGACCGCAGTTCACTCCGCTGAATATAGGCCGTACTTCACTCTGCTGGATATAGTGCGTAGTTCACACTGCTGTATATAGTGCATAGTTCACACTGCTGGATATAGTGCATAGTTCACACTGCTGGATATAGTGTGTAGTTGACACTGCTGGATATAGTGCGTAGTTCACACAACTGGATATAGTCCGTAGTTCACACTGCTGGATATAGTGCGTAGTTCACACGGCTGGATATAGTCAGTAGTTCACACAACTGGATATAGTGCGTACTTCACACGGCTGGATATAGTCCGTAGTACACACTGCTGGATATAGTGCATAGTTCACATGGCTGGATATAGACCACAGTTCACTCCGCTGAATATAGGCCGTACTTCACTCTGCTGGATATAGTGCGTAGTTCACACTGCTGTATATAGTGTGTAGTTAACTCTGCTTGATATAGTCCGTAGATCAGACTACTGGATATAGTGCGTAGTTCACACTGCTGGATATATTGTGTAGTTCACACTGCTGGATATAGTCAGTAGTTCACACAACTGGATATAGTGCGTACTTCACACGGCTGGATATAGTCCGTAATTCACACTGCTGGATATAGTGCATAGTTCACACGGCTGGATATAGACCGCAGTTCACTCCGCTGAATATAGGCCGTACTTCACTCTGCTAGATATAGTGCGTAGTTCACACTGCTGTATATAGTGCATAGTTCACACTGCTGGATATAGTGCATAGTTCACACTGCTTGATATAGTGCATAGTTGACACTGCTGGATATAGTGTTTAGTTCACACTGCTGGATATAGCCCATAGTTCACATTGCTGGATATAGTGTGTAGTTGACACTGCTGGATATAGTGCGTAGTTCACACAACTGGATATAGTCCGTAGTTCACACTGCTGGATATAGTGCGTAGTTCACACGGCTGGATACAGTCCATAGTTCACACTGCTGCATATAGTGTGTAGTTAACTCTGCTTGATATAGTCCGTAGATCAGACTACTGGATATAGTGCGTAGTTCACACTGCTGGATATATTGTGTAGTTCACACTGCTGGATATACTCCGTAGTTCATAGTGCTGGATATAGTGCATAGTTCACACTACTGGATATAGACCGCAGTTCACTCCGCTGAATATAGGCCGTACTTCACTCTGCTGGATATAGTGCGTAGTTCACACTGCTGTATATAGTGCATAGTTCACACTGCTGGATATAGTGCATAGTTCACACTGCTGGATATAGTGTGTAGTTGACACTGCTGGATATAGTGCGTAGTTCACACAACTGGATATAGTCCGTAGTTCACACTGCTGGATATAGTGCGTAGTTCACACGGCTGGATATAGTCAGTAGTTCACACAACTGGATATAGTGCGTACTTCACACGGCTGGATATAGTCCGTAGTACACACTGCTGGATATAGTGCATAGTTCACATGGCTGGATATAGACCGCAGTTCACTCCGCTGAATATAGGCCGTACTTCACTCTGCTGGATATAGTGCGTAGTTCACACTGCTGTATATAGTGTGTAGTTAACTCTGCTTGATATAGTCCGTAGATCAGACTACTGGATATAGTGCGTAGTTCACACTGCTGGATATAGTGTGTAGTTCACACTGCTGGATATAGTCCGTAGTTCATAGTGCTGGATATAGTGCATAGTTCACACTACTGGATATAGACCGCAGTTCACTCCGCTGAATATAGGCCGTACTTCACTCTGCTGGATATAGTGCGTAGTTCACACTGCTGTATATAGTGCATAGTTCACACTGCTGGATATAGTGCATAGATCACACTGCTGGATATAGGCCATAGTTCACATTGCTGGATATAGTGTGTAGTAGACACTGCTGGATATAGTGCGTAATTCACAAAACTGGATATAGTCCGTAGTTCACACTGCTGGATATAGTGCGTAGTTCACACAGCTGGATATAGTCAGTAGTTCACACAACTGGATATAGTGCGTACTTCACACGGCTGGATATAGTCCGTAGTTCACACTGCTGTAAATAGTGCATAGTTCACAGTGCTGGATATAGTACGTAGTGCACACTGCTGGATATAGTCCGCAGTTCCCACTGCTGGATATAGTGCATAGTTCAGACTGCTGAATATAGTCCATAGTTCACACTGCTGGATATAGTCCATAGTTCACATTGCTGAATATAGTGCTTAGTTGACACTGCTGCATATAGTGCGTAGTTCACATTACTGGATATAGTGCGTAGTTCACACAACTGGATATAGTCCGTAGTTCACACTGCTGGATATAGTGCGTAGTTCACACTGCTGGATATAGTCAGTAGTTCACACAACTGGATATAGTGCGTACTTCACACGGCTGGATATAGTGCGTAGTGCACACTGCTGGATATAGTCCGTAGTTCACTCTGCTGGATATAGGGCATAGTTCACACTGCTGGATATAGAGCGTAGTTTACACTGCAGGATATAGTGCATGCTTCACACTGTTGGATATAGTCTGTAGTTCATACTGCTGGATATAGTGGGTAGTTCACACTGCTGGATATAGTGCGTAGTTCACACTGCTTGATATAGTGCGTAGATCACACTGGTGGATATAGTGCGTAGTTTACACTGCTGGATATAGTGCATAGAACACACCTGCTGGATATAGTGCGTAGTTCACACTGTTGGATATAGTCTGTAGTTTACACTGCTGGATATAGTCCATAGTTCACACCGCTGCATATTGTGTGTAGTTAACTCTGCTGGATATAGTGCGTAGTTCACACTGCTGGATATAGTCAGTAGTTCACACAACTGGATATAGTGCGTACTTCACACGGCTGGATATAGTCCGTAGTTCACACTGCTGTAAATAGTGCATAGTTCACAGTGCTGGATATAGTACGTAGTGCACACTGCTGGATATAGTCCGTAGTTCCCACTGCTGGATATAGTGCATAGTTCAGACTGCTGAATATAGTCCATAGTTCACACTGCTGGATATAGTCCATAGTTCACATTGCTGAATATAGTGTTTAGTTGACACTGCTGCAGATAGTGCGTAGTTCACATTACTGGATATAGTGCGTAGTTCACACAACTGGATATAGTCCGTAGTTCACACTGCTGGATATAGTGCGTAGTTCACACTGCTGGATATTGTCAGTAGTTCACACAACTGGATATAGTGCGTACTTCACACGGCTGGATATAGTCCGTAGTTCACACTGCTGTACATAGTGCGTAGTTCACAGTGCTGGATATAGTGCGTAGTGCACACTGCTGGATACAGTCCGTAGTTCACTCTGCTGGATATAGGGCATAGTTCACACTACTGGATATAGAGCGTAGTTAACACTGCAGGATATACTGCATGCTTCACACTGTTGGATATAGTCTGTAGTTCATACTGCTGGATATACTGGGTAGTTCAGACTGCTGGATATAGTGCGTAGTTCACACTGCTTGATATAGTGCGTAGATCACACTGGTGGATATAGTGCGTAGTTTACACTGCTGGATATAGTGCATAGAACACACCTGCTGGATATAGTGCGTAGTTCACACTGTTGGATATAGTCTGTAGTTTACACTGCTGGATATAGTCCATAGTTCACACCGCTGCATATAGTGTGTAGTTAACTCTGCAGGATATAGTGCGTAGTTCACACTGCTGGATATAGTGTTTAGTACACACTACTGGATATAGTCCATAGTTCACACTGCTGGATATAGTGTGTAGTTGACACTGCTGCATATAGTGCGTAGTTCACATTGCTGGATATAGAGCGTAGTTCACACAACTGGATATAGTCCGTAGTTCACACTGCTGGATATAGTGCGTAGTTCACACTGCTGGATTTAGTGCGTAGTTCACACTGCTGGATTTAGTGCGTAGTTCACACTGCTTGATATAGTGCATCGTTGACACTGCTGGATGTAGTCCACAGTTCACACTGCCGGATGTAGTCCACAGTTCACACTGCAGGACATAGTCCGTAGTTCACACTGCTGGATATAGTGCGTAGTTCACACTGCTGTATACAGTGTGTAGTTCACACTTCTGGATATAGCCCATAGTTCACATTGCTGGATATAGTGTGTAGTTGACACTGCTGGATATAGTGCGTAGTTCACACAACTGGATATAGTCCGTAGTTCACACTGCTGGATATAGTGCGTAGTTCACACGGCTGGATATAGTCAGTAGTTCACACAACTGGATATAGTGCGTACTTCACACGGCTGGATATAGTCCGTAATTCACACTGCTGGATATAGTGCATAGTTCACACGGCTGGATATAGACCGCAGTTCACTCCGCTGAATATAGGCCGTACTTCACTCTGCTAGATATAGTGCGTAGTTCACACTGCTGTATATAGTGCATCGTTCACACTGCTGGATATAGTGCATAGTTCACACTGCTTGATATAGTGCATAGTTGACACTGCTGGATATAGTGTTTAGTTCACACTGCTGGATATAGCCCATAGTTCACATTGCTGGATATAGTGTGTAGTTGACACTGCTGGATATAGTGCGTAGTTCACACAACTGGATATAGACCGTAGTTCACACTGCTGGATATAGTGCGTAGTTCACACGGCTGGATATAGTCAGTAGTTCACACAACTGGATATAGTGCGTACTTCACACGGCTGGATATAGTCCTTAATTCACACTGCTGGATATAGTGCATAGTTCACACGGCTGGATATAGACCGCAGTTCACTCCGCTGAATATAGGCCGTACTTCACTCTGCTAGATATAGTGCGTAGTTCACACTGCTGTATATAGTGCATAGTTCACACTGCTGGATATAGTGCATAGTTCACACTGCTTGATATAGTGCATAGTTGACACTGCTGGATATAGTGTTTAGTTCACACTGCTGGATATAGCCCATAGTTCACATTGCTGGATATAGTGTGTAGTTGACACTGCTGGATATAGTGCGTAGTTCACACAACTGGATATAGTCCGTAGTTCACACTGCTGGATATAGTGCGTAGTTCACACGGCTGGATATAGTCAGTAGTTCACACAACTGGATATAGTGCATACTTCACACGGCTGGATATAGTCCATAGTTCACACTGCTGCATAGAGTGTGTAGTTAACTCTGCTTGATATAGTCCGTAGATCAGACTACTGGATATAGTGCGTAGTTCACACTGCTGGATATATTGTGTAGTTCACACTGCTGGATATAGTCCGTAGTTCATAGTGCTGGATATAGTGCATAGTTCACACTACTGGATATAGACCGCAGTTCACTCCGCTGAATATAGGCCGTACTTCACTCTGCTGGATATAGTGCGTAGTTCACACTGCTGTATATAGTGCATAGTTCACACTGCTGGATATAGTGCATAGTTCACACTGCTGGATATAGTGTGTAGTTGACACTGCTGGATATAGTGCGTAGTTCACACAACTGGATATAGTCCGTAGTTCACACTGCTGGATATAGTGCGTAGTTCACACGGCTGGATATAGTCAGTAGTTCACACAACTGGATATAGTGCGTACTTCACACGGCTGGATATAGTCCGTAGTTCACACTGCTGGATATAGTGCATAGTTCACATGGCTGGATATAGACCGCAGTTCACTCCGCTGAATATAGGCCGTACTTCACTCTGCTGGATATAGTGCGTAGTTCACACTGCTGTATATAGTGTGTAGTTAACTCTGCTTGATATAGTCCGTAGATCAGACTACTGGATATAGTGCGTAGTTCACACTGCTGGATATATTGTGTAGTTCACACTGCTGGATATAGTCCGTAGTTCATAGTGCTGGATATAGTGCATAGTTCACACTACTGGATATAGACCGCAGTTCACTCCGCTGAATATAGGCCGTACTTCACTCTGCTGGATATAGTGCGTAGTTCACACTGCTGTATATAGTGCATAGTTCACACTGCTGGATATAGTGCATAGTTCACACTGCTTGATATAGTGCATAGTTGACACTGCTGGATATAGTGCGTAGTTCACACAACTGGATATAGTCCGTAGTTCACACTGCTGGATATAGTGCGTAGTTCACATGGCTGGATATAGTCAGTAGTTCACACAACTGGATATAGTGCGTACTTCACACGGCTGGATATAGTCCGTAGTTCACACTGCTGTAAATAGTGCATAGTTCACAGTGCTGGATATAGTACGTAGTGCACACTGCTGGATATAGTCCGTAGTTCCCACTGCTGGATATAGTGCATAGTTCAGACTGCTGAATATAGTCCATAGTTCACACTGCTGGATATAGTCCATAGTTCACATTGCTGAATATAGTGTTTAGTTGACACTGCTGCATATAGTGCGTAGTTCACATTACTGGATATAGTGCGTAGTTCACACAACTGGATATAGTCCGTAGTTCACACTGCTGGATATAGTGCGTAGTTCACACTGCTGGATATAGTCAGTAGTTCACACAACTGGATATAGTGCGTACTTCACACGGCTGGATATAGTCCGTAGTTCACACTGCTGTACATAGTGCATAGTTCACAGTGCTGGATATAGTGCGTAGTGCACACTGCTGGATATAGTCCGTAGTTCACTCTGCTGGATATAGGGCATAGTTCACACTGCTGGATATAGAGCGTAGTTAACACTGCAGGATATAGTGCATGCTTCACACTGTTGGATATAGTCTGTAGTTCATACTGCTGGATATAGTGGGTAGTTGACACTGCTGGATATAGTGCGTAGTTCACACTGCTTGATAAAGTGCGTAGATCACACTGGTGGATATAGTGCGTAGTTTACACTGCTGGATATAGTGCATAGAACACACCTGCTGGATATAGTGCGTAGTTCACACTGTTGGATATAGTCTGTAGTTTACACTGCTGGATATAGTCCATAGTTCACACCGCTGCATATAGTGTGTAGTTAACTCTGCTGGATATAGTGCGTAGTTCACACTGCTGGATATATTGTGTAGTTCACACTGCTGGATATAGTCAAGAGTTCACACTGCTGGATATAGTGCGTAGTTCACACTGCTTGATATAGTGCATAGTTGACACTGCTGGATATAGTGTTTAGTACACACTACTGGATATAGTCCATAGTTCACACTGCTGGATATAGTGTGTAGTTGACACTGCTGCATATCGTGCGTAGTTCACATTGCTGGATATAGTGCGTAGTTCACACAACTGGATATAGTCCGTACTTCACACTGCTGGATATAGTGCGTAGTTCACACTGCTGGATATAGTCCATAGTTCACACTGCTGTATATAGTGCATAGTTCACACTGCTGGATTTAGTGCGTAGTTCACACTGCTTGATATAGTGCATCGTTGACACTGCTGGATGTAGTCCACAGTTCACACTGCAGGATGTAGTCCACAGTTCACACTGCAGGACATAGTCCGTAGTTCACACTGCTGGATATAGTGCGTAGTTCACACTGCTGTATATAGTGGGTAGTTCACACTTCTGGATATAGCCTATAGTTCACACTGCTTGATATAGTGCATAGTTGACACTGCTGGATATAGTGTTTAGTTCACACTGCTGGATATAGCCCATAGTTCACATTGCTGGATATAGTGTGTAGTTGACACTGCTGGATATAGTGCGTAGTTCACACAACTGGATATAGTCCGTAGTTCACACTGCTGGATATAGTGCGTAGTTCACACGGCTGGATATAGTCAGTAGTTCACACAACTGGATATAGTGCATACTTCACACGGCTGGATATAGTCCATAGTTCACACTGCTGCATATAGTGTGTAGTTAACTCTGCTTGATATAGTCCGTAGATCAGACTACTGGATATAGTGCGTAGTTCACACTGCTGGATATATTGTGTAGTTCACACTGCTGGATATAGTCCGTAGTTCATAGTGCTGGATATAGTGCATAGTTCACACTACTGGATATAGACCGCAGTTCACTCCGCTGAATATAGGCCGTACTTCACTCTGCTGGATATAGTGCGTAGTTCACACTGCTGTATATAGTGCATAGTTCACACTGCTGGATATAGTGCGTAGTTTACACTGCTGGATATAGTGCATAGAACACACCTGCTGGATATAGTGCGTAGTTCACACTGTTGGATATAGTCTGTAGTTTACACTGCTGGATATAGTCCATAGTTCACACCGCTGCATATAGTGTGTAGTTAACTCTGCTGGATATAGTGCGTAGTTCACACTGCTGGATATATTGTGTAGTTCACACTGCTGGATATAGTCTAGAGTTCACACTGCTGGATATAGTGCGTAGTTCACACTGCTTGATATAGTGCATAGTTGACACTGCTGGATATAGTGTTTAGTACACACTACTGGATATAGTCCATAGTTCACACTGCTGGATATAGTGTGTAGTTGACACTGCTGCATATCGTGCGTAGTTCACATTGCTGGATATAGTGCGTAGTTCACACAACTGGATATAGTCCGTACTTCACACTGCTGGATATAGTGCGTAGTTCACACTGCTGGATATAGTCCATAGTTCACACTGCTGTATATAGTGCATAGTTCACACTGCTTGATATAGTGCATCGTTGACACTGCTGGATGTAGTCCACAGTTCACACTGCAGGATGTAGTCCACAGTTCACACTGCAGGACATAGTCCGTAGTTCACACTGCTGGATTTAGTGCGTAGTTCACACTGCTTGATATAGTGCATCGTTGACACTGCTGGATGTAGTCCACAGTTCACACTGCAGGATGTAGTCCACAGTTCACACTGCAGGACATAGTCCGTAGTTCACACTGCTGGATATAGTGCGTAGTTCACACTGCTGTATACAGTGTGTAGTTCACACTTCTGGATATAGCACATAGTTCACATTGCTGGATATAGTGTGTAGTTGACACTGCTGGATATAGTGCGTAGTTCACACAACTGGATATAGTCCGTAGTTCACACTGCTGGATATAGTGCGTAGTTCACACGGCTGGATATAGTCAGTAGTTCACACAACTGGATATAGTGCGTACTTCACACGGCTGGATATAGTCCATAGTTCACACTGCTGGATATAGTGCGTAGTTCACACTGCTTGATATAGTGCATAGTTGACACTGCTGGATATAGTGTTTAGTACACACTACTGGATATAGTCCATAGTTCACACTGCTGGATATAGTGTGTAGTTGACACTGCTGCATATCGTGCGTAGTTCACATTGCTGGATATAGTGCGTAGTTCACACAACTGGATATAGTCCGTACTTCACACTGCTGGATATAGTGCGTAGTTCACACTGCTGGATATAGTCCATAGTTCACACTGCTGTATATAGTGCATAGTTCACACTGCTGGATTTAGTGCGTAGTTCACACTGCTTGATATAGTGCATCGTTGACACTGCTGGATGTAGTCCACAGTTCACACTGCAGGATGTAGTCCACAGTTCACACTGCAGGACATAGTCCGTAGTTCACACTGCTGGATTTAGTGCGTAGTTCACACTGCTTGATATAGTGCATCGTTGACACTGCTGGATGTAGTCCACAGTTCACACTGCAGGATGTAGTCCACAGTTCACACTGCAGGACATAGTCCGTAGTTCACACTGCTGGATATAGTGCGTAGTTCACACTGCTGTATACAGTGTGTAGTTCACACTTCTGGATATAGCCCATAGTTCACATTGCTGGATATAGTGTGTAGTTGACACTGCTGGATATAGTGCGTAGTTCACACAACTGGATATAGTCCGTAGTTCACACTGCTGGATATAGTGCGTAGTTCACACGGCTGGATATAGTCAGTAGTTCACACAACTGGATATAGTGCGTACTTCACACGGCTGGATATAGTCCATAGTTCACACTGCTGGATATAGTGCATAGTTCACACGGCTGGATATAGACCGCAGTTCACTCCGCTGAATATTGGCCGTACTTCACTCTGCTGGATATAGTGCGTAGTTCACACTGCTGTATATAGTGCATAGTTCACACTGCTGGATATAGTGCATAGTTCACACTGCTTGATATAGTGCATAGTTGACACTGCTGGATATAGTGTTTAGTTCACACTGCTGGATATAGCCCATAGTTCACATTGCTGGATATAGTGTGTAGTTGACACTGCTGGATATAGTGCGTAGTTCACACAACTGGATATAGTCCGTAGTTCACACTGCTGGATATAGTGCGTAGTTCACACGGCTGGATATAGTCAGTAGTTCACACAACTGGATATAGTGCATACTTCACACGGCTGGATATAGTCCATAGTTCACACTGCTGCATATAGTGTGTAGTTAACTCTGCTTGATATAGTCCGTAGATCAGACTACTGGATATAGTGCGTAGTTCACACTGCTGGATATATTGTGTAGTTCACACTGCTGGATATAGTCCGTAGTTCATAGTGCTGGATATAGTGCATAGTTCACACTACTGGATATAGACCGCAGTTCACTCCGCTGAATATAGGCCGTACTTCACTCTGCTGGATATAGTGCGTAGTTCACACTGCTGTATATAGTGCATAGTTCACACTGCTGGATATAGTGCGTAGTTTACACTGCTGGATATAGTGCATAGAACACACCTGCTGGATATAGTGCGTAGTTCACACTGTTGGATATAGTCTGTAGTTTACACTGCTGGATATAGTCCATAGTTCACACCGCTGCATATAGTGTGTAGTTAACTCTGCTGGATATAGTGCGTAGTTCACACTGCTGGATATATTGTGTAGTTCACACTGCTGGATATAGTCTAGAGTTCACACTGCTGGATATAGTGCGTAGTTCACACTGCTTGATATAGTGCATAGTTGACACTGCTGGATATAGTGTTTAGTACACACTACTGGATATAGTCCATAGTTCACACTGCTGGATATAGTGTGTAGTTGACACTGCTGCATATCGTGCGTAGTTCACATTGCTGGATATAGTGCGTAGTTCACACAACTGGATATAGTCCGTACTTCACACTGCTGTATATAGTGCATAGTTCACACTGCTGGATTTAGTGCGTAGTTCACACTGCTTGATATAGTGCATCGTTGACACTGCTGGATGTAGTCCACAGTTCACACTGCAGGATGTAGTCCACAGTTCACACTGCAGGACATAGTCCGTAGTTCACACTGCTGGATTTAGTGCGTAGTTCACACTGCTTGATATAGTGCATCGTTGACACTGCTGGATGTAGTCCACAGTTCACACTGCAGGATGTAGTCCACAGTTCACACTGCAGGACATAGTCCGTAGTTCACACTGCTGGATATAGTGCGTAGTTCACACTGCTGTATACAGTGTGTAGTTCACACTTCTGGATATAGCCCATAGTTCACATTGCTGGATATAGTGTTTAGTTGACACTGCTGGATATAGTGCGTAGTTCACACAACTGGATATAGTCCGTAGTTCACACTGCTGGATATAGTGCGTAGTTCACACGGCTGGATATAGTCAGTAGTTCACACAACTGGATATAGTGCGTACTTCACACGGCTGGATATAGTCCATAGTTCACACTGCTGGATATAGTGCGTAGTTCACACTGCTTGATATAGTGCATAGTTGACACTGCTGGATATAGTTTTTAGTACACACTACTGGATATAGTCCATAGTTCACACTGCTGGATATAGTGTGTAGTTGACACTGCTGCATATCGTGCGTAGTTCACATTGCTGGATATAGTGCGTAGTTCACACAACTGGATATAGTCCGTACTTCACACTGCTGGATATAGTGCGTAGTTCACACTGCTGGATATAGTCCATAGTTCACACTGCTGTATATAGTGCATAGTTCACACTGCTGGATATAGTGCGTAGTTCACACAACTGGATATAGTCCGTAGTTCACACTGCTGGATATAGTGCGTAGTTCACACGGCTGGATATAGTCAGTAGTTCACACAACTGGATATAGTGCGTACTTCACACGGCTGGATATAGTCCATAGTTCACACTGCTGGATATAGTGCATAGTTCACACGGCTGGATATAGACCGCAGTTCACTCCGCTGAATATAGGCCGTACTTCACTCTGCTGGATATAGTGCGTAGTTCACACTGCTGTATATAGTGCATAGTTCACACTGCTGGATATAGTGCATAGTTCACACTGCTTGATATAGTGCATAGTTGACACTGCTGGATATAGTGTTTAGTTCACACTGCTGGATATAGCCCATAGTTCACATTGCTGGATATAGTGTGTAGTTGACACTGCTGGATATAGTGCGTAGTTCACACAACTGGATATAGTCCGTAGTTCACACTGCTGGATATAGTGCGTAGTTCACACGGCTGGATATAGTCAGTAGTTCACACAACTGGATATAGTGCATACTTCACACGGCTGGATATAGTCCATAGTTCACACTGCTGCATATAGTGTGTAGTTAACTCTGCTTGATATAGTCCGTAGATCAGACTACTGGATATAGTGCGTAGTTCACACTGCTGGATATATTGTGTAGTTCACACTGCTGTATATAGTCCGTAGTTCATAGTGCTGGATATAGTGCATAGTTCACACTACTGGATATAGACCGCAGTTCACTCCGCTGAATATAGGCCGTACTTCACTCTGCTGGATATAGTGCGTAGTTCACACTGCTGTATATAGTGCATAGTTCACACTGCTGGATATAGTGCGTAGTTTACACTGCTGGATATAGTGCATAGAACACACCTGCTGGATATAGTGCGTAGTTCACACTGTTGGATATAGTCTGTAGTTTACACTGCTGGATATAGTCCATAGTTCACACCGCTGCATATAGTGTGTAGTTAACTCTGCTGGATATAGTGCGTAGTTCACACTGCTGGATATATTGTGTAGTTCACACTGCTGGATATAGTCTAGAGTTCACACTGCTGGATATAGTGCGTAGTTCACACTGCTTGATATAGTGCATAGTTGACACTGCTGGATATAGTGTTTAGTACACACTACTGGATATAGTCCATAGTTCACACTGCTGGATATAGTGTGTAGTTGACACTGCTGCATATCGTGCGTAGTTCACATTGCTGGATATAGTGCGTAGTTCACACTGCTGGATATAGTGCGTAGTTCACACTGCTGGATATAGTCCATAGTTCACACTGCTGTATATAGTGCATAGTTCACACTGCTGGATTTAGTGCGTAGTTCACACTGCTTGATATAGTGCATCGTTGACACTGCTGGATGTAGTCCACAGTTCACACTGCAGGATGTAGTCCACAGTTCACACTGCAGGACATAGTCCGTAGTTCACACTGCTGGATATAGTGCGTAGTTCACACTGCTGTATACAGTGTGTAGTTCACACTTCTGGATATAGCCCATAGTTCACATTGCTGGATATAGTGTGTAGTTGACACTGCTGGATATAGTGCGTAGTTCACACAACTGGATATAGTCCGTAGTTCACACTGCTGGATATAGTGCGTAGTTCACACGGCTGGATATAGTCAGTAGTTCACACAACTGGATATAGTGCGTACTTCACACGGCTGGATATAGTCCATAGTTCACACTGCTGGATATAGTGCATAGTTCACACGGCTGGATATAGACCGCAGTTCACTCCGCTGAATATAGGCCGTACTTCAATCTGCTGGATATAGTGCGTAGTTCACACTGCTGTATATAGTGCATAGTTCACACTGCTGGATATAGTGCATAGTTCACACTGCTTGATATAGTGCATAGTTGACACTGCTGGATATAGTGTTTAGTTCACACTGCTGGATATAGCCCATAGATCACATTGCTGGATATAGTGTGTAGTTGACACTGCTGGATATAGTGCGTAGTTCACACAACTGGATATAGTCCGTAGTTCACACTGCTGGATATAGTGCGTAGTTCACACGGCTGGATATAGTCAGTAGTTCACACAACTGGATATAGTGCATACTTCACACGGCTGGATATAGTCCATAGTTCACACTGCTGCATATAGTGTGTAGTTAACTCTGCTTGATATAGTCCGTAGATCAGACTACTGGATATAGTGCGTAGTTCACACTGCTGGATATATTGTGTAGTTCACACTGCTGGATATAGTCCGTAGTTCATAGTGCTGGATATAGTGCATAGTTCACACTACTGGATATAGACCGCAGTTCACTCCGCTGAATATAGGCCGTACTTCACTCTGCTGGATATAGTGCGTAGTTCACACTGCTGTATATAGTGCATAGTTCACACTGCTGGATATAGTGCATAGTTCACACTGCTGGATATAGTGTGTAGTTGACACTGCTGGATACAGTGCGTAGTTCACACAACTGGATATAGTCCGTAGTTCACACTGCTGGATATAGTGCGTAGTTCACACGGCTGGATATAGTCAGTAGTACACACAACTGGATATAGTGCGTAATTCACACGGCTGGATATAGTCCGTAGTTCACACTGCTGGATATAGTGCATAGTTCACATGGCTGGATATAGACCGCAGTTCTCTCCGCTGAATATAGGCCGTACTTCACTCTGCTGGATATAGTGCGTAGTTCACACTGCTGTATATAGTGTGTAGTTAACTCTGCTTGATATAGTCCGTAGATCAGACTACTGGATATAGTGCGTAGTTCACACTGCTGGATATATTGTGTAGTTCACACTGCTGGATATAGTCCGTAGTTCATAGTGCTGGATATAGTGCATAGTTCACACTACTGGATATAGACCGCAGTTCACTCCGCTGAATATAGGCCGTACTTCACTCTGCTGGATATAGTGCGTAGTTCACACTGCTGTATATAGTGCATAGTTCACACTGCTGGATATAGTGCATAGTTCACACTGCTTGATATAGTGCATAGTTGACACTGCTGGATATAGTGCGTAGTTCACACAACTGGATATAGTCCGTAGTTCACACTGCTGGATATAGTGCGTAGTTCACACGGCTGGATATAGTCAGTAGTTCACACAACTGGATATAGTGCGTACTTCACACGGCTGGATATAGTCCGTAGTTCACACTGCTGTAAATAGTGCATAGTTCACAGTGCTGGATATAGTCCGTAGTTCCCACTGCTGGATATAGTGCATAGTTCAGACTGCTGAATATAGTCCATAGTTCACACTGCTGGATATAGTCCTTAGTTCACATTGCTGAATATAGTGTTTAGTTGACACTGCTGCATATAGTGCGTAGTTCACATTACTGGATATAGTGCGTAGTTCACACAACTGGATATAGTCCGTAGTTCACACTGCTTGATATAGTGCGTAGTTCACACTGCTGGATATAGTCAGTAGTTCACACAACTGGATATAGTGCGTACTTCACACGGCTGGATATAGTCCGTAGTTCACACTGCTGTACATAGTGCATAGTTCACAGTGCTGGATATAGTGCGTAGTGCACACTGCTGGATATAGTCCGTAGTTCACTCTGCTGGATATAGGGCATAGTTCACACTGCTGGATATAGAGCGTAGTTAACACTGCAGGATATAGTGCATGCTTCACACTGTTGGATATAGTCTGTAGTTCATACTGCTGGATATAGTGGGTAGTTCACACTGCTGGATATAGTGCGTAGTTCACACTGCTTGATATAGTGCGTAGATCACACTGGTGGATATAGTGCGTAGTTTACACTGCTGGATATAGTGCATAGAACACACCTGCTGGATATAGTGCGTAGTTCACACTGTTGGATATAGTCTGTAGTTTACTCTGCTGGATATAGTCCATAGTTCACACCGCTGCATATAGTGTGTAGTTAACTCTGCTGGATATAGTGCGTAGTTCACACTGCTGGATATATTGTGTAGTTCACACTGCTGCATATAGTCTAGAGTTCACACTGCTGGATATAGTGCGTAGTTCACACTGCTTGATATAGTGCATAGTTGACACTGCTGGATATAGTGTTTAGTACACACTACTGGATATAGTCCATAGTTCACACTGCTGGATAAAGTGTGTAGTTGACACTGCTGCATATCGTGCGTAGTTCACATTGCTGGATATAGTGCGTAGTTCACACAACTGGATATAGTCCGTACTTCACACTGCTGGATATAGTGCGTAGTTCACACTGCTGGATATAGTCCATAGTTCACACTGCTGTATATAGTGCATAGTTCACACTGCTGGATTTAGTGCGTAGTTCACACTGCTTGATATAGTGCATCGTTGACACTGCTGGATGTAGTCCACAGTTCACACTGCAGGATGTAGTCCACAGTTCACACTGCAGGACATAGTCCGTAGTTCACACTGCTGGATATAGTGCGTAGTTCACACTGCTGTATACATTGTGTAGTTCACACTTCTGGATATAGCCCAAGTTCACATTGCTGGATATAGTGTGTAGTTGACACTGCTGGATATAGTGCGTAGTTCACACAACTGGATATAGTCCGTAGTTCACACTGCTGGATATAGTGCGTAGTTCACACGGCTGGATATAGTCAGTAGTTCACACAACTGGATATAGTGCGTACTTCACACGGCTGGATATAGTCCATAGTTCACACTGCTGGATATAGTGCATAGTTCACACGGATGGATATAGATCGCAGTTCACTCCGCTGAATATAGGCCGTACTTCACTCTGCTGGATATAGTGCGTAGTTCACACTGCTGTATATAGTGCATAGTTCACACTGCTGGATATAGTGCATAGTTCACACTGCTTGATATAGTGCATAGTTGACACTGCTGGATATAGTGTTTAGTTCACACTGCTGGATATAGCCCATAGTTCACATTGCTGGATATAGTGTGTAGTTGACACTGCTGGATATAGTGCGTAGTTCACACAACTGGATATAGTCCGTAGTTCACACTGCTGGATATAGTGCGTAGTTCACACGGCTGGATATAGTCAGTAGTTCAGACAACTGGATATAGTGCATACTTCACACGGCTGGATATAGTCCATAGTTCACACTGCTGCATATAGTGTGTAGTTAACTCTGCTTGATATAGTCGATAGATCAGACTACTGGATATAGTGCGTAGTTCACACTGCTGGATATATTTTGTAGTTCACTCTGCTGGATATAGTGCGTAGTTCACACTGCTGTATATAGTGCATAGTTCACACTGCTGGATATAGTGCATAGTTTACACTGCTTGATATAGTGCATAGTTGACACTGCTGGATATAGTGTTTAGTTCACACTGCTGGATATAGCCCATAGTTCACATTGCTGGATATAGTGTGTAGTAGACACTGCTGGATATAGTGCGTAGTTCACACAACTGGATATAGTCCGTAGTTCACACTGCTGGATATAGTGCGTAGTTCACACTGCTGGATATAGTCAGTAGTTCACACAACTGGATATAGTGCGTACTTCACAAGGCTGGATATAGTTCGCAGTTCACACTGCTGTAAATAGTGCATAGTTCACAGTGCTGGATATAGTACGTAGTGCACACTGCTGGATATAGTCCGTAGTTCCCACTGCTGGATATAGTGCATAGTTCAGACTGCTGAATATAGTCCATAGTTCACACTGCTGGATATAGTCCATAGTTCACATTGCTGAATATAGTGTTTAGTTGACACTGCTGCATATAGTGCGTAGTTCACATTACTGGATATAGTGCGTAGTTCACACAACTGGATATAGTCCGTAGTTCACACTGCTGGATATAGTGCGTAGTTCACACTGCTGGATATAGTCAGTAGTTCACACAACTGGATATAGTGCGTACTTCACACGGCTGGATATAGTCCGTAGTTCACACTGCTGTACATAGTGCATAGTTCACAGTGCTGGATATAGTGCGTAGTGCACACTGCTGGATATAGTCCGTAGTTCACTCTGCTGGATATAGGGCATAGTTCACACTGCTGGATATAGAGCGTAGTTAACACTGCAGGATATAGTGCATGCTTCACACTGTTGGATATAGTCTGTAGTTCATACTGCTGGATATAGTGGGTAGTTGACACTGCTGGATATAGTGCGTAGTTCACACTGCTTGATATAGTGCGTAGATCACACTGGTGGATATAGTGCGTAGTTTACACTGCTGGATATAGTGCATAGAACACACCTGCTGGATATAGTGCGTAGTTCACACTGTTGGATATAGTCTGTAGTTTACACTGCTGGATATAGTCCATAGTTCACACCGCTGCATATAGTGTGTAGTTAACTCTGCTGGATATAGTGCGTAGTTCACACTGCTGGATATATTGTGTAGTTCACACTGCTGGATATAGTCTAGAGTTCACACTGCTGGATACAGTGCGTAGTTCACACTGCTTGATATAGTGCATAGTTGACACTGCTGGATATAGTGTTTAGTACACACTACTGGATATAGTCCATAGTTCACACTGCTGGATATAGTGTGTAGTTGACACTGCTGCATATAGTGAGTAGTTCACATTGCTGGATATAGTGCGTAGTTCACACAACTGGATATAGTCCGTAGTTCACACTGCTGGATATAGTGCGTAGTTCACACTGCTGGATATAGTCCATAGTTCACACTGCTGTATATAGTGCATAGTTCACACTGCTGGATTTAGTGCGTAGTTCACACTGCTGGATATAGTGCATCGTTGACACTGTTGGATGTAGTCCACAGTTCACACTGCCGGACATAGTCCGTAGTTCACACTGCTGGATATAGTGCGTAGTTCACACTGCTGTATACAGTGTGTAGTTCACACTTCTGGATATAGCCCATAGTTCACATTGCTGGATATAGTGTGTAGTTGACACTGCTGGATATAGTGCGTAGTTCACACAACTGGATATAGTCCGTAGTTCACACTGCTGGATATAGTGCGTAGTTCACACGGCTGGATATAGTCAGTAGTTCACACAACTGGATATAGTGCATACTTCACACGGCTGGATATAGTCCATAGATCACACTGCTGCATATAGTGTGTAGTTAACTCTGCTTGATATAGTCCGTAGATCAGACTACTGGATATAGTGCGTAGTTCACACTGCTGGATATATTGTGTAGTTCACACTGCTGGATATAGTCCGTAGTTCATAGTGCTGGATATAGTGCATAGTTCACACTACTGGATATAGACCGCAGTTCACTCCGCTGAATATAGGCCGTACTTCACTCTACTGGATATAGTGCGTAGTTCACACTGCTGTATATAGTGCATAGTTCACACTGCTGGATATAGTGCATAGTTCACACTGCTTGATATAGTGCATAGTTGACACTGCTGGATATCGTGTTTACTTCACACTGCTGGATATAGCCCATAGTTCACATTGCTGGATATATTGTGTAGTTGACACTGCTGGATATAGTGCGTAGTTCACACAACTGGATATAGTCCGTAGTTCACACTGCTGGATATAGTCCGTAGTTCACACTGCTGGATATAGTGCGTAGTTCACACTGCTGGATATAGTCAGTAGTTCACACAACTGGATATAGTGCGTACTTCACACGGCTGGATATAGTCCGTAGTTCACACTGCTGTACATAGTGCATAGTTCACAGTGCTGGATATAGTGCGTAGTGCACACTGCTGGATATAGTCCGTAGTTCACTCTGCTGGATATAGGGCATAGTTCACACTGCTGGATACAGAGCGTAGTTAACACTGCAGGATATAGTGCATGCTTCACACTGCTGGATATAGTGCATAGTTCACACTGTTGGATATAGTCTGTAGTTCATACTGCTGGATATAGTGGGTAGTTCACACTGCTGGATATAGTGCGTAGTTCACACTGCTTGATATAGTGCGTAGATCACACTGGTGGATATAGTGCGTAGTTTACACTGCTGGATATAGTGCATAGAACACACCTGCTGGATATAGTGCGTAGTTCACACTGTTGGATATAGTCTGTAGTTTACACTGCTGGATATAGTCCATAGTTCACACCGCTGCATATAGTGTGTAGTTAACTCTGCTGGATATAGTGCATAGTTCACACTGCTGGATATATTGTGTAGTTCACACTGCTGGATATAGTCTATATTTCACACTGCTGAATGTAGTGCATAGTTCACACTGCTGGATATAGTGCGTAGTTCACACTGCTTGATATAGTGCATAGTTGACACTGCTGGATATAGTGTTTAGTACACACTACTGGATATAGTCCATAGTTCACACTGCTGGATATTGTGTGTAGTTGACACTGCTGCATATAGTCCGTAGTTCACACTGCTGGATATAGTGCGTAGTTCACACTGCTGGATATAGTCCATAGTTCACACTGCTGTATATAGTGCATAGTTCACACTGCTGGATTTAGTCCATAGTTCACACTGCTGTATATAGTGCATAGTTCACACTGCTGGATTTAGTGCATAGTTCACACTGCTGGATATAGTGCATAGTTCACACTGCTTGATATAGTGCATAGTTGACACTGCTGGATATAGCGCTTAGTTCACACTGCTGGATATAGCCCATAGTTCACATTGCTGGATATAGTGTGTAGTTGACACGGCTGGATATAGTGCGTAGTTCACACAACTGGATATAGTCCGTATTTCACACTGCTGGATATAGTGCTTAGTTCACACGGCTGGATATTGTCAGTAGTTCACACAACTGGATATAGTGCGTACTTCACACGGCTGGATATAGTCCATAGTTCACACTGCTGCATATAGTGTGTAGTTAACTCTGCTTGATATAGTCCGTAGATCAGACTACTGGATATAGTGCGTAGTTCACACTGCTGGATATATTGTGTAGTTCACACTGCTGGATATAGTCAGTAGTTCACACAACTGGATATAGTGCGTACTTCACACGGCTGGATATAGTCCGTAGTTCACACTGCTGTAAATAGTGCATAGTTCACAGTACTGGATATAGTACGTAGTGCACACTGCTGGATATAGTCCGTAGTTCCCACTGCTGGTTATAGTGCATAGTTCAGACTGCTGGATATAGTCCATAGTTCACATTGCTGAATATAGTATTTAGTTGACACTGCTGCATATAGTGCGTAGTTCACATTACTGGATATAGTGCGTAGTTCACACAACTGGATATAGTCCGTAGTTCACACTGCTGGATATAGTGCGTAGTTCACACTGCTGGATATAGTCAGTAGTTCACACAACTGGATATAGTGCGTACTTCACACGGCTGGATATAGTCCGTAGTTCACACTGCTGTACATAGTGCATAGTTCACAGTGCTGGATATAGTGCGTAGTGCACACTGCTGGATATAGTCCGTAGTTCACTCTGCTGGATATAGGGCATAGTTCACACTGCTGGATATAGAGCGTAGTTAACACTGCAGGATATAGTGCATGCTTCACACTGCTGGATATAGTGCATAGTTCACACTGTTGGATATAGTCTGTAGTTCATACTGCTGGATATAGTGGGTAGTTCACACTGCTGGATATAGTGCGTAGTTCACACTGCTTGATATAGTGCGTAGATCACACTGGTGGATATAGTGCGTAGTTTACACTGCTGGATATAGTGCATAGAACACACCTGCTGGATATAGTGCGTAGTTCACACTGTTGGATATAGTCTGTAGTTTACACTGCTGGATATAGTCCATAGTTCACACCGTTGCATATAGTGTGTAGTTAACTCTGCTGGATATAGTGCGTAGTTCACACTGCTGGATATATTGTGTAGTTCACACTGCTGGATATAGTCTATAGTTCACACTGCTGAATGTAGTGCATAGTTCACACTGCTGGATATAGTGCGTAGTTCACACTGCATGATATAGTGCATAGTTGACACTGCTGGATATAGTGTTTAGTACACACTACTGGATATAGTCCATAGTTCACACTGCTGGATATAGTGTGTAGTTGAGACTGCTGCATATAGTGCGTTGTTCACATTGCTGGATATAGTGCGTAGTTCACACAACTGGATATAGTCCGTAGTTCACACTGCTGGATATAGTGCGTAGTTCACACTGCTGGATATAGTCCATAGTTCACACTGCTGTATATAGTGCATAGTTCACACTGCTGGATTTAGTGCGTAGTTCACACTGCTTGATATAGTGCTTAGTTGACACTGCTGGATGTAGTCCACAGTTCACACTGCAGGATGTAGTCCACAGTTCACACTGCAGGACATAGTCCGTAGTTCACACTACTGGATATAGACAGTAGTTCACACTGCTGGATATAGTGCGTAGTTCACACTGCTGTATACAGTGTGTAGTTCACACTTCTGGATAAAGTCCATAGTTCACACAGCTGGATATAGTGCATAGTTCACACTGCTGGATATAGTCCGTATTTCACACTGCTGGATATAGTGCATAGTTCAGACTGCTGGATATAGTCCGTATATCACACTGCTGGATATAGTGAGTAGTTCACACTGTTGGATATAGTCTGTAGTTTACACTGCTGGATATAGTCCATAGTTCACACTGCTGTATATAGTGTATAGTTAACTCTGCTTGATATAGTCCGTAGATCAGTCTGCTGGATATAGTACGTAGTTCACACTGCTGGATATAGTCCGTAGTTCATAGTGCTGGATATAGTGCATAGTTCACACTACTGGATATAGACTGCAGTTAACTCCGCTGAATAAAAGGCCGTACTTCACTATGCTGGATATAGTGCGTAGTCCACACTGCTGGATATAGTGTATAGTGCATACTGCTGGATATAGTGCATAGTTCACACTGCTGGATATAGTGTTTAGTTCACACTGCTGGATATAGTCCATAGTTCACACTGCTAGATATAGTGCGTAGTTCACACTGCTGGATATAGTGTATAGTGCATACTGCTGGATATAGTGCATAGTTCACACTGCTGGATATAGACTGTAGTTGACACTGCTGCATATAGTGCGTAGTTCACACTGCATGATATAGTGCATAGTTGACACTGCTGGATGTAGTCCACAGTTCACACTGCAGGATGTAGTCCACCGTTCACACTGCAGGACATAGTCCGTAGTTCACACTACTGGATATAGACAGTAGTTCACACTGTTGGATATAGTGCGTAGTTCACACTGGCTGATACTGTGTGTAGTTCACACTTCTGGATAAATTCCATAGTTCACACTGCTGGATATAGTCTGTATTTCACACTGCTGGATATAGTGCATAGTTCACACTGCTGGATATAGTTCGTTGTTCACACTGCTGTAAATAGTGCATAGTTCACAGTGCTGGATATAGTGCGTAGTTCACACTGCTGGATATAGTCCGTAGTTTGCACTGCTGGATATAGTATATAGTTCACACTACTTGATATAGTCCATAGTCCACACTGCTGGGTATAGTGTACAGTTCACACTGCTGGATATAGTGTACAGTTCACACTGCTGGATATAGTGTACAGTTCACACTGCTGGATATAGTGTACAGTTCACACTGCTGGACATAGTCCGTAGTTCACAGTGCTGGATATAGTGTACAGTTCTGACTGCTGGATATAGTCCATGGTTAACACTGCTGGATGCAGTGCGTAGTTCACACTGCTGGATATAGACCATAGTTCACACTGCTGGATATATTCCGTAGTTAACACTGCTGGATATAGTACGTAGTTCACACTGCTGGATATAGCACATAGTTCACCCTGCTGGATATAGTGTGTAGTTCACGCTGCTGGATATAGTCTGTAGTTCACAGTGCTGGATATAGTGCATAGTTCACACTGCTGGATTTAGTACGCAGTTCACACCGCTGGATATAGTGCGTAGTTCACACTGCTGGATATAGTGCGTAGTCCACACTGCTGGAGGTAGTGTATAGTGCACACCCCTGGATATAGTGCATAGTTCACACCGCTGGATATAGTATATAGTTCACACTGCTTGATATAGTCCATAGTCCACACTGCTGGATATAGTGTCCAGTTCACACTGCTGGATATAGTGTACAGTTCACACTGCTGGATATAGTGTACAGTTCACACTGCTGGACATAGTCCGTAGTTCACAGTGCTGGATATAGTGGATAGTTCACACTGCTGGATATAGTCTGCAGTTCACACCGCTGGATATAGTCCATAGTCCACACAGCTGGATGTAGTGTATAGTGCACACTGCTGGATATAGTGCATAGTTGACAGTGCTGGTTATAGTGAGTAGTTCACACTGCTGGATATAGCGCATAGTTCACACTGCTGGATATAATGCGTAGTTCACACTGCTGGATATAGTGTATAGTTCACACTGCTGGATATAGTCCATAGTTCACACTGCTGGATATAGTGCGTAGTTCACTCTGCTGAATATAGTGTATAGTACACACTGCTGTATATAGTCCAGAGTTCACACTGCTGGATATAGTGCATAGTTCTGACCTCTGGATATAGACCATGGTTAACACTGCTGGATACAGTGCGTAGTTCACACTGCTGGATATAGACCATAGTTCACACTGCTGGATATATTCTGTAGTTAAGACTGCTGGATATAGTCCACAGTTCACACTGCTGGATATAGTGTGTAGTTGACACGGCTGGATATAGTCCGTAGTTCACACTGCTAGATATACTGCGTAGTTCATACTGCTGGATATAGTGCATAGTTCACACTGCTGGATATAGTCTGTAGTTGACACTGCTGCATATAGTGCGTAGTTCACATTGCTGGATATAGTGCGTAGTTCACACAACTGGATATAGTCCGTAGTTCACACTGCTGGATATAGTGCGTAGTTCACACTGCTGGATATAGTCCATGGTTCACACTGCTGTATATAGTGCATAGTTCACACTGCTGGATATAGTGTGTAGTTCACACTGCTTGATATACTGCATAGTTGACACTGCTGGATGTAGTCCACAGTTCACACTGCAGGATGTAGTCCACAGTTCACACTGCAGGACTTAGTCCGTAGTTCACACTACTGGATATCTGGATATAGACAGTAGTTCACACTGCTGGATATAGTGCGTAGTTCACACTGCTGGATACAGTGTGTAGTTCACACTTCTGGATAAAGTCCATAGTTCACACGGCTGGATATAGTGCATATTTCACACTGCTGGATATAGTGCATAGTTCACACTGCTGGATATAGTTCGTTGTTCACACTGCTGTATATAGTGCATAGTTCACAGTGCTGGATATAGACTGTAGTTGACACTGCTGCATACAGTGCGTAGTTCACATTACTGGATATAGTGCGTAGTTCACACAACTGGATATAGTCCGTAGTTCACTCTGCTGGATATAGTCCATAGTTCACACTGCTGTATATAGTGCATAGTTCGCACTGCTGGATATAGTGCGTAGTTCACACTGCATGATATAGTGCATAGTTGACACTGCTGGATGTAGTCCACAGTTCACACTGCAGGATGTCGTCCACCGTTCACACTGCAGGACATAGTCCGTAGCTCACACTACTGGATATAGACAGTAGTTCACACGGTTGGATATAGTGCGTAGTTCACACTGGCTGATGCTGTGTGTAGTTCACACTTCTGGATAAATTCCATAGTTCACACTGCTGGATATAGTCTGTATTTCACACTGCTGGATATAGTGCATAGTTCACACTGCTGGATATAGTTCATTGTTCACACTGCTGTAAATAGTGCATAGTTCACAGTGCTGGATATAGTGCGTAGTTCACTCTGCTGGATATAGTCCGTAGTTTGCACTGCTGGATATAGTATATAGTTCACACTACTTGATATTGTCCATAGTCCACACTGCTGGATATAGTGTACAGTTCACACTGCTGGATATAGTGTACAGTTCACACTGCTGGACATAGTCCGTAGTTCACAGTGCTGGATATAGTGTACAGTTCTGACTGCTGGATATAGTCCATGGTTAACACTGCTGGATGCAGTGCGTCGTTCACACTGCTGGATATAGACCATAGTTCACACTGCTGGATATATTCCGTAGTTAACACTGCTGGATATAGTACGTAGTTCACACTGCTGGATATAGCACATAGTTCACCCTGCTGGATATAGTGTGTAGTTCACGCTGCTGGATATAGTCTGTAGTTCACAGTGCTGGATATAGTGCATAGTTCACACTGCTGGATTTAGTACGCAGTTCACACCGCTGGATATAGTGCGTAGTTCACACTGCTGGATATAGTGCGTAGTCCACACTGCTGGAGGTAGTGTATAGTGCACACCGCTGGATATAGTGCATAGTTCACACCGCTGGATATAGTATATAGTTCACACTGCTTGATATAGTCCATAGTCCACACTGCTGGATATAGTGTCCAGTTCACACTGCTGGATATAGTGTACAGTTCACACTGCTGGATATAGTGTACAGTTCACAGTGCTGGACATAGTCCGTAGTTCACAGTGCTGGATATAGTGGATAGTTCACACTGCTGGATATAGTCTGCAGTTCACACCGCTGGATATAGTCCATAGTCCACACAGCTGGATGTAGTGTATAGTGCACACTGCTGGATATAGTGCATAGTTGACAGTGCTGGTTATAGTGAGTAGTTCACACTGCTGGATATAGCGCATAGTTCACACTGCTGGATATAATGCGTAGTTCACACTGCTGGATATAGTGTATAGTTCACACTGCTGGATATAGTCCATAGTTCACACTGCTGGATATAGTGCATAGTTCACTCTGCTGGATATAGTGCGTAGTTCACTCTGCTGAATATAGTGTATAGTATACACTGCTGAATATAGTCCAGAGTTCACACTGCTGGATATAGTGCATAGTTCTGACCTCTGGATATAGACCATGGTTAACACTGCTGGATACAGTGCGTAGTTCACACTGCTGGATATAGACCATAGTTCACACTGCTGTATATATTCTGTAGTTAAGACTGCTGGATATAGTCCACAGTTCACACTGCTGGATATAGTGTGTAGTTGACACGGCTGGATATAGTCCGTAGTTCACACTGCTAGATATAGTGCGTAGTTCACACTGCTGCATATAGTGCGTAGTTCACACTGCTGGATATAGTCAGTAGTTCACACAACTGGATATAGTGCGTACTTCACACGGCTGGATATAGCCCGTAGTTCACACTGCTGTAAATAGTGCATAGTTCACAGTACTGGATATAGTACGTAGTGCACACTGCTGGATATAGTCCGTAGTTCCCACTGCTGGTTATAGTGCATAGTTCAGACTGCTGGATATAGTCCATAGTTCACATTGCTGAATATAGTGTTTAGTTGACACTGCTGCATATAGTGCGTAGTTCACATTACTGGATATAGTGCGTACTTCACACAACTGGATATAGTCCGTAGTTCACACTGCTGGATATAGTGCGTAGTTCACACAGCTGGATATAGTCAGTAGTTCACACAACTGGATATAGTGCGTACTTCACACGGCTGGATATAGTCCGTAGTTCACACTGCTGTAAATAGTGCATAGTTCACAGTGCTGGATATAGTACGTAGTGCACACTGCTGGATATAGTCCGCAGTTCCCACTGCTGGATATAGTGCATAGTTCAGACTGCTGAATATAGTCCATAGTTCACACTGCTGGATATAGTCCATAGTTCACATTGCTGAATATAGTGTTTAGTTGACACTGCTGCATATAGTGCGTAGTTCACATTACTGGATATAGTGCGTAGTTCACACAACTGGATATAGTCCGTAGTTCACACTGCTGGATATAGTGCGTAGTTCACACTGCTGGATATAGTCAGTAGTTCACACAACTGGATATAGTGCGTACTTCACACGGCTGGATATAGTCCGTAGTTCACACTGCTGTACATAGTGCATAGTTCACAGTGCTGGATATAGTGCGTAGTGCACACTGCTGGATATAGTCCGTAGTTCACTCTGCTGGATATAGGGCATAGTTCACACTGCTGGATATAGAGCGTAGTTAACACTGCAGGATATAGTGCATGCTTCACACTGCTGGATATAGTGCATAGTTCACACTGTTGGATATAGTCTGTAGTTCATACTGCTGGATATAGTGGGTAGTTCACACTGCTGGATATAGTGCGTAGTTCACACTGCTTGATATAGTGCGTAGATCACACTGGTGGATATAGTGCGTAGTTTACACTGCTGGATATAGTGCATAGAACACACCTGCTGGATATAGTGCGTAGTTCACACTGTTGGATATAGTCTGTAGTTTACACTGCTGGATATAGTCCATAGTTCACACCGTTGCATATAGTGTGTATTTAACTCTGCTGGATATAGTGCGTAGTTCACACTGCTGGATATATTGTGTAGTTCACACTGCTGGATATAGTCTATAGTTCACACTGCTGAATGTAGTGCATAGTTCACACTGCTGGATATAGTGCGTAGTTCACACTGCATGATATAGTGCATAGTTGACACTGCTGGATATAGTGTTTAGTACACACTACTGGATATAGTCCATAGTTCACACTGCTGGATATAGTGTGTAGTTGACACTGCTGCATATAGTGCGTAGTTCACATTGCTGGATATAGTGCGTAGTTCACACAACTGGATATAGTCCGTAGTTCACACTGCTGGATATAGTGCGTAGTTCACACTGCTGGATATAGTCCATAGTTCACACTGCTGTATATAGTGCATAGTTCACACTGCTGGATTTAGTGCGTAGTTCACACTGCTGGATATAGTGCTTAGTTGACACTGCTGGATGTAGTCCACAGTTCACACTGCAGGATGTAGTCCACAGTTCACACTGCAGGACATAGTCCGTAGTTCACACTACTGGATATAGACAGTAGTTCACACTGCTGGATATAGTGCACAGTTTACTCTGCTGGATATAGTGTGTAGTTCACTCTGCTGAAAATAGTGTACTGTACACACTGCTGAATATAGTCCAGAGTTCACACTGCTGGATATAGTGCATAGTTCACACTGCTGGATATAGTGCATAGTTCACACTGCTGGATGTAGTCCGTAGTTCACACTGCTCTATTTAGTGCGTAGTCCACACTGCTGGATATAGTCCATAGTTCACACTGCTGGATTTAGTGCATAGTTCACTCTGCTGGATATAGTGCATAGTTCACACTGCTGGATATAGTCCGTATTTCACACTGCTGGATATAGTGCATAGTTCACACTGCTGGATATAGTCCGTATATCACACTGCTGGATATAGTGAGTAGTTCACACTGTTGGATATAGTCTGTAGTTTACACTGCTGGATATAGTCCATAGTTCACACTGCTGCATATAGTGTATAGTTAACTCTGCTTGATATAGTCCGTAGATCAGTCTGCTGGAAATAGTACGTAGTTCACACTGCTGGATATATTGTGCAGTTCACACTGCTGGATATAGTCCGTAGTTCACACTGCTGTATATAGTGCATAGTTCACACTGCTGGATTTAGTGCGTAGTTCACACTGCTTGATATAGTGCTTAGTTGACACTGCTGGATGTAGTCCACAGTTCACACTGCAGGATGTAGTCCACAGTTCACACTGCAGGACATAGTCCGTAGTTCACACTATTGGATATAGACAGTAGTTCACACTGCTGGATATAGTGAGTAGTTCACACTGCTGTATACAGTGTGTAGTTCACACTTCTGGATAAAGTCCATAGTTCACACAGCTGGATATAGTGCATAGTTCACACTGCTGGATATAGTCCGTATTTCACACTGCTGGATATAGTGCATAGTTCACACTGCTGGATATAGTCCGTATATCACACTGCTGGATATAGTGCGTAGTTCACACTGTTGGATATAGTCTGTAGTTTACACTGCTGGATATAGTCCATAGTTCACACTGCTGCATATAGTGTATAGTTAACTCTGCTTGATATAGTCCGTAGATCAGTCTGCTGGATATAGTACGTAGTTCACACTGCTGGATATATTGTGCAGTTCACACTGCTGGATATAGTCCGTAGTTCATAGTGCTGGATATAGTGCATAGTTCACACTACTGGATATAGACTGCAGTTCACTCCGCTGAATAAAAGGCCGTACTTCACTATGCTGGATATAGTGCGTAGTCCACACTGCTGGATATAGTGTATAGTGCATACTGCTGGATATAGTGCATAGTTCACACTGCTGGATATAGTGTTTAGTTCACACTGCTGGATATAGTCCATAGTTCACATTGCTGGATATAGTGTGTAGTTGACATGGCTGGATATAGTCCATAGTTCACACTGCTAGATATAGTGCGTAGTTCACACTGCTGGATATAGTGTATAGTGCATACTGCTGGATATAGTGCATAGTTCACACTGCTGGATATAGACTGTAGTTGACACTGCTGCATATAGTGCGTAGTTCACATTACTGGATATAGTGCGTAGTTCACACAACTGGATATAGTCCGTAGTTCACTCTGCTGGATATAGTCCATAGTTCACACTGCTGTATATAGTGCATAGTTCGCACTGCTGGATATAGTGCGTAGTTCACACTGCATGATATAGTGCATAGTTGACACTGCTGGATGTAGTCCACAGTTCACACTGCAGGATGTAGTCCACCGTTCACACTGCAGGACATAGTCCGTAGTTCACACTACTGGATATAGACAGTAGTTCACACTGCTGGATACAGTGTGTAGTTCACACTTCTGGATAAAGTTCATAGTTCACACGGCTGGATATAGTGCATAGTTCACACTGCTGGATATAGGCCGTACTTCACTCTGCTGGATATAGTGCGTAGTTCACACTGCTGTATATAGTGCATAGTTCACACTGCTGGATATAGTGCATAGTTCACACTGCTTGATATAGTGCATAGTTGACACTGCTGGATATAGTGTTTAGTTCACACTGCTGGATATAGTGCATAGTTCTGACTGCTGGATATAGACCATGGTTAACACTGTTGGATATAGTGCGTAGTTCACACTGGCTGATACTGTGTGTAGTTCACACTTCTGGATAAATTCCATAGTTCACACTGCTGGATATAGTCTGTATTTCACACTGCTGGATATAGTCCATAGTTCACACTGCTGGATATAGTGCATAGTTCACTCTGCTGGATATAGTGCGTAGTTCACTCTGCTGAATATAGTGTATTGTACACACTGCTGAATATAGTCCAGAGTTCACACTGCTGGATATAGTGCATAGTTCTGACTGCTGGATATAGACCATGGTTAACACTGCTGGATACAGTGCGTAGTTCACACTGCTGGATATATTCCGTAGTTAACACTGCTGGATATAGTGTTTAGTTCACACTGCTGGATATAGTCCATAGTTCACACTGCTGGATATAGTGTGTAGTTGACACGGCTGGATATAGTCCGTAGTTCACACTGCTAGATATAGTGCGTAGTTCACACTGCTGGATATAGTGCATAGTTCACACTGCTGGATATAGTCTGTAGTTGACACTGATGCATATAGTGCGTAGTTCACATTGCTGGATATAGTGCATAGTTCACACTGCTGGATATAGTCCATAGTTCACCCTGCCGGATATAGTGTGTAGTTCACACTGCTGGATATAGTCCGTAGATCAGACTGATGGATATAGTGCGTAGTTCACACTGCTGGATATAGTGCCTAGTTCACACTGCTGGATATAGTGCGTAGTTCACACTGCTGGATATAGGGTGTAGTTCACACTGCTGGATATAGTCCGTAGTTCACAGTGCTGGATATAGTACATAGTTCACTCTGCTGGATATAGTGCACAGTTTACTCTGCTGGATATAGTGTGTAGTTCACTCTGCTGAAAATAGTGTACAGTACACACTGCTGAATATAGTCCAGAGTTCACACTGCTGGATATAGTGCATAGGTCACACTGCTGGATATAGTGCATAGTTCACACTGCTGGATGTAGTCCGTAGTTCACACTGCTCTATTTAGTGCGTAGTCCACACTGCTGGATATAGTGTATAGTTCACACTGCTGGATATAGTCCATAGTTCACACTGCTGGATTTAGTGCATAGTTCACTCTGCTGGATATAGTGCATAGTTCACACTGCTGGATATAGTCCGTATTTCACACTGCTGGATATAGTGCATAGTTCACACTGCTGGATATAGTCCGTATATCACACTGCTGGATATAGTGAGTAGTTCACACTGTTGGATATAGTCTGTAGTTTACACTGCTGGATATAGTCCATAGTTCACACTGCTGCATATAGTGTATAGTTAACTCTGCTTGATATAGTCCGTAGATCAGTCTGCTGGATATAGTACGTAGTTCACACTGCTGGATATATTGTGCAGTTCACACTGCTGGATATAGTCCGTAGTTCACACTGCTGTATATAGTGCATAGTTCACACTGCTGGATTTAGTGCGTAGTTCACACTGCTTGATATAGTGCTTAGTTGACACTGCTGGATGTAGTCCACAGTTCACACTGCAGGATGTAGTCCACAGTTCACACTGCAGGACATAGTCCGTAGTTCACACTACTGGATATAGACAGTAGTTCACACTGCTGGATATAGTGAGTAGTTCACACTGCTGTACACAGTGTGTAGTTCACACTTCTGGATAAAGTCCATAGTTCACACAGCTGGATATAGTGCATAGTTCACACTGCTGGATATAGTCCGTATTTCACACTGCTGGATATAGTGCATAGTTCACACTGCTGGATATAGTCCGTATATCACACTGCTGGATATAGTGAGTAGTTCACACTGTTGGATATAGTCTGTAGTTTACACTGCTGGATATAGTCCATAGTTCACACTGCTGCATATAGTGTATAGTTAACTCTGCTTGATATAGTCCGTAGATCAGTCTGCTGGATATAGTACGTAGTTCACACTGCTGGATATATTGTGCAGTTCACACTGCTGGATATAGTCCGTAGTTCATAGTGCTGGATATAGTGCATAGTTCACACTACTGGATATAGACTGCAGTTCACTCCGCTGAATAAAAGGCCGTACTTCACTATGCTGGATATAGTGCGTAGTCCACACTGCTGGATATAGTGTATAGTGCATACTGCTGGATATAGTGCATAGTTCACACTGCTGGATATAGTGTTTAGTTCACACTGCTGGATATAGTCCATAGTTCACATTGCTGGATATAGTGTGTAGTTGACATGGCTGGATATAGTCCATAGTTCACACTGCTAGATATAGTGCGTAGTTCACACTGCTGGATATAGTGTATAGTGCATACTGCTGGATATAGTGCATAGTTCACACTGCTGGATATAGACTGTAGTTGACACTGCTGCATATAGTGCGTAGTTCACATTACTGGATATAGTGCGTAGTTCACACAACTGGATATAGTCCGTAGTTCACTCTGCTGGATATAGTCCATAGTTCACACTGCTGTATATAGTGCATAGTTCGCACTGCTGGATATAGTGCGTAGTTCACACTGCATGATATAGTGCATAGTTGACACTGCTGGATGTAGTCCACAGTTCACACTGCAGGATGTAGTCCACCGTTCACACTGCAGGACATAGTCCGTAGTTCACACTACTGGATATAGACAGTAGTTCACACTGTTGGATATAGTGCGTAGTTCACACTGGCTGATACTGTGTGTAGTTCACACTTCTGGATAAATTCCATAGTTCACACTGCTGGATATAGTCTGTATTTCACACTGCTGGATATAGTGCATAGTTCACACTGCTGGATATAGTGTGTAGTTGACACGGCTGGATATAGTCCGTAGTTCACACTGCTAGATATAGTGCGTAGTTCACACTGCTGGATATAGTGCATAGTTCACACTGCTGGATATAGTCTGTAGTTGACACTGATGCATATAGTGCGTAGTTCACATTGCTGGATATAGTGCATAGTTCACACTGCAGGATATAGTCCATAGTTCACCCTGCCGGATATAGTGTGTAGTTCACACTGCTGGATATAGTCCGTAGATCAGACTGATGGATATAGTGCGTAGTTCACACTGCTGGATATAGTGCCTAGTTCACACTGCTGGATATAGTGCGTAGTTCACACTGCTGGATATAGGGTGTAGTTCACACTGCTGGATATAGTCCGTAGTTCACAGTGCTGGATATAGTACATAGTTCACTCTGCTGGATATAGTGCACAGTTTACTCTGCTGGATATAGTGTGTAGTTCACTCTGCTGAAAATAGTGTACAGTACACACTGCTGAATATAGTCCAGAGTTCACACTGCTGGATATAGTGCATAGTTCACACTGCTGGATATAGTGCATAGTTCACACTGCTGGATGTAGTCCGTAGTTCACACTGCTCTATTTAGTGCGTAGTCCACACTGCTGGATATAGTGTATAGTTCACACTGCTGGATATAGTCCATAGTTCACACTGCTGGATTTAGTGCATAGTTCACTCTGCTGGATATAGTGCATAGTTCACACTGCTGGATATAGTCCGTATTTCACACTGCTGGATATAGTGCATAGTTCACACTGCTGGATATAGTCCGTATATCACACTGCTGGATATAGTGAGTAGTTCACACTGTTGGATATAGTCTGTAGTTTACACTGCTGGATATAGTCCATAGTTCACACTGCTGCATATAGTGTATAGTTAACTCTGCTTGATATAGTCCGTAGATCAGTCTGCTGGATATAGTCCGTAGTTCACACTGCTGTATATAGTGCATAGTTCACACTGCTGGATTTAGTGCGTAGTTCACACTGCTTGATATAGTGCTTAGTTGACACTGCTGGA
This sequence comes from Hypanus sabinus, assembly GCF_030144855.1. Lineage (NCBI taxonomy): Eukaryota > Metazoa > Chordata > Chondrichthyes > Myliobatiformes > Dasyatidae > Hypanus > Hypanus sabinus. The sequence goes on along the minus strand of NC_082706.1, from coordinate 76,110,392 downwards.
TGTAGTCCACAGTTCACACTGCAGGATGTAGTCCACAGTTCACACTGCAGGACATAGTCCGTAGTTCACACTACTGGATATAGACAGTAGTTCACACTGTTGGATATAGTGAGTAGTTCACACTGCTGTATACAGTGTGTAGTTCACACTTCTGGATAAAGTCCATAGTTCACACAGCTGGATATAGTGCATAGTTCACACTGCTGGATATAGTCCGTATTTCACACTGCTGGATATAGTGCATAGTTCACACTGCTGGATATAGTCCGTATATCACACTGCTGGATATAGTGAGTAGTTCACACTGTTGGATATAGTCTGTAGTTTACATTGCTGGATATAGTCCATAGTTCACACTGCTGCATATAGTGTATAGTTAACTCTGCTTGATATAGTCCGTAGATCAGTCTGCTGGATATAGTACGTAGTTCACACTGCTGGATATATTGTGCAGTTCACACTGCTGGATATAGTCCGTAGTTCATAGTGCTGGATATAGTGCATAGTTCACACTACTGGATATAGACTGCAGTTCACTCCGCTGAATAAAAGGCCGTACTTCACTATGCTGGATATAGTGCGTAGTCCACACTGCTGGATATAGTGTATAGTGCATACTGCTGGATATAGTGCATAGTTCACACTGCTGGATATAGTGTTTAGTTCACACTGCTGGATATAGTCCATAGTTCACATTGCTGGATATAGTGTGTAGTTGACATGGCTGGATATAGTCCATAGTTCACACTGCTAGATATAGTGCGTAGTTCACACTGCTGGATATAGTGTATAGTGCATACTGCTGGATATAGTGCATAGTTCACACTGCTGGATATAGACTGTAGTTGACACTGCTGCATATAGTGCGTAGTTCACATTACTGGATATAGTGCGTAGTTCACACAACTGGATATAGTCCGTAGTTCACTCTGCTGGATATAGTCCATCGTTCACACTGCTGTATATAGTGCATAGTTCGCACTGCTGGATATAGTGCGTAGTTCACACTGCATGATATAGTGCATAGTTGACACTGCTGGATGTAGTCCACAGTTCACACTGCAGGATGTAGTCCACCGTTCACACAACTGGATATAGACAGTAGTTCTCACGGTTGGATATAGTGCGTAGTTCACACTGGCTGATACTGTGTGTAGTTCACACTTCTGGATAAATTCCATAGTTCACACTGCTGGATATAGTCTGTATTTCACACTGCTGGATATAGTGCATAGTTCACACTGCTGGATATAGTGTGTAGTTGACACGGCTGGATATAGTCCGTAGTTCACACTGCTAGATATAGTGCGTAGTTCACACTGCTGGATATAGTGCATAGTTCACACTGCTGGATATAGTCTGTAGTTGACACTGATGCATATAGTGCGTAGTTCACATTGCTGGATATAGTGCATAGTTCACAATGCAGGATATAGTCCATAGTTCACCCTGCCGGATATAGTGTGTAGTTCACACTGCTGGATATAGTCCGTAGATCAGACTGATGGATATAGTGCGTAGTTCACACTGCTGGATATAGTGCCTAGTTCACACTGCTGGATATAGTGCGTAGTTCACACTGCTGGATATAGGGTGTAGTTCACACTGCTGGATATAGTCCGTAGTTCACAGTGCTGGATATAGTACATAGTTCACTCTGCTGGATATAGTGCACAGTTTACTCTGCTGGATATAGTGTGTAGTTCACTCTGCTGAAAATAGTGTACAGTACACACTGCTGAATATAGTCCAGAGTTCACACTGCTGGATATAGTGCATAGTTCACACTGCTGGATATAGTGCATAGTTCACACTGCTGGATGTAGTCCGTAGTTCACACTGCTCTATTTAGTGCGTAGTCCACACTGCTGGATATAGTGTATAGTTCACACTGCTGGATATAGTCCATAGTTCACACTGCTGGATTTAGTGCATAGTTCACTCTGCTGGATATAGTGCATAGTTCACACTGCTGGATATAGTCCGTATTTCACACTGCTGGATATAGTGCATAGTTCACACTGCTGGATATAGTCCGTATATCACACTGCTTGATATAGTGAGTAGTTCACACTGTTGGATATAGTCTGTAGTTTACACTGCTGGATATAGTCCATAGTTCACACTGCTGCATATAGTGTATAGTTAACTCTGCTTGATATAGTCCGTAGATCAGTCTGCTGGATATAGTCCGTAGTTCACACTGCTGTATATAGTGCATAGTTCACACTGCTGGATTTAGTGCGTAGTTCACACTGCTTGATATAGTGCTTAGTTGACACTGCTGGATGTAGTCCACAGTTCACACTGCAGGATGTAGTCCACAGTTCACACTGCAGGACATAGTCCGTAGTTCACACTACTGGATATAGACAGTAGTTCACACTGTTGGATATAGTGAGTAGTTCACACTGCTGTATACAGTGTGTAGTTCACACTTCTGGATAAAGTCCATAGTTCACACAGCTGGATATAGTGCATAGTTCACACTGCTGGATATAGTCCGTATTTCACACTGCTGGATATAGTGCATAGTTCACACTGCTGGATATAGTCCGTATATCACACTGCTGGATATAGTGAGTAGTTCACACTGTTGGATATAGTCTGTAGTTTACACTGCTGGATATAGTCCATAGTTCACACTGCTGCATATAGTGTATAGTTAACTCTGCTTGATATAGTCCGTAGATCAGTCTGCTGGATATAGTACGTAGTTCACACTGCTGGATATATTGTGCAGTTCACACTGCTGGATATAGTCCGTAGTTCATAGTGCTGGATATAGTGCATAGTTCACACTACTGGATATAGACTGCAGTTCACTCCGCTGAATAAAAGGCCGTACTTCACTATGCTGGATATAGTGCGTAGTCCACACTGCTGGATATAGTGTATAGTGCATACTGCTGGATATAGTGCATAGTTCACACTGCTGGATATAGTGTTTAGTTCACACTGCTGGATATAGTCCATAGTTCACATTGCTGGATATAGTGTGTAGTTGACATGGCTGGATATAGTCCATAGTTCACACTGCTAGATATAGTGCGTAGTTCACACTGCTGGATATAGTGTATAGTGCATACTGCTGGATATAGTGCATAGTTCACACTGCTGGATATAGACTGTAGTTGACACTGCTGCATATAGTGCGTAGTTCACATTACTGGATATAGTGCGTAGTTCACACAACTGGATATAGTCCGTAGTTCACTCTGCTGGATATAGTCCATCGTTCACACTGCTGTATATAGTGCATAGTTCGCACTGCTGGATATAGTGCGTAGTTCACACTGCATGATATAGTGCATAGTTGACACTGCTGGATGTAGTCCACAGTTCACACTGCAGGATGTAGTCCACCGTTCACACTGCAGGACATAGTCCGTAGTTCACACAACTGGATATAGACAGTAGTTCTCACGGTTGGATATAGTGCGTAGTTCACACTGGCTGATACTGTGTGTAGTTCACACTTCTGGATAAATTCCATAGTTCACACTGCTGGATATAGTCTGTATTTCACACTGCTGGATATAGTGCATAGTTCACACTGCTGGATATAGTGTGTAGTTGACACGGCTGGATATAGTCCGTAGTTCACACTGCTAGATATAGTGCGTAGTTCACACTGCTGGATATAGTGCATAGTTCACACTGCTGGATATAGTCTGTAGTTGACACTGATGCATATAGTGCGTAGTTCACATTGCTGGATATAGTGCATAGTTCACACTGCAGGATATAGTCCATAGTTCACCCTGCCGGATATAGTGTGTAGTTCACACTGCTGGATATAGTCCGTAGATCAGACTGATGGATATAGTGCGTAGTTCACACTGCTGGATATAGTGCCTAGTTCACACTGCTGGATATAGTGCGTAGTTCACACTGCTGGATATAGGGTGTAGTTCACACTGCTGGATATAGTCCGTAGTTCACAGTGCTGGATATAGTACATAGTTCACTCTGCTGGATATAGTGTGTAGTTCACTCTGCTGAAAATAGTGTACAGTACACACTGCTGAATATAGTCCAGAGTTCACACTGCTGGATATAGTGCATAGTTCACACTGCTGGATATAGTGCATAGTTCACACTGCTGGATGTAGTCCGTAGTTCACACTGCTCTATTTAGTGCGTAGTCCACACTGCTGGATATAGTGTATAGTTCACACTGCTGGATATAGTCCATAGTTCACACTGCTGGATTTAGTGCATAGTTCACTCTGCTGGATATAGTGCATAGTTCACACTGCTGGATATAGTCCGTATTTCACACTGCTGGATATAGTGCATAGTTCACACTGCTGGATATAGTCCGTATATCACACTGCTGGATATAGTGAGTAGTTCACACTGTTGGATATAGTCTGTAGTTTACACTGCTGGATATAGTCCATAGTTCACACTGCTGCATATAGTGTATAGTTAACTCTGCTTGATATAGTCCGTAGATCAGTCTGCTGGATATAGTACGTAGTTCACACTGCTGGATATATTGTGCAGTTCACACTGCTGGATGTAGTCCGTAGTTCATAGTGCTGGGTATAGTGCATAGTTCACACTACTGGATATAGACTGCAGTTCACTCCGCTGAATAAAAGGCCGTACTTCACTATGCTGGATATAGTGCGTAGTCCACACTGCTGGATATAGTGTATAGTGCATACTGCTGGATATAGTGCATAGTTCACACTGCTGGATATAGTGTTTAGTTCACACTGCTGGATATAGTCCATAGTTCACATTGCTGGATATAGTGTGTAGTTGACATGGCTGGATATAGTCCATAGTTCACACTGCTAGATATAGTGCGTAGTTCACACTGCTGGATATAGTGTATAGTGCATACTGCTGGATATAGTGCATAGTTCACACTGCTGGATATAGACTGTAGTTGACACTGCTGCATATAGTGCGTAGTTCACATTACTGGATATAGTGCGTAGTTCACACAACTGGATATAGTCCGTAGTTCACTCTGCTGGATATAGTCCATAGTTCACACTACTGTATATAGTGCATAGTTCGCACTGCTGGATATAGTGCGTAGTTCACACTGCATGATATAGTGCATAGTTGACACTGCTGGATGTAGTCCACAGTTCACACTGCAGGATGTAGTCCACCGTTCACACTGCAGGACATAGTCCGTAGTTCACACTACTGGATATAGACAGTAGTTCACACTGTTGGATATAGTGCGTAGTTCACACTGGCTGATACTGTGTGTAGTTCACACTTCTGGATAAATTCCATAGTTCACACTGCTGGATATAGTCTGTATTTCACACTGCTGGATATAGTGCATAGTTCACACTGCTGGATATAGTTCGTTGTTCACACTGCTGTAAATAGTGCATAGTCCACACTGCTGGATATAGTGTACAGTTCACACTGCTGGATATAGTGTACAGTTCACACTGCTGGATATAGTGTACAGTTCACACTGCTGGACATAGTCCGTAGTTCACAGTGCTGGATATAGTGTACAGTTCTGACTGCTGGATATAGTCCATGGTTAACACTGCTGGATGCAGTGCGTAGTTCACACTGCTGGATATAGACCATAGTTCACACTGCTGGATATATTCCGTAGTTAACACTGCTGGATATAGTACGTAGTTCACACTGCTGGATATAGCACATAGTTCACCCTGCTGGATATAGTGTGTAGTTCACGCTGCTGGATATAGTCTGTAGTTCACAGTGCTGGATATAGTGCATAGTTCACACTGCTGGATTTAGTACGCAGTTCACACCGCTGGATATAGTGCGTAGTTCACACTGCTGGATATAGTGCGTAGTCCACACTGCTGGAGGTAGTGTATAGTGCACACCGCTGGATATAGTGCATAGTTCACACCGCTGGATATAGTATATAGTTCACACTGCTTGATATAGTCCATAGTCCACACTGCTGGATATAGTGTCCAGTTCACACTGCTGGATATAGTGTACAGTTCACACTGCTGGACATAGTCCGTAGTTCACAGTGCTGGATATAGTGGATAGTTCACACTGCTGGATATAGTCTGCAGTTCACACCGCTGGATATAGTCCATAGTCCACACAGCTGGATGTAGTGTATAGTGCACACTGCTGGATATAGTGCATAGTTGACAGTGCTGGTTATAGTGAGTAGTTCACACTGCTGGATATAGCGCATAGTTCACACTGCTGGATATAATGCGTAGTTCACACTGCTGGATATAGTGTATAGTTCACACTGCTGGATATAGTCCATAGTTCACACTGCTGGATATAGTGCATAGTTCACTCTGCTGGATATAGTGCGTAGTTCACTCTGCTGAATATAGTGTATAGTACACACTGCTGAATATAGTCCAGAGTTCACACTGCTGGATATAGTGCATAGTTCTGACCTCTGGATATAGACCATGGTTAACACTGCTGGATACAGTGCGTAGTTCACACTGCTGGATATAGACCATAGTTCACACTGCTGGATATATTCTGTAGTTAAGACTGCTGGATATAGTCCACAGTTCACACTGCTGGATATAGTGTGTAGTTGACACGGCTGGATATAGTCCGTAGTTCACACTGCTAGATATAGTGCGTAGTTCATACTGCTGGATATAGTGCATAGTTCACACTGCTGGATATAGTCTGTAGTTGACACTGCTGCATATAGTGCGTAGTTCACATTGCTGGATATAGTGCGTAGTTCACACAACTGGATATAGTCCGTAGTTCACACTGCTGGATATAGTGCGTAGTTCACACTGCTGGATATAGTCCATAGTTCACACTGCTGTATATAGTGCATAGTTCACACTGCTGGATATAGTGTGTAGTTCACACTGCTTGATATACTGCATAGTTGACACTGCTGGATGTAGTCCACAGTTCACACTGCAGGATGTAGTCCACAGTTCACACTGCAGGACATAGTCCGTAGTTCACACTACTGGATATCTGGATATAGACAGTAGTTCACACTGCTGGATATAGTGCGTAGTTCACACTGCTGGATACAGTGTGTAGTTCACACTTCTGGATAAAGTCCGTAGTTCACACGGCTGGATATAGTGCATATTTCACACTGCTGGATATAGTGCATAGTTCACACTGCTGGATATAGTTCGTTGTTCACACTGCTGTATATAGTGCATAGTTCACAGTGCTGGATATAGTGCGTAGTTCACACTGCTGGATATAGTCCGTAGCTCGCACTGCTGGATATAGTGCGTAGTTCACTCTGCTGAATATAGTGTATAGTACACACTGCTGAATATAGTCCAGAGTTCACACTGCTGGATATAGTGCATAATTCTGACTGCTGGATATAGACCATGGTTAACACTGCTGGATGCAGTGCGTAGTTCACACTGCTCGATATAGACCATAGTTCACACTGCTGGATATATTCCGTATTTAACACTGCTGGATATAGTGCGTAGTTCACACTGCTGGATATAGCACGTAGTTCACGCTGCTGGATATAGTGCATAGTTCACACTGCTGGATATCGTGCGTAGTTCACACTGCTGGATGTAGTTCATAGTTGACACTGCTGGATGTAGTCCACAGTTCACACTGCTGGATATATTCCGTAGTTCACACTACTGGATATATTCCGTAGTTCACACTTCTGGATATAGTGCATAGCTCACACTGCTGGATATAGTGCTTAGTTCACACTGTTGGATAAAGTCTGTAGTTCACACTGCAGGATATAGTCCATAGTTCACCCTGCCGGATATAGTGTGTAGTTCACACTGCTGGATATAGTCCGTAGATCAGACTGATGGATATAGTGCGTAGTTCACACTGCTGGATATAGTGCGTAGTTCACACTGCTGGATATAGTGCGTAGTTCACACTGCTGGATATTATCCGTAGTTCACAGTGCTGGATATAGTACATAGTTCACACTACTGGATATTGTGAGCAGTTCACACCGCTGGATATAGTCCGTAGTTCACACTGCTGTATATAGAGCGTAGTCCACACTGCTGGATATAGTGTATAGTTCACACTGCTGGATATAGTCCATAGTTCACAATGCTGGATATAGTGCATAGTTCACTCTACTGGATATAGTGTGTAGTTCACTCTGCTGAAAATAGTCCAGAGTTCACACTGCTGGATATAGTGCATAGTTCACTCTACTGGATATAGTGTGTAGTTCACACTGCTGAATATAGTCCAGAGTTCACACTGCTGGATATAGTGCATAGTTCACACTGCTGGATATATTGCATAGTTCACACTGCTGGATGTAGTCCGTAGTTCACACTGCTCTATTTAGTGCGTAGTCCACACTGCTGGATATAGTGTATAGTTCACACTGATGGATATAGTCCATAGTTCACACTGCTGGATATAGTGCATAGTTCACTCTGCTGGATATAGTGCATAGTTCACACTGCTGGATTTAGTACGCAGTTCACACCGCTGGATATAGTGCGTAGTTCACACTGCTGGATATAGTGCGTAGTCCACACTGCTGGAGGTAGTGTATAGTGCACACCGCTGGATATAGTGCATAGTTCACACCGCTGGATATAGTATATAGTTCACACTGCTTGATATAGTCCATAGTCCACACTGCTGGATATAGTGTCCAGTTCACACTGCTGGATATAGTGTACAGTTCACACTGCTGGACATAGTCCGTAGTTCACAGTGCTGGATATAGTGGATAGTTCACACTGCTGGATATAGTCTGCAGTTCACACCGCTGGATATAGTCCATAGTCCACACAGCTGGATGTAGTGTATAGTACACACTGCTGAATATAGTCCAGAGTTCACACTGCTGGATATAGTGCATAATTCTGACTGCTGGATATAGACCATGGTTAACACTGCTGGATGCAGTGCGTAGTTCACACTGCTCGATATAGACCATAGTTCACACTGCTGGATATATTCCGTATTTAACACTGCTGGATATAGTGCGTAGTTCACACTGCTGGATATAGCACGTAGTTCACGCTGCTGGATATAGTGCATAGTTCACACTGCTGGATATCGTGCGTAGTTCACACTGCTGGATGTAGTTCATAGTTGACACTGCTGGATGTAGTCCACAGTTCACACTGCTGGATATATTCCGTAGTTCACACTACTGGATATATTCCGTAGTTCACACTTCTGGATATAGTGCATAGCTCACACTGCTGGATATAGTGCTTAGTTCACACTGTTGGATAAAGTCTGTAGTTCACACTGCAGGATATAGTCCATAGTTCACCCTGCCGGATATAGTGTGTAGTTCACACTGCTGGATATAGTCCGTAGATCAGACTGATGGATATAGTGCGTAGTTCACACTGCTGGATATAGTGCGTAGTTCACACTGCTGGATATAGTGCGTAGTTCACACTGCTGGATATTATCCGTAGTTCACAGTGCTGGATATAGTACATAGTTCACACTACTGTATATTGTGAGCAGTTCACACCGCTGGATATAGTCCGTAGTTCACACTGCTGTATATAGAGCGTAGTCCACACTGCTGGATATAGTGTATAGTTCACACTGCTGGATATAGTCCATAGTTCACAATGCTGGATATAGTGCATAGTTCACTCTACTGGATATAGTGTGTAGTTCACTCTGCTGAAAATAGTGTATAGTACACACTGCTGAATATAGTCCAGAGTTCACACTGCTGGATATAGTGCATAGTTCACACTGCTGGATATATTGCATAGTTCACACTGCTGGATGTAGTCCGTAGTTCACACTGCTCTATTTAGTGCGTAGTCCACACTGCTGGATATAGTGTATAGTTCACACTGCTGGATATAGTCCATAGTTCACACTGCTGGATATAGTGCATAGTTCACTCTGCTGGATATAGTGCATAGTTCACACTGCTGGATTTAGTACGCAGTTCACACCGCTGGATATAGTGCGTAGTTCACACTGCTGGATATAGTGCGTAGTCCACACTGCTGGAGGTAGTGTATAGTGCACACCGCTGGATATAGTGCATAGTTCACACCGCTGGATATAGTATATAGTTCACACTGCTTGATATAGTCCATAGTCCACACTGCTGGATATAGTGTCCAGTTCACACTGCTGGATATAGTGTACAGTTCACACTGCTGGACATAGTCCGTAGTTCACAGTGCTGGATATAGTGGATAGTTCACACTGCTGGATATAGTCTGCAGTTCACACCGCTGGATATAGTCCATAGTCCACACAGCTGGATGTAGTGTATAGTGCACACTGCTGGATATAGTGCATAGTTGACAGTGCTGGTTATAGTGAGAAGTTCACACTGCTGGATATAGCGCATAGTTCACACTGCTGGATATAATGCGTAGTTCACACTGCTGGATATAGTGTATAGTTCACACTGCTGGATATAGTCCATAGTTCACACTGCTGGATATAGTGCATAGTTCACTCTGCTGGATATAGTGCGTAGTTCACTCTGCTGAATATAGTGTATAGTACACACTGCTGAATATAGTCCAGAGTTCACACTGCTGGATATAGTGCATAGTTCTGACCTCTGGATATAGACCATGGTTAACACTGCTGGATACAGTGCGTAGTTCACACTGCTGGATATAGACCATAGTTCACACTGCTGGATATATTCTGTAGTTAAGACTGCTGGATATAGTCCACAGTTCACACTGCTGGATATAGTGTGTAGTTGACACGGCTGGATATAGTCCGTAGTTCACACTGCTAGATATAGTGCGTAGTTCATACTGCTGGATATAGTGCATAGTTCACACTGCTGGATATAGTCTGTAGTTGACACTGCTGCATATAGTGCGTAGTTCACATTGCTGGATATAGTGCGTAGTTCACACAACTGGATATAGTCCGTAGTTCACACTGCTGGATATAGTGCGTAGTTCACACTGCTGGATATAGTCCATAGTTCACACTGCTGTATATAGTGCATAGTTCACACTGCTGGATATAGTGTGTAGTTCACACTGCTTGATATACTGCATAGTTGACACTGCTGGATGTAGTCCACAGTTCACACTGCAGGATGTAGTCCACAGTTCACACTGCAGTACATAGTCCGTAGTTCACACTACTGGATATCTGGATATAGACAGTAGTTCACACTGCTGGATATAGTGCGTAGTTCACACTGCTGGATACAGTGTGTAGTTCACACTTCTGGATAAAGTCCATAGTTCACACGGCTGGATATAGTGCATATTTCACACTGCTGGATATAGTGCATAGTTCACACTGCTGGATATAGTTCGTTGTTCACACTGCTGTATATAGTGCATAGTTCACAGTGCTGGATATAGTGCGTAGTTCACACTGCTGGATATAGTCCGTAGCTCGCACTGCTGGATATAGTGCGTAGTTCACTCTGCTGAATATAGTGTATAGTACACACTGCTGAATATAGTCCAGAGTTCACACTGCTGGATATAGTGCATAATTCTGACTGCTGGATATAGACCATGGTTAACACTGCTGGATGCAGTGCGTAGTTCACACTGCTCGATATAGACCATAGTTCACACTGCTGGATATATTCCGTAGTTAACACTGCTGGATATAGTGCGTAGTTCACACTGCTGGATATAGCACGTAGTTCACGCTGCTGGATATAGTGCATAGTTCACACTGCTGGATATCGTGCGTAGTTCACACTGCTGGATGTAGTTCATAGTTGACACTGCTGGATGTAGTCCACAGTTCACACTGCTGGATATATTCCGTAGTTCACACTACTGGATATATTCCGTAGTTCACACTTCTGGATATAGTGCATAGCTCACACTGCTGGATATAGTGCTTAGTTCACACTGTTGGATAAAGTCTGTAGTTCACACTGCAGGATATAGTCCATAGTTCACCCTGCCGGATATAGTGTGTAGTTCACACTGCTGGATATAGTCCGTAGATCAGACTGATGGATATAGTGCGTAGTTCACACTGCTGGATATAGTGCGTAGTTCACACTGCTGGATATAGTGCGTAGTTCACACTGCTGGATATTATCCGTAGTTCACAGTGCTGGATATAGTACATAGTTCACACTACTGGATATTGTGAGCAGTTCACACCGCTGGATATAGTCCGTAGTTCACACTGCTGTATATAGAGCGTAGTCCACACTGCTGGATATAGTGTATAGTTCACACTGCTGGATATAGTCCATAGTTCACAATGCTGGATATAGTGCATAGTTCACTCTACTGGATATAGTGTGTAGTTCACTCTGCTGAAAATAGTGTATAGTACACACTGCTGAATATAGTCCAGAGTTCACACTGCTGGATATAGTGCATAGTTCACACTGCTGGATATATTGCATAGTTCACACTGCTGGATGTAGTCCGTAGTTCACACTGCTCTATTTAGTGCGTAGTCCACACTGCTGGATATAGTGTATAGTTCACACTGCTGGATATAGTCCATAGTTCACACTGCTGGATATAGTGCATAGTTCACTCTGCTGGATATAGTGCGTAGTTCACTCTGCTGAATATAGTGTATTGTACACACTGCTGGATACAGTGCGTAGTTCACACTGCTGGATATATTCCGTAGTTAACACTGCTGGATATAGTGTTTAGTTCACACTGCTGGATATAGTCCATAGTTCACACTGCTGGATATAGTGTGTAGTTGACACGGCTGGATATAGTCCGTAGTTCACACTGCTAGATATAGTGCGTAGATCAGACTGATGGATATATTCCTTAGTTAACACTGCTGGATATAGTCTGTAGTTGACACTGATGCATATAGTGCGTAGTTCACATTGCTGGATATAGTGCATAGTTCACACTGCAGGATATAGTCCATAGTTCACCCTGCCGGATATAGTGTGTAGTTCACACTGCTGGATATAGTCCGTAGATCAGACTGATGGATATAGTGCGTAGTTCACACTGCTGGATATAGTGCCTAGTTCACACTGCTGGATATAGTGCGTAGTTCACACTGCTGGATATAGTCCGTAGTTCACAGTGCTGGATATAGTACATAGTTCACTCTGCTGGATATAGTGCACAGTTTACTCTGCTGGATATAGTGTGTAGTTCACTCTGCTGAAAATAGTGTACAGTACACACTGCTGAATATAGTCCAGAGTTCACACTGCTGGATATAGTGCATAGTTCACACTGCTGGATATAGTGCATAGTTCACACTGCTGGATGTAGTCCGTAGTTCACACTGCTCTATTTAGTGCGTAGTCCACACTGCTGGATATAGTGTATAGTTCACACTGCTGGATATAGTCCATAGTTCACACTGCTGGATATAGTGCGTAGTTCACTCTGCTGAATATAGTGTATAATACACACTGCTGAATATAGTCCAGAGTTCACACTGCTGGATATAGTGCATAGTTCACACTGCTGGATATAGACCATAGTTCACACTGCTGGATATATTCCGTAGTTAACACTGCTGGATATAGTGTTTAGTTCACACTGCTGGATATAGTCCATTGTTCACACTGCTGGATATAGTGTGTAGTTGACACGGCTGGATATAGTCCGTAGTTCACACTGCTAGATATAGTGCATATTTCACACTGCTGGATATAGTGCATAGTTCACACTGCTGGATATAGTCTGTAGTTGACACTGCTGCATATAGTGCGTAGTTCACATTGCTGGATATAGACCATAGTTCACACTGCTGGATATATTCCTTAGTTAACACTGCTGGATATAGTGTTTAGTTCACACTCCTGGATATAGTCCATAGTTCACACTGCTGGATATAGTGTGTAGTTGACACGGCTGGATATAGTCCGTAGTTCACACTGCTAGATATAGTCTGTAGTTGACACTCCTGCATATAGTGCGTAGTTCACATTGCTGGATATAGTGCGTAGTTCACACAACTGGATATAGTCCGTAGTTCACACTGCTGTATATAGTGCATAGTTCACACTGCTGGATATAGTGCGTAGTTCACACTGCTTGATATAGTGCATAGTTGACACTGCTGGATGTAGTCCACAGTTCACACTGCAGGATGTAGTCCACAGTTCACACTGCAGGAAATAGTCCGTAGTTCACACTACTGGATATAGACAGTAGTTCACACTGCTGGATATAGTGCGTAGTTCACAGTGCTGGATACAGTGTGTAGTTCACACTTCTGGATAAAGTCCACAGTTCACACGGCTGGATATAGTGCATAGTTCACACTGCTGGATATAGTCCGTATTTCACACTGCTGGATATAGTGCATAGTTCACACTGCTGGATATAGTTCATTGTTCACACTGCTGTATATAGTGCATAGTTCACAGTGCTGGATATACTGCGTAGTTCACACTGCTGGATATAGCCCATAGCTCGCACTGCTGGATATAGTGCGTAGTTCACTCTGCTGAATATAGTGTATAGTACACACTGCTGAATATAGTCCACACTGCTGGATATAGTGCATAGTTCTGACTGCTGGATATAGACCATGGTTAACACTGCTGGATGCAGTGCGTAGTTCACACTGCTGGATATAGACCATAGTTCACACTGCTGGATATATTCCGTAGTTAACACTGCTGGATATAGTGCGTAGTTCACGCTGCTGGATATAGTCTGTAGTTCACAGTGCTGGATATAGTGCATAGTTCACACTACTGGATTTAGTATGCAGTTCACACCGCTGGATATTGTCCATAGTTCACACTTCTGGATATAGTGCATAGTTCACACTGCTTGATATAGTCCATAGTCCACACTGCTGGATATAGTGCGTAGTTCACACTACTGGATATAGTCTGCAGTTCACACCGCTGGATATAGTCCGTAGTCCACACAGCTGGGTGTAGTGTATAGTGCACACTGCTGGATATAGTGCATAGTTCACACTACTGGATATAGTCTGCAGTTCACACCGCTGGATATAGTCCGTAGTCCACACAGCTGGGTGTAGTGTATAGTGCACACTGCTGGATATAGTGCATAGTTCACACTGCTGGTTATAGTATATAGTTCACACTGCTGGATATAGTCCATAGTTCACACTGCTGGATATACTGAGTAGTTCACACTGCTGGATATAGTGCGTAGTTCACACTGCTGGATATAATGCGTAGTTCACACTGCTGGATATAGTGTATAGTTCACACTGCTGGATATATTGCGTAGTTCACACTGCTGGATATAGTGCGTAGTTCATACTGCTGGATATAGTGCGTAGATCACACTGCTGGATATAGTCCGTAGTTAACACTGCTGAATATAGTGCATAGTTCATACTGCTGGATATAGTGCGTAGATCACACTGCTGGATATAGTCCGTAGTTCACACTGCTGGATATAGTGCATATTTCACACTGCCAGATATAGTGTGCAGTTCACACTGCTGGATGTAGTGCATAGTTGACACTGCTGGATGTAGTCCACAGTTCACACTGCTGGACATAGTCTGTAGTTCACACTACTGGATATAGTCCGTAGTTCACACTTCTGGATACAGTGCGCAGTTCACACTGCTGGATATAGTCCGTAGTTCACACTGCTGGATATAGTCCACAGTTCACACTACTGGACATAGTCCGTAGTTCACACTACTGGATATAGTCCATAGTTCACACTTCTGGATATAGTGCATAGCTCACACTGCTGGATATAGTGCTTAGTTCACACTGTTGGATAAAGTCTGTAGTTCACACCGCTGCATATAGTCCGTAGTTCACACTGCTGTATATAGTGCATAGTCCACACTGCTGGATATAGTCCGTAGTTCACAATGCTGGATATTGTGCATAGTTCACTCTGCTGGATATAGTGCATAGTTCACACTGCTGGATGTAGTGCGTTGTTCACACTGCTGGATATCGTGTGTATTTCACACTGCTGGATACAGTGTGTAGTTCACACTGCTGGATATAGTGCATAGTTCACACTGCTGGATATAGTGCATAGTTCACACTTCTGGATATAGTGCGTAGTTCACACCGCTGGATATAATCCATAGTTCATACTGCTGGATATAGTGCATAGTTCACACTGCTGGATATAGTCTGTACTTCACACTGCTGGATATCGTGCATAGGTCACACTGCTGGATATACTCTATAATTCATCTTTGTGAAGGGAATACACACTACTGGATATAATCTGTCGTTCAGCTCTGAGAAGGCAAACAATTATACAAATGTATTAGTGAAGTGCAAAATCTCTAGCAGTCCTTATCAATCTTTTTATCCTGGAATAACCCTTGAATTCATCTTCAGGTCTCAGGGAACCCCTGCATAAAAATTGTTGTACTTACAGCTCATGGTATGTTAGCATGATCAGTAATTTGTAGATATAATAATCCAAAAATAATTGTCAATTCTCTTTTAAGTAGAGAATGAATTTTTAGCCAACCTTTCTTGGAAAAAAAAGGTAGTTAAGCTCAGCTTACCTTACTTGAAATTAATCAATTTCCCTTTCATAAATTTTAAAAACTCATAAGGCAAACATAATAAATTTCTGTTAATAACTGGCTTAAGCTAAAACGGGAATTAATATTTCTCAAGGTAGTCTCAGTAGATTTAATTTAAAATGAGTTTGAAAATTGATCTTAATTAAATCAATTTACAACATGAATATATATTGACAATATTGAATAGCAAAGTTACTAAAACCACAAACCATTGCAGTATTAATGATAACAGCCTAATACATTTAAATACAAAGCATTGAAAAATATTTTCTTACTTAGTCATATGACCAGGCTCAAATATATGCCTGGCATGTGAAACCTGTGCTTACTTTTTGCTGCACAAATACTCACTTCTGGGTGGAACATGCCCAGCTAATCCACAGTTACTTCCAGGACAGCGGCGACACGCGGCGCATGTGGAAGGGCATCCAGGACATCACCAATTTCAAGACAACATCATCTGACTGTGCAGTTGATGCTTCCCTCCCAAATGTGCTGAGTAACTTCTACGCCTGGTTTGAGGCAGAAAATGATGTGGCGGATCACCCTCCTGCGAATGACCAGGTGCTGTGTCTCTCCATGGCCGACGTGAGAAGAACCCTGTGCAGGGTCAACCCACGGAAGGCTGCTGGACCAGTCAACATCCCTGGTAGAGTGCTCAGAGGATGTGCAGACCTGCTAGCAGATGTTCTCACTGACATCTTCACCATCTCTCTGACCAGCGCCACTATTCCAACGTGCTTCAAGGCCGCCACCATCGTCCCCGTGCCGAAGAAGTCTTCAGTGTCCTGCCTAAATGACCACCATCCCGTTGCACTCACATCCATCATCAGGAAGTGTTTCCAGAGGCTCATCATGAGGCATATCAAGACCCTGCTGCCCCCCTCACTGGACCCCCTGCAGTTTGCGTACCGTCCCAACTGCTCAACAGATGACGCCATTGCCACCACCCTCCACCTGGCCCTAACTCACCTGGACAAAAAGGACACATGCATTCTGATGCTGTTCATATACTTCAGTTCAGCATTCAACACAATCATCCCTCAGAAACTGATTGGAAAGCTGAGCCTATTGGGCCTGAACACCTCCCTCTGCAACTGGATCCTGGACTTCCTGACTGGGAGACCTCAGTCAGTCCGGATCGGGAGCAGCATCTCCAACACCATCACACTGAGCACGGGGGCCCCCCAGGGCTGTGTGCTCAGTCCACTGCTGTTCACTCTGCTACCCACAACTGTGCTGCAACACACAGCTCAAACTACATCATCAAGTTCACCAATGACATGACCGTGGTGGGTCTCATCAGTAAGAACGCTGAGTCAGCTTACAGAGAGGAGGTGCAGCAGCTAACGGACTGGTGCAGAGCCAACAATCTGTCTCTTAATGTGAACAAAACAAAAGAGATGGTTGTTGACTTCAGGAGGGCATGGAGCGACCACTCCCCGCTGAACATCGATGGCTCCTCAGAAGAGATCGTAAAGAGCACCAAATTTCTTGGTGTTCACCTGACGGAGAATCTCACCTGGTCCCTCAACACCAGCTCCATAGCAAAGAAAGCCCAGCAAAGTCTCTACTTTTTGCGAAGGCTGAGGGAAGTCCATCTCCCACCCCCATCCTCATCACATTCTACAGGGGTTCTATTGAGAGCATCCTGAGCAGCTGCATCACTGCCTGGTTCGGAAATTGCACCATCTTGGATTGCAAGACTCTGCAGCGGATAGTGAGGTCAGCTGAGAAGATTATCGGGGTCTCTCTTCCTGCCAACACGGACATTTACACTACACGCTGCATCCACAAAGGAAACAGCATTATGAAGGACCCCATGCACCCCTCATACAATCTCTTCTCCCTCCTGCCGTCGGGAAAAGGCTCCGAAGCATTCGGGCTCTCATGACCTGACTATGTAACAGTTTCTTCCTCCAAGCTAACAGACTCCTCAATACCCGAAGCCTGGACTGACACCTTGCCCTACTGTCCTGTTTATTATTTATTGTGATATCTGCACTGTTTTTGTGCACTTTTTGCAGTCTAGTGTAGGACTGTAGTCTAGTGTAGCTTTCTCTGTGTTGTTTTTTTTATTACGTAGTTCAGTCTAGTTTTTTGTACCGTGTCATGTAACACCATGGTCCTGAAAAACATTGTCTCATTTTTACCATACACTGTACCAGCAGTTATGGTCGGAATGACAATAAAACTGACTTGACTTGACTTGACTTGAACTTGTCATAAGCACACATGGGTTTCACCTTCATCTGAAGTGGGATAATCTCTGTCCTTGCTCTTGATCCTTGTTAAACAAGGTTAAGCTTGCTCACACATGTAAGTAGTTGAAAACTGCAGCAAAATGTTCATTGCTTTCCTATGAATGGCAGGATTCTCTTCTTTCACAGAAATCCACAGAAGTGTTCAATCAGACTCCATCTCACAAAGTTCTTCCTCCTTTCTCAAAGTCAAGTTCTCAGGCTGAGCAGAAGATTCAGAAAAAATGTCCCTCACCCATTCATACATTTGTATTGAAAAGGAGGAAAAATACTGTTCAATCTTGTTCTGCAGTTCTTCTCGGTAGTTTTCAGTAAGACTCGATGGGGCATACAGTTCCTCCAAGACAGGCCTTCTGTTGTTGGATATGAAGACAAAATGTTAAATATATCTTGGCCTGTGCTTGTTTCGGGCAGCTCTTTGCAACAGAAAAAGTTTTCTTGAATTTTACCATAATTTACAAATCTCACAAATGCTACAAAATGACATTTACTGGTGAAATCTGCTGACTCATCAACTTGGATAGAGAAGCTGTTTTTCTCAGTTTATCAGAGAAACCCTCTTCAGCATCATGTGACGTGTTATCAATACATTGACTTATTGTATTGTTTGAGAGTGGCGGCCTTCTCGTCCGGACAAAGCCCAAGCAAGAGCCCATTCTCGAGCTACTATATGCGGATGACTGTACTCTTCTCGTGCACGCTGAGGATGCGCTACAGCCTGTAGTTACTCAGTTTGCCAAGGCTGCAAGGGCTTTTGAGTTAGTGGCCATTTTGAAGAAAACAATGATCCTCCATCAGAAGCCCTGATGGAGTAGCTACAACCCAGCTTGGATCACCATTGACAATTACCCTCTCAACACAGTTGAGCAGTTCACCTACCTAGATAGCGTCATCTCCAATGACGCTATGGTAGTATGGATATTGACGATCGACTCGCCAGAGCCAGCAATGCCTTTGAGCGCCTCCAGAAACGTGTGTAAGGAAGAACTACCAGCTGTGTCTGTCCACAGAAGTCCAGGTGTACAGGGCTGCCATCGTCTCAACACTGCTATACGACTCCAAAGCCTGGGTCTTGTACTGTAAGCAAATCTAGTTGCTCAAGCACTTCCATCACTGCTGTCTCAGCTCCATCATGGTATCAGCTGGTAGGATCTTGTCTCCAACAACGAGGTCCTGGAAAAGGCTCAACTTCCAAGCATTGAAGCCATTTTGCTGCTCAAGCAGCTCCACTGGTCAGGCCATGTGTTTCACATGGACACCTCCTGGTTACCAAGAGCAGTAATCCACAGAGAACTCTCTCAGGCCAAGAGAGATCGAGATGCTCCATGCAAGAGGTACAAACACCAACTTAAGCAGTAGCACTCTCAGGCAAGTATCGAGCTCAATGAGTGGCAGCAGCTGGCTTGTGACAGAGACTGCTGGAGAATGCTGTTCCACGGTGTGGAGCGACTGCTGAGGAGAAGAGGAGACACAGGAAGGATCCCACTATCCATGCACCCACATCCCGGCTGTTCCCGTGTCCTTACTGCTCCAGAGTCTGCAGATCCAGAATCTTTTTAATGACTGTGATTTTATTAATAAAAGCTTTACTCTGTTTGTTTTGAGACTCCAATAGCTAGTTAAAATAATCAGCACTTTATGAGTAACATGGCTATGTTTTGTAGTTAAGAGTCTTTTTAATTTTGTTGGAGCCATTGCTGTATTGGTAAGTTGTTTGCCACAGACGAGGCACAGTGGAATAGGACAACGTGGATCACCTGTCCATGCAAAACACATTGATAGGTAGCTTTCATTGTAAAGACGGACCTTTCTGTGTCTGTTGTTGAAATGTGAAATGAAGTGCAGTGAAATGACTCAGAAGGTTGTAATCAAAAATTGCCACATTGGGCTGTTGGACATGTCCGTAAAACACAGGGGTTAATAAAATATAAAAGTGGGTGAGTCCATTCAATGTTTGGAAAACGCACTTCATACTCCTCATCAGCCTACTGGGTTGCCCTCTGTGCAATACAGTGCTCACCAATTATCAACCCTACCATCCTCCCCTCTCTGCAATACAGCACTCACCAATTAATAGCAGCCTCCCTTACCTTGCGTCAAAAACTGAA
Source organism: Hypanus sabinus (assembly GCF_030144855.1). Taxonomy (NCBI): domain Eukaryota; kingdom Metazoa; phylum Chordata; class Chondrichthyes; order Myliobatiformes; family Dasyatidae; genus Hypanus; species Hypanus sabinus. The sequence continues at coordinate 76,089,634 of NC_082706.1, read as the reverse complement.
AATGGACTCGACCAAATAAACATGGCTCAACTTTGCACTGCCATACTGGGCTGAGAGATCTCTAACGAGATTGCCAACGGGGCTGCTCGGTCACTGCCCACCACTGCAAGTGCTGGCTTCGCGCGTCATGTGGAGTTCAAAGAATGATGTTTATTTTTTTTATCACGATCTCTTGTGCTTACTTTTTCATCGTAGTTTTTTAATGTAAAATTTGCATCCCAGCTGTTCCCATGTCCTTACTGCTCCAGAGTCTGCAGATCCAGAATTGGCCTCTACAGTCCTAGTGGTTCCGTGGAACCCCGTTGGAGAAACCCTGATCTACAGTGGAGTTGTAACAGGGGACCATGTTTATTCCACTATAAACTGGCATAGCAACAGTATTAACGCCAGAAAGGGAGTTCCAAAATACTGACTTACTGAATGTGGTTCTGATCTAATTAGTAAAGATCTTTGCTAATTACATCATTCCAGTAAATGCATTTCTCACATACATTTTTCTGTTACTGTTCACAACAAATCTAAGAGTTTTCAACACCTTTGACACCATTTGGCCATGTCTACAACATGCCGGCAAAGTCTGCTCTGTTGATCCAGGAAGCAACAGTTCTATTGAGAAAAGCAGTGCTTTTCTAAAGGGCTGGCAAAAGCAAACATGAGCTTATGAAGTCTTGACTTCTTTGTTACGGTCCTAACACACCTCAACGCCAAAGAAATTCTCTATTTTTGCTCTCTTAATCACCTTCCTTTAAACACTTGATCAGACAACTTCCTGTTCCATGACACGTATTTCCTGTCACATGATTACCACTGTAGCAATTACCCTCAATCAAAGTGTTTACCACATTTTAGACATTTTATTAAAACCACTGGTATGATAATGGTTAATGTTAGCTGCACATGTCATGAAGCTTTGATAAACCAAAAAGAATGTATAATTATCACTAGTCTAAACTGATAGCAAATTTCTTTCCATTTTCCACACCATAATTCAGAGAGTGAAGAGTTTCTAAAGAGTGATTTAGGAATAATATGTTTCTGCTCCAATGAGGAAAGAGACTTTGTTAGGACTGAATCCAGGACAGCTACAATGTATCCGTGATGCAGTAATGCTGCTGCAAGTAACTTTTTCATCATATTTGTGCATTAGGCAATAAAATCCAATCTGACACTGGTTCTGGGAAATGAGGTGGACCAAGTGTATCAAGTTTCATTTAAGAGTTGGTGATCATTACATTAAAAGACAGAGGTTAGTTTGATAAAGGAGAAAAAAAAATACATAGAAAAAAATAATTAATTAAATAATTGTATGGAGGCCATAGAAACACTGGATGAATTTCAGAATCAGGTTTACTATCACTGGCATAACGTATGTTGTAGAATTTGTTGTCTTGCGGCTGCCGTATACTGCAATAGACAATAAAAGATCTGTAAATTGCAATAAAATATACATATGTACAGCACATCAAATTAAATTAAGTAAATAGTGAGAGCAAAAAATAGTGAGGTAGTGTACATGGGTTCATGTTCCATTCAGAAATTTAATGGCGGGGTGTGAGAGCTGTTTTTAAAATGTTGAGTGTGTGTCTTCAGGCTCCTGGACCTCCTCCTTGATGGCAGTAATGAGAAGGGAGCATGTCCTGGGTGATGGGGATTGTTAATGATGGATGCCGCCTTTTTGAGGCCTTGTTTTTTGAAGATGTCCTCAATGCTGGAAAGGCTAGTGACTATGATGGAGCTGGCTGAGTTTATAAGGCTTTGCAGCATTTTCCGATCCTATCATCTCCATACTAGATGGTGATGCAACCAATCAGAATGCTCTTCACAGTACATCTGTAGAAATTTCCTAGAGTCCTTGGTGGCATACCAAATCTTCTCAAAATCCTAATGAAAGATAATTGCTGTTTTGGCTTCTTTGCAATTAGAAACATAGAAACGTTGAAAACCGACAGCATAATACAGACTCTTCAGCCCACAAAGTTCTGTTGAACAAGTCCTTACCTGAGAAATTACCTAGGGTTACCCATTGCTCTCTAATTTTCTAAGCTCCATATACCTGTCCAGGAGTCTCTTAAAAGACCCTATCATATCTGCCTCCACCACTGTCGCTGGCATCCCATTCCACGCACTCTGCATAAAAAATTTACCACTGACATCTCCTCTGTACCTGCTTCCAAGCACCTTCAAACTGTACCCTCTCGTGCTAGCCATTTCTGCCCTGGGAAAAAGCCTCTGACTATCCAAATGAGCAATGCCTGTCATTATCTTGTACAGCTCTATCAGGTCACCTCTCATCTTCCGTCGCTTCAAGGAGAAAAGGCCGAGTTTAGTGAGGCAACCAGAATTGAGCACAGTACACCAAGTGGGGTCTGACCAGGGTCCTATTTAGCTGCAATATTACCTCACGCCTCCTAAACTCAATCCCACAATTGATGAAGGTCAATGCACTGTATGCTTTCTTAACCACAGAGTCAATGCGCAGTGGCCTTGAGTGTCCTATGGACTCGGGCCCCAAGATCCCTCTGATCCTTCACACTGCCAAGAGTCTTACCATTAATACTATATTTTGTCATCATATTTGACCCTCCACCTCACACTATCTGGGTTGAACTCAATCTGCTGCTTCTTGCCCATTTTTGCCTCCTATGAATGTCCCGCTGTAACCTCTGACAGCCCTCCACACTATCCACAACACCTGCAACCTTTGTGTCATTAGCAAATTTATGAACCTATTCCTCCACTTCTTCATCCAGGTCATTTATGAAAACCAAGAAGAGTAAGGGTCACTGAAAAGATTCCTGAGGCACACCACTGGTCACTGACCTCCATGTAGAATATGACCCGTTTGCAACCACTCTGTGGGCAAGCCAGTTCTGGATCCACAAAGCAATTTCCCCTTGGATCCCATGCCTCCTTACTTTCTCGATAAGCCTTGCATGGGATCCCTTGTCAAAGGCCTTGCTGAAATCCATATACACTACATCTACTGCTCTACCATCATCAATGTGTTTAGTCACATCCTCAAAAGATTCAATCAGGCTCGTAAGGCATGCTCTGCCTTTCACAAAGCCATGCTGACTATTCCTAATCATATTATGCTTCTCCAAATGTTCATAAATCCTGCCCCTCAGCTTCTTCTCCATCAACATAGCAACCACTGAAGTAAGTAATTGCGTTAATAAGTTGAGCCCAGGATAGATCTTCAGAGATGTTGACATAGAAGAACTTGAATGTCCGGACCCTTTCCACTGCTGTTCCTTTGCTAATGACTGGTATGTGCTCTCTCGACTTCACCTTCCTGAAGCTCACTATCAATTCCTTGGTCTTATTGATGTTGAGGTTGTTGTTGCGATGCCACTCAACCAGCTGATCTATTTCATTCCTCTACGCCTCCAGTCACCATCTGAAATTCTATCAACAATAGTAATGCTATCGTAAAGTTTATAGATAGCATTTGAGCTGTCCATAGCCACACAGACACGGGTGTAGAGAGAGAGAGAGTAGAGCAGTTATCTAACAATGCATCACTGAGGTGTGCCAGTATTGATTATCAGTGAGGAAGAATGCTATTTCTGATCCACAGTGGCTGTAGAGGAAGTCAAGCATCCAGTTGCAGAGGGTACAGAGGCCTATGTTTTGAAGCTTGGTGATTTGTTCAGTATGATGATGTTGAATGTTGAACTGTAATCAATTAAGATTATAGCCCAATGTACGTGTTACTATTGTCCATCTTGTCCAAGGCCAAGTGAAGAACCAGTGAGATTGCATCCACTGGAGACCTAGTTGGCTAATTGTAAATTGCAGTAGATCCAGGTCCTTGCTTAGACAGGAGTTGATTCTGGCCATAACCAACCTCTCAAAGCACCTCATTACAGAAGATCTGAGTACAACCTGGTGATGGCCATTGAGGCAGCTCACCCTGCTCTTCATAGGAACTGGTTTGATTGTCATCCTTTTGAAGCAGGTGGGAAACTTTGATTGCAGTAGTGAGAGATTGAAGATGTCCTTGAACACTGCCACTAGATGGTTGCAACAGATTTCAGTGCCCTACCAGATGCACCATCAGAGCCTGATGCCTATCGAGGGTTCACACTCTTGGAAGATGCTCTGACATTGATACCTGAGACTGACATTATAGGGTCACTAGATTCTTCAGGGGATCACATAGATACAGGTTTCCTCCATTATCTGAAGGTAGAGCATTCCTATGAAACCATTTGTAAGCCGAAATGTCATAAAGCGAAGAAGCAATTGCCATTAATTTATATGGGAAAAATTTTTGAGTGTTCCCATACCCGGAAAATAACCTACCAAATCATACCAAATGAGACATAAAACCTAAAATAACACAAACATATAGTAAAAGCAGGAATGATATGATAAATATACAGCCTATATAAAGTAGAAATATTGTATGTACGGTGTAGTTTCACTTATCATAATCGGAAGACAGCGAGCCAAAATCGATCTGGAGAAAAAAAATCAGCACATACACGCATGTGCATGTACTTGCCTATGCGCGTACACGCGTGTGCACACAACTGCCCGCACAAGGCGTCACGGTCATGGTAGTCTTTCTTGGGGTAAACACACGAATAAAGTGGGCGTCTTTTTTTCATAAAAGCGGAAATCCTCTTTCATTAGTGAAAACAGGTACTAATGTGGGTCTTTCATAACAGCGAGCTGTCATAAAGCGAACATTCGAAAAATGAGGGCCACCTGTATAGTCTCAATCTCCCTTTCAAAGTGTGCATGAAAGGCGGTGAACTCAATTGGGAGTGATGTATCACAAGTTAGCCCTCAGTAGACTGTGAGTTTCCGAGTTCATCTATTACCTTTAATTTGGAGATGTACAGTATGTTCTTGACAGCCTAGATAAAGTTGGCGACAACAATGACATATTCATTCAGATTCAAAGATAAATCCTTGAATATTGAACAGGCTGCCAATTTACAGCAGTCTTGTAAGTGTTCCTCACCCTCCATTGACCATATGTTTGTAGTCCTCACTACTGGTGCTGCAGTCCTCAGAATCTGCCTGTACACTCAAAGTAGAAGAACAACCACGTAATTGGACTTCCCAATGTGTAGACGTTAAATGGCACAGTAAATGTTCTGGATTGTGGTGTAACAGTGGTCACATGCGTTTGCTCCTCTGGTTCTACAGGTGTTATGTTGGTGATTGTCCTGAGCCCTGTGGGCCTCTAATTGCCTTGTCTAAAGTCTTTAAGCCCTTGTGCTTTCTGTTTAATCTTTTCATGTTTATTTTGATTGGCATGGGTTTTTCACATACTATGATTATTTAATGGACTCCTAAATAGTACTTATTGTGTTGTCTTTGTGTTTCTAGAATGACTTGTCTTGTGGTTTTGATTGGTCAAGCCACCAATGTTCTTTCGGAATTCCTATGAATAAACTCTTGTTTCTATCTCTACATGGGAGTCTGTTGTTCTTCCTCATCTGGGTTCAGTGGTATGTCACCGCATCCCGTGACAGTAAGACCCTGCCATAAATGGACCCAGCAGAAGTTAAATGTCAGGATGTCAGATTGGACATTGGTTGGCTTTATTCTCAGTGCTAGTGCCAAATCTACATTCTGACTTTCCCGAGGCTATGTTCCAAGTTTCCCAAGGCTATCTTCTGAGTTTTCTGAGTCCACATTCTGAGTCCAAGTTCTGAGCTTCTTTAGTTTACATTCAACGTTGTCAATGTTTCCTGGATCTCCTATGGTCCTCCAGGTTTCTGAAGAATATTCCATGTTCTCGAGTTCCTGAGCTTACCAGCTCTGTCTCAAGTGCATCAGATCTGTCTCGCATTTATCAACCATCAGGTGCTGGCCCTAGAGAGGGCGATAATGTCATGAACGCTGTGGGCCTGTTCATCTGTATTTGTTAATTGTTCTCTTATCAAGTTTAGTTTGACACATGTTTTGTGTGTACTGTGATTATTTAAAGTGGACTCCTGATTAGAGCTTGTTGTGGGGTCTTGTGTTTCGAGAATGATTTGAAATGTTTGAGACACCGTTGTTCTTTTGGAATTCCTATGAACAATCTCTTGTTTTTGTCTCTCCATGGGAGTCTGTTGTTGCTCAGCACCTGGTTTCAGTCATTTGTCAGTGTGCACCATGAGAGACTTCATCAAGCTGGCCTGGTTGAAACTTATAGTAGGTAAGCCTCGAAAACTGGTTCAAAGCTCAAGTTCAAAGTAAATTTATTATAAAAGCATATATATATATCTACTTATATAGTGTTATATTGTATGTATGTGTGTGTGTGTATATATATATATCTCACTATATGCTATTCTGAGATTCATTTTCTTGGGGCATTCACAGTAACTACAAGAAACATAATAGAATGATGAAAGACTGCAACCAACAGGGTGAACAACTAATGTGGAAAGGACAACAAACTGTGCAAATACAAAAAGAAGAGATGAGGAGTCGTTGAAGGTGAGTCCACAGGGTTGTGGGAACAGTTAAGTGTTGGGATGATTGAAGCTGAGTGAAGTTATCCACTCTGGTTCAAGAGCCTGATGGTTGAGGGGTAATAACTGTTCCTGAACCTAGTGGTGTGGTTTCTAAGACTTCTGAATCTGCTTCCTGATGGCAGCAGCAAGGAGAGAGTGTGTCCTGGCTGATGGGGATCCTTGATGATGTATGCTGCTTTCCTGTGACAGTGCTCCATGTACCATGTGCTCAGTCCACTACTGGGCTGCATCCACTACTTTGTGTAGGCTTTTCCAGTCAAGGGCTCTGGTGTTTCCATGCCAGGCCATGATGCAATCAGTCAAAATACTTTCCACCAGTTATCTATAGAAGTTTGTCTAAGTTTTAGATGACATGCCTAATTTTTGAAAACTTTTAAAAATGTAGATTTGCTGCTCTGCTTCCTTCATAATGGTACTTATGTGCTGGACACAGGACAGATCCTCTGAAATTATAACACCAAGGAAGTTACTGACCCTATGACCCTCTGATCCCCCGACAAGAACTGACTCATGGACCTCCAGTTTCCTCCTCCTGAAGTCAATAATCTGCAGATTTCCTCATGTTTGCGTCAATAATCAACTCCCTGGTCTTTCGGGTGTTGAATGAGAGGTTATTGTTGCATCAACACTCTGCCAGATTTTCAATCACCCTCCTGTATGCTGATCTGTCGCCATCTTTGATTTGGCTAATGACAGTGTGTCAGGAACGCGGCCAGATGGACCCAAACGCAGGACGCGGACACTGAAGTACTAGGGGGAGGGCAGGATGGGGATGCTATGGCATTTAAGGGTAGAGCTGGGGTTCAGGTAGATATAGTGTTGGAGTGGGCTCCCGAAGTTCAGGCAGGCAGAGCGGAGCGAGCTCCTGAGTTCAAATTCAGGTAAACAGGTCCCCGGGGTTCAGGCAGGCAGGTCCCTGGAAACACCGGAGGCCTGGGCACGGTGCGGACCCCGAGGCAGGTGCGGGGCACAATCCCAGGGTTCGGGTGGAAGAGGAGGATGGGGCAGAGCCCCCGCCGGGCAGTGGCAGGTCAGCTGGACCTGCCCAATGGAGGCAAGGGATAGGAATGGGCAGAACCTCCGCTGGGCCACGGCGGGTCGGCCAGATCTGCCCGACAGGGGCAAGGGAGAGGAATGGGCAGAACCACCGCTGGGCTGCGGCGGGTCGGCCGGATCCGCCCGACAGGGGCAAGGGATAGGAGCGGGCAGAACCACCGCCGGGCAGCGGCAGGTCGGCCAGACCTGCTGGATGGAGGAAAGGGGATAGGAATGGGCATAGGTCCAGGGTGACCAACACAACAGTCATGATAGCGGGAAAATCAGGAACGGCCGGCAGACAGCGCGACCGCGTGAACAAAACAAACGAGCGGAGAAGCTGGACCAGTGCATGGGGAGAAAGGTGGGGGAGCGGAACAACCTGGCAGTACCGGTACAGGGTAGAGAAGCATGATGAAGAGTAGATCTGAGCCCGGGCAGGATAACAGAATTCAGAGAAGAATTTGGAGCCGGCGGAGAAACAGGAAACAGAACAAAACAACCACCCGCCTGGTCCTAGGCCCAAGGCCCCTTATAAACACTTGCAGCTCAATGTTACAGGTGTGCCTCCTTGAGCCAGGAGGGTCCTAACTAGATCATGAGTGATGGGAGGGACAACTGAAGGACCCGGAGTCCGGAGCCCTCAGACCAGATCAAGACCCAAAGCGCGGATTCCGGACCGGACCCTGACACAGTGGTGTTGTCAGCAAACTTAAATATGTCATTGGAGCTGTGCTTAACCTCACAGACGTAAGTATAAAGCAATTAGAGCAGGGGGATAAACACAGCCTTGTAGTGCACCTGTGCTGATGGAGATTGTGGAGGTGATGTTGTTGACAATCTGAACTGATTGGGGTCTGCAAGTGAAGAAATCAAGAAATCGAGCACAAGGAGGTATTGAATCCTAGGTCTTGTAGCTTATTAATTAGTTTTGAGAGGATGATGGTATTGAATGCCAAGCTGTAGTCAATACAGAGCATCCTGATCTATGCATCCTCACTGGCCAGATGTTACAGGTTGAGTGAGAAGCCAATGGAATGGTATCTGCTGTGGTCTTGTTGTGATAGTAGGCAAATTGGAGTTGATCCAGGTCTCTTCCAGGATGGTTGAGAGCCATCCTAAGACTTAGAGGGGATTGCAGAAGAAAATCATGAGGACATTGAGCATAATCTTTCAGTGCACTTTGAACATAATGTGTAACATAGAATAATACAGCACTGGACAGGCTAATCAGCTCAAGATGTGCCAATCTTAATGTCAATTTGCACTAAATGCCCTCTTTCTGTGTTTCAACATATCTCCCCATTCCCTTCATATTCATCTGTCCATCCAAAAGTCTTCTAAATTTCACTAAGCTGCCTGATGCACTACTAACTTGGGTAATCTGACCCAGGCACCTTCCACTCTCTGTGTTCCACACATCCCCTCACCAACCCCACCCCCACCCCTAACCTTAAACCTTACAACATGTTAAAAATGTTCTCTAATGTTATTTCTACCCGGGAAAATATTCTGACAGCCTATCCTAACTAGGCTTTTTGTAATTCTAAAAAATATCTGCCAGTCTCCCCTCAACCTCTGACACACTATGGAGGTCAACCTGAGTTTTTCAACCATTGCTTATAGCTCATATCCTCCTGTAAATCTTTTCTGCACCTTCGCCACATCCTTCATATAATGGAACCTCTAGAACTGCATAGAGTACTATATCTGTGGTCTTCCTAAAGTTTTATTTAGTCTTCTACTCAACAATTCCAGCAATGAAGGCAAGTAAGACATATACTATGCTAAGTGGATATAAGAACATCCACTTGTGTAGCCACTTTCAATGAACAAAGATCCTGGACCTCAAAATCTCTCTGTAACTTAGTGAGGTGTCTGGACAAAGTGTCCTTATAGGCATGGCAGTAGTGGGTTATACTGTGTCCTTCTACAAGGAATTGGCTAAATATATGTTGAAAAATTTTTGCAGTATTACAGAGAAAGAGTCGGTGAGTGGAACTAGAGAATTGTTCTGGTAGATGGCCAGGCTAGACATGATGGAGTCAATGGTAACCTGCACTGTAAGCATTCTGTGCCGCTGTGAAAGAACACCAGAAGATGTATGGATCTGGATTTCCAGGAAGCTTTTGATAAGGTGCCACTTAAGTGCGTCACTAGATAAGAGTATGTGGGGTTGAGAATACAGACTGTGAAGTTGGTAACCATTTTTGATTGACACTCAGTAATTGATGTTTTGGTGTCAATTATTTACAATTACCATTTGTGATTTTTCGACAAAGAGACCAAATGTACTGGAAGAGCTAACATGCGGAATGATAGTCAAGGGCATAAGGAAGAAGGGTTTCTCCTTGACCCAACTTCTCTTTTCAGCCATTGCCTCACCTTCAGTCTGCTTACCGTGTTTTCCTTTGTAACTGGATGCCAAGATAGAAGTAGCCCAGTCTATAGCAGGTGAATGTCATGTAAGGGCATCTCGACGGGCAAATCATGGATCAAAGCAGCTTGCATCCATTTTTGCTAGAACCACAATGGGCTGTAGCCAGAAAGGTTTGTGGAAAAGAATGTTGACCCAGAAGTGCTTACAGACAGACACTTGAGGAATTGGCTTGAATTTGGGTGCCTTGGGAATGTGGTTTGGAGATTTAGCATCAATCTGACCAATGGTAGACAAATGGAGCTTCAAAGTAACTCTACAATAATGGATCACCTTTTATTTGTCTAGAAATGTAGAATATGGACAGCCTCACCTCCTGTGTATGCCTTCCTGGTCATCCTAGGTCTGCTCTATTTCCTACCCCTCCCCCCCATCATGCTCCCTAAGTCTTTCTCTCCTTCTCAGCTCTGATTAAGGGCCTTTGACCTGAAATGTCAGCTTTGTTTCTTCTCCCACTAAAGTGAGCTTGACTTGCAGAGATAAAGAGCCTAATTCTTCAGCCTAAATCGTTTATGCTAACCAAGATTTCCATTTGGTCCAGATCCTCCTAAACCTTCCCTATCCATGAACCCATCCAAATACTTTTTAAATGTTGTTAATGATGCCTGAGTCAATCACTTCTTTTAGCAGCTCATTCCATTTACTGACCATGCTTTGGGTGAAAAGGGTGCCCAGCAAATTCTTACTAAATCTCTCTCCTTTCAACTTATGCATTTCCCCAGCTCTGTTTTCCCCAACCCCGAGAAAAAGACTGTTCATTGGCACTGTCTATGCTCCTCATAATTTTGTACATTTATGTAAGATGACCTCTCATTTTCCTATGCTCTAATGTAGAAGGTCCTAACCTGCTCAACGTCTCTCAATATGTCACTCGCTCAATACTTAGACATCTTCATAAATCTCACCTGATCTCCTTCCAGACCAATGGTAACTTTCCTATAACAGGAAAACCAAAAACTGAACCCAGTATTCAAATACAGCCTTACCAACATCTTGTGTAAATGCAACATAACATCTTAACTTCTATACTCAATGTCCAGACTGATGAAGTCCAGCTTCCTAAAAACCTTTACCACCTTGTCTTTGTGTGATGTCACTTACAGGGAACCATGTCCCAAAACTGTGTGTTCTACAACGTTTCCCAGGGCTTAGTATTCACTATAATCATCTTATCCTAATTTTTTCCCCAAAATGCAGTATTAATGAATTTATCTGCATTAAACTCTATTTTCCATTATTGGCCTCCTTACCCAGCAGAATCAAAAATCACAGGATAAGATGTTAATATCCCTCATGCCAATGGGCCTTGAGCACTTGCTCGAGGCCACCTTAATGTTGAGAATGGCACAGGGGTGACACACAGGGGATTTCAAGTGGGCACCCTCCTTCCTTGATGTTTCATTGATTAGCCCACTATATCTCCAGAGGGCTCGATGATGACTTCTGACAGATCAAGCTCCCATCTTCATTCTTATCAACAGCACTTATTTTAGTGTAATCTGTAAACATGCCATGCCTCGTACATGTTCATCTAAGTCACTGATAGAGATGGCAGATAGTAATGGCCTGTGGAACACTACTGATTATGGGACTCTAGTCTGAAAAACAACTTTCCAATCTTCCACCATCACCCTCTGCCTCCTACCATCACATTAATTATGTATACAAATAGGCAGTTCTTCCTGGGATCTAACCTCCCATAGCATCCTGCCATGCAGAACTTTACTGAAGTCTATATAGCCTACATCAATCTTACTGCCCTCATCAACCTTCGTGTTCACTTCCAGAAACTCAGTCAATTTTGTGAGACACGATGTTCCATTCACAAAGTTATTCCAACCTTTTCTGTTCTGTATTTGTTTTCCAGCATCTGTTTGTTTAATTTTTTGATGTTTGTTAATGTGCAGCACTCCTCTTGCATTGACCAGTATCTTCACTATCCTCCTTCATCTTGCTCATTATCAGTATCATTAAATTTGAAATGGATGCTCTTAGCAGCCAGCAGTTCATGCAAGAAGGAAGAAGTCACACAAAACATGACAGTATCTCTATCTATAGGAATTGTGTGCACATTTGAATGAACACACAAATTAGGAGCATGGGTTGTCCATTCAAGATCTTTTTCTGATTGTAGACTGTCTTTGTGTTGATGGAATGGTAATGTCTGTGGCTAATGAACATGCTTTCATTTCACATATTCACTTTGCTGGTTGGGCAGCAATTACTACTTCCCTTATTGTCCAGAAAATTTAGTGTTAAGCCAACTTTAAACTATTGCAGAACTTCTTTTGATCATCAATTATGATCAGAGTTAGGAGGAGCAGAGTTAGGCCATTTGGCCCATTGTGTCTGCCATTTTATCATGGCTAATTTATGTTTCCTCCCATTATCCTGACTTCTCCCCTGTCAACCTCTGCTTTAAATAGGCCCAATGACTTGGCCTCCACACCCATCCATGGCAATGAATTGCACAGATCTACCACCCTCTGGCTAAGGAAATTCCTCCTCATTTCTGTTCTAGAGGGATGTCCTCTTGTGTTCCAAGGTTGAGCCTTTCATCCTAGACCCCCCCCCCTCCCCCCCCCCCACTATTGGCAACACCTTTTCCACATCCACTCTGCCTTGGTCTTACACTCTGTTAGGTTGCAATGAGATCCCCCTCCCTCATTCTCCTAAACTTCAGTAAGTTTGGGTGCAGAGCCATCAAATGCTCCTCATATATTATCACTAAAAACTCCCTGCACCTCTGGAAAACTAGCCAGAACTCCAGTTCAAACTGAAACAATAATTGTTAATTTCAGCAGAGCTCTGGAGTGATCATGGGCCAAGACTGATGCCTCCGACAGGTTTTGCTTAAGTAACCCCACCTGATCCAGCAGCTAACGAGTCAGTAAGCTGTAAATAGCTGATGTGACAACAAAACCTCTGAACTGACGTTCTGAGCATAGTGAAGGAACATTTCCGCTTTCTCTGCACCTTGTGTGGCAGGTGTAAGCTGATTCGTCTCCTTCCCATGAGCTGAAAATATACACGAAGCGGGTCGCTGTTGAGGTTCCTGCAGGTATATTTTCGTTCCGCTCAAGTCTTTTACTGCCACCGTAGACAATTATATGGCTGTCCAAACTTGCAAAGTGGCCTTCCCATTATTAAAGTTTTCAACTGAACAACGAGTTTACAAATCTAACTCTAAATGCAACAGAATTTATTCCAAAATGTTCAGGTAACCTCCCTAAATAACGTTCTTTTTTTTAAAGCAGCTGTATTTATTGACACAGAAGCTGTCAAATCGTCTGCCTCGTTATCTTCTTTTCACGAAACTTGTTCGCTCCCTACCGACAGGAGTTAGAATTCGAAGGTCCTGTTTAGGTCGCTCTTAATGGTTTACTAACATGTTCAAATTGGCAAACCGTCTTTGTTTCGCGCGTTTGTGCATTAAATGTGGATATCAGCGAGGCGGAAGCCTCTTCAAAATATTTTTATCCTCCGTCAAGTTCCAAATATCACCCTGCACAACAGGCGTTTAAATGTCGCTTATTGTTCGTTGTCACAGTTCAAAGTCCTTGTGAAGAATTTCCAGTTCATACACAGATCTGTCCGAAATCGATGTGTTTGAGCTCATTTAATCAGCCTCAGAAATCAAAGACATTGATAAAACAGGACGGCCCTTCTCGAACCATGACAAATAGAAAAAAAATACATATTGGCTTATTTGTTGAAAGTAAACAAAAACAGTCAACGTTTAGGACCGAGACCCTTCATCGGGACTGGGAAATAAACTCAGCCTGTTTATCCCCGTCCGTTGACGCTACACGACTTGCTGACATCCTTCAGCATTTTGTGTGCGTTGTTCAAGATTTTCATCATCTGCAGAATCTCCTGTGTTTTTTTTAGAAACAAAGTTTGCTCCGCGAGTAATAACTTGATATTATGGCTTCTGCAGAATATCGGATTGACCATGTTGCAAATCCGGAAGCGCTGATATTTTTAAACCACCAATCTAGACGTTAGTTCAGTAGATACACGAATTGGATTGGGAACGAGTGGCAGTTAGTGACACCCTTGCTGTGAGCATCCTGTAGGAATTTTTGCTGTTTTTGTTTAAATTTACTAGTTGAAATTGAATTTATTTGCACTTCGCTCAGTATGTGTAGTTGATGGCGAGATTGCACAGCTAAATGTATTCTGCTTGTTGAAAGGAAAACGCTGCTGCGATGTGGCTATCTCACGCATTCTGCATACTTAACAACTGAGGGACATATGCACAATTTGGTGAGAACAGATGCATTGTTGAGAAACTAATTGCCAAAGAAATATTACTACCCTGTGAAATCCGGGTGGAAGGCAGAGGTGGCTTGGGACCTGAGCAACGATAAAATCGTTAGTATTCTGGCACGGTCCCCCAGTAGGTTACAGAATCCTGCACGACATTCTGGTCACTTCATTCAAAAGAGCTGCTCAACTGCCATTGCCCTGCGAATCCGATAGCAGGAATTAATTTGTTATTATTATTATGGCACTGAGTGCAAAATCTTTTCTTTTCAAAATGCCCCCATATGTTTAACGACTGCACCGATTAATTAAGCGGATATATTCAATTAATACATATAGCTTATTTTCATGTAACGCAATTGTTGCGGGGTGGTCTCTGTTATATTGAGAGTAAAGGAAGACGGGAGAATGAAGTCTGGAGTGTTTGAAGAAGATTTTATAAAGCGTATTAAATTTAAAAGAAATACAATTTTAACTGCGAATATCTAAAATACTATATTTAAATGCTTTTACGTCCCGATTAAATTAAGAGTGTTTGCTATATCAAATAAATTCTGTAACTAACTCAACCTACCTACGACGTTTTTTTCCTAAAATTCCGCGTAACGTATCATGTTTTCATTAAAATATTTTAAACATTGCAAGCTAAATCCCTTCCCTGGACCGTGGGATCAAGCAAGTGATTTTTCTTTTGAAATGCATTGGTTACGTATCTAATTTAAATCTTATCATTTATGTTTTAGGCATGTCTCATTCAGTGTGCAAATCTAACAATCCTCTTGTATTACATATCGACGTATTTAGAACAATTCTTCAACTTGCCCCTTATGGAGAATCTGGTTCAAACATAAACCTCAACTAGCGATCGGAGCAGTTCGTGAAGCCTTAACGACTTATTTTAATACATTTTTTTATTCCTCAAGATATCGATATATTATCGTTATATCAACGCATGTGCGGGTTGTCAAGTGTTGCATTAAGATTAATAGTCCCAAAATGGCACTTTAGAATGTGTGCATTTCTGTGAGGTTCGGAAGTCACCAGTTGCTGAAGACACAATTTGCAACACCTGTGACACTTCCCGCAGGTTTCTTTACACTTTCGTACCGCCCGTGGCACAGTCGCCGTAGTCTACCTGGGCAGGGCGCCTTTGATCTGCCGGAAATTTCATTTCCTATAACATGAATGGAAATTCTAGGAAAATAATATTTCTAGATCTCAATATTTTCCGTGATAAAATCCAATTCGTTATTCTGAAACTTCTTTCAGAAAGAGCTTCGGAGGGGATGTGGGGCTGTGTTAATCTGACTGATGCCAGTGTTAACTATTCTCAAATTCCAAAAGGAATTTGAATACTGGACCGAAAGGAATTAATGCTACAGTATTAATTATACTTTTGTGCTTCAATATTTTATGGTTCCCAGCCCTGATTCGAGCCATTCCGACCGAATTCTTACTTATACACATTTTACTAAATGGTACATAACCTGTTTGGTCATGAAATATTCAGCGTTTTTCCCACGGTAAAACATATTCCGGCAGTGAGATAAATGCATACATTAATCTTGTATGCACGGGGGAAAAAAGGCAAACTACAAAAAGTGTAATTCTAAAAGTGAAATTCTAGAAGTGAAATTCCCATGCGTTGAGAAGGACAGTTAAACCCCGCGGACCAACAGTTCTGTCCGCTCGCTTCAAGTTTGGACGTTCGCCCGTTTAGAAAGCAATTTGTAAGGCCCAGTTACAATTGTCTTGCCCATGGATGCCAACTCGTTCTTCTCACACAGCATAGAAGACTCAGAAAACAATTCTATTGATGCCCAATCGTGCATGTTAAAGATGAGTTGCTAAAAAGAGGATGTTCGACCAACCACTGCCGAACTTATCAATTTATTGATATGATTAGCATGCTGTTCGGCAGATCGACACCATCTTTATGCAAAATGCTCAAAGTTTGATCTATCGTGTTCACTAATATTAGACTGATATGAAATATTTGCGAAGCGCTGTTTCTGGTTTATAACAGAACTCCGGTGACTGAGATTTGTGGTTGAGAGAGACGAAATTTTCTTGAACTGTTTTACCAAACCCCTAAGATTGAAAACAGTGGGGGAAAAATCCTTAAGAAATCCACAGATTATTCAAAACAAAACAAGTTTATTGTGGGATGGGGGGGAAGGAAGATCACTTCACTGTTTAGAAGCACGGAAGAATAAACGATAAATAGAAAATATTGTTAATCGATCTTACTTTTCATTCTGTCTGTTAATTCATACAGACCGTACTTCCACATCCTTAAGGCGAAGAAGTATGTTAGTGCATTTCGTAGGCCACTTCGACTACTTTTTACATTTTTGTTTAAAAACTTCGTTCATACAGATTACTCCCAAATGTTTCTGACTGCCGATTACTAAAGAAAGATGCGAGCAAACATCAAATCATTCCGATTATATGAATAAGTATTCGACAGGATCAAATTAATTGAATGGAAATAGTCAGCGTATTTTAAAATAAATATTTTTAAAAATGTTGTTTAATATAAATACCAGTTCTGAGATTGTCGAAAAGATTGACCTTTCGGAACAATCATTGTTATAATGAGTTTCCCCTAACTGATAGTTAACAACGCTGAATCAGGACTAAAAGGCAAAAAAAAAAGTAAATTGTCAAACCAATTATTTATTTGCTGTTTCTGGAGTTAGACTGTGGCCTGCTATATACAATATTGAGCTTGCATCCTTCAGTGTCAGGTGGCACTTAAAATTATTCCACATCCCATTTCTCCATTTAAGATCCATTAGCGTAAAATTGACCAAAATACCGTTGTGCCGCAGAGTCCACACTAATGTGTTATTCTGTCCGTGAAACTAAGAAAAAATATTTACAAATGAGACCATTAAATGAAAAGTGTACGCGAGAGGTAACGGAGGGCAAATGGTGAATATTTTGAAGGGGTAGTTGCTTAATATGTAATTTACTCACTTGCATAGTTTTTAGATTATTGCTTCTCTGCCATCATGTAACATTCGAATATGATCGCAGACATCCTGTTAGAAACAATTTTTCCATCAATTATTTAATGTACCACCCACTATTTTATCTTAATCACCTGTGATCTATATAACCACCATTTTGCACATTAATTATGAAAAACCGCATTTAATTCGTCCTGCATCGAAAGCGACTCGTCGCGCAGATGGAAATCGTAAGGAAATGTACTGTCTGTGGGCATCACACATCGCATGGCTGGGCTGAACATGTAGCTCTGTCCGAAGGGACGGCTGGCTGGCACGGCGGAATAATGCATGCCATAGTGATAATTCTTCACGTAGTCAGATGGATCTTCTTGCTTCAGGGAGAAAATCCCATTAAAGTTAATTGGAGGGCTTAGGGGACCTTCGAATTGTGGGCTCGCACACTCTGGAGATGCGTTTTGGTAGAAAGACTCGTAAGCACCACAGTAGCTGTAAGGTTTCATGGACTTTGAGGAGCTATCCATCGAACTCGGTGCCGAGGGGCTACCCAGATCTGGGTTTTGATATGTATAGAGGGTGGAGGAAAATTGGGATCTCGCAATATGAGCTCCATCTCCGCTTTGATCCAACAGTAAGTTTCTGGTATTGAGTTGCAGACAACCAGCAACGAGGTTGGTAGTTGGCTGGGATAAGTCCTTGCACAAACTTTGTACGAAGGTAAGCAGATCGGGTCTCTTGCCAATGCGTAGGATCTCAGATAGGGCCCAAATGTAGTTTTTAGCTAAGCGCAGAGTTTCTATCTTGGATAGTTTCTGTGTTTTGGAATAACATGGGACAACTTTGCGAAGGTTGTCCAGGGCATTGTTCAGACCGTGCATCCGGTTTCTTTCTCGCATATTCGCCTCTGTTCTCCTCACTTTGACTCGCTCAATCCTTGCTTTGGTCATCGCCTTCTTCCTGGGCCCTCTCTTTTTGGGCAATTCCTCGTCCTCTTCGCCCACCTTTTCATTGTCATCCTTCTCTGACTCTACCGAAGGGGTAATGTTGCTAAGATCAACAGAGCACTGTTCGTGCTCGGGGCAGATTTCCGATTCTTTGTCCTCGGTTTCACTAACATCATCAAAGTTGGTTCCCGGCATCATGACAGCTTCATCAATTGGTAATGTCAACATGTTGTCAGCTTTGGGAGTCGGGGGAGTAGGTTTGGGGCGGGGGGGGGAGGTGTTAGGGTTTAGGAGCAGGGAAGAGAAACAATGTAGTTATCGATACAGGATATACTTTAAATTATACCAGTGATACATTAGAATTAACCGGCTACATTTCATAATTTTTACGGCAAAGTCAAACAATATACATAGGTCTTTTAAATATAAATTATAAATAAAAATAATAATTGATGGCATTCAGTAGTGGTGTACAGGACCGTCTTTCGGCTGGGTTTTTCTTGAATTTAGCGAAGGGTGGCCTATCACAGTATTATTTTTGAAAATATTGGAAAACTTTAGTTAATATTAAAGCGAGTATTTAATTGATATGGTTATGAAAACTGGACAGCTCCATCGTTTTGGTTTGATTCCCACGGGCCTTAAATCTCCCATGAATAGTAATTAAAATTGCGGGTCCGCTTGGAACAGCACATCGGGGTCCACAATAATATTATTGTTACCGGGAAGCGGATATCGGCGGCCAGTTCAATGCTGACATTGATAAGCGACGTGTTTTTCTCTCAGGAGGAATAAATTAGACGTTATTTTCTGGAATCAGAATTGCAAAGGAAGCCCATATTGTACGGAATGTCGCCGGTTCGTCTGTTTCGTTTCACAAGCTTTAACAATAGTCAGAGATCGGCATTGAGCTGGGAAGTTAAACGATCGACTGAGAAACGATTCCGAAATATATATATTTTCAATGAAATATTAAGCGCCGTGATAGAGATCGAGAAGAATCATTTTTAAAGTGTTTCACGTGTTATACAGCACCAACCCCGGCACTAGTTATGCAGTGTAATAAATCATTTGACAGATGGAGGGTCATGGGTTTGCTTCCTAGTATGAAAAATTGCAATTTGCAATTGCATTTTCGACATTCACCTCGAAGTTAATCTGCTGCGCCTCGAAGTTTCTCTATATCAGGACATTGTCCCACATTTCAGACGCCGATTTTGTTTACTTGGGCAACTAATTTTAAAACATAGCATTCGGAACCCAATCAAGATTAGATTTGATTTTAGCATATTATCGTTATTCAGGAGACAAGCGAGCGCCTTGCAAATCAAAATCGTACGCAAATATAGGCAAGTTAAACGAAAGTCCTGTCAAATCTATGAATGAAATAACAATCAAAAATAAGGAAGTCATCAGTTACGGGGAAGGTTGGTAATTTTCGAATTGTATGCAAAGTCAATATATTAGCATTTAAATAGGCAATAACAAGAGGGTTGCATACTAGGGGACAACAATTAAAACGACTCTGCATCTGTTTTTAGTGCGCTAATGATTTGGTTATTTCCGTGATTTTATTTTTGAATTCTTACCTGAAATCACTGTTGAGAAAGAATGCTCATTTTCAGCTCTTGTTGGCTGTTCCACCGTAGGCTGACGGCAGTGGTAGGATCTCTCCGCAGGATCGGTGTGTGATCGCTCTGAGAAGTGACAGTGATGCCAACTGCCTGCACTGGTACCATGCCATCTGCCGCTGACGTCAGCGGGCAGCCGCCGCTGATTGGCAGGTGCAGACGCTGGCATCTTGCGCCCCGAGGGAGACAGGAGCTGGGGCAGCAGCCCATAGACATCAAATATTATCATCATCTCCATGGGGCAGTCGAGCTGACAGCAACGAGGCTAGGAGGATCAGCTAGTCGTTTAAAATAAAGGGAAAAGTATGGCGCGCACATCTTATTAAACAGTCTTTCCACATGTCAGCACCAACCCGGTACATCTGAGCATGGTGCACTATTTAGAAATGATGGAAGAAAAATCCTCCTTCTTTTGTTAAAAGCGTTACACGTTGTAACATTTCGTGGAAACTTTATGCGTTGGTTCTGATATTTATCGTTGATTGATTAATATTACGGATTAAATGGTATGCTATGTATGTTATTAAGAATGCCCATGTCAGATGCCAGCATAGATGGTCTCAGATATGCATATTACTTTGGGTTGTACATCTTAAAGGAACAGCGATTTCAATGTATTGGCAATTTCCAAATGATAGTTTGCCGCAGATTCCAACATTGACGCATTTACCACATGGTAGTGAGGTTGTATGTTAGCAACCATATGCCTCGCCACAGTCGCGGTGTATTTATCGGCTAATCACTAGCCTTGTGCGGTGGTTAGCTGTGCCACTGTGATTTTGCTCCATCAAATCATGCCTAAGCGAAATGAAATTAATGGTTGATCAATCTAATAGTATTCAACATTATAAACGGCAGAGTTTTAATATCAATACAGGCCAGCAATGTCAATGTCGAATGTCAATATTGCAGATTAATTTAATTGGAAGGTTTCACAGGGTTCGCAGAAACATTGTGTCACCTAGCGATTTGAATAGTGGATCATCCATTATTTCCCACAGGCCCGGGCTTTCTTACTGTTCAGTCTTCCTTCTGCCTTTTGCGTCATGTACACACAAACTTCTCCATCATTTGCTGTAGAAAAGCTAGAGCCAAAACTACAATTGATTCGATAGCAACACACTCAATGCCGTAGAAACCCAGGAGGCCAGGCAGCACCTATGGAAAAGAGTAAACGGTCGACGTTTCGGGCCAAGGCCTCTTTTCAGGACTTGATCTGAAACGTCGACTGATTACTCTTTTGCATAGATGCTGCCTGGCCTGCTGTGTTCCTCCAGCATTTTGTGTGTGTGCTGTGTTCTGTGTTTATAATTGATGAGATATGCAGCTTTCATATTATCACAACGTTCCAGACTTTCAGCCGTTTCCCAAAATTTCCAATTTGTAGATAGAGCCCCGCTTGCAGTTGTATTAGCATTTAAAATTGCAATCTGCAAGCGTAATGATAATTTACCGAAGCGTTCCACCCAGTACTCCAATTCCAAAAGGATGTTTAATTGATATTTTTGATGTAGAATTTTCAGAAGCGAAAAAATAGGACTATAACTGATTGGGACAAACATAAGTGGGTAAACTTCGTGGTCACGTTTGGTGATTTCCCTTATTGTGAGGAAAACTGAACCAGCACACCCAGTGACACCGCTATCAGGCCTCGTTGCCTGAAACTACAAACATTAACTTAATTCATCTTTAATGCGACGTCATATAGATGCTATAGAAATTTATTTCCTGTTTTTAAATACATCATAGTAGGAATAAAGCAGGCGCAGCATTTAATTTTACTAAGCCAGCAACGATTCAATTCTCTGCATTTCTCAGTTTAAAGCGTGGCAATTTATTGACAATTTCTCCATTCCATCTACTGAACCATTAAAGCACATGGGAAGATTGAAACACATTGTGAAGATCTTGTTTTCCACTTAATAATCTACTAGGACAGACAGTTGACGCTCAAAAACAGCCATCTTCTAATTATTTTCTTTGCTTTCATACTGAACTGAAATTTCATTCAAAATTAACCCGAAGAATCAGTTGACAGCAAGTATGGAGCAAAAATTGTCAGTCTAACTGTGTTTTTTTCTTTTCCCTAGTTCGGCACGGAGCCGCATCTCATTCGAAGCCTGCTGCGCTGCCAGCTTGCAGTAGCCACTGGCAATACCCACTGAGACGTAGGCATTTTAGGCTGTGTTCATGTATTAGAAAAAAAACTTAAGTTGTGTGCTTTAATACAGAACAAAACAAAAGGCAAAATGGAATAATATTGAGCATTTACTGTTCAGGATACTTATCTGACAAGTCAAACAACTGTTAAAGCAAATTACGAATGGACAGGGCCAAAAATACATCTATCTTGCGTTTTCAAACACAATGACAGTTTCTACAGCAGCTGAAAGTAAAATATGATGATAATAGAATCTCACAGGAAAAGCTGACATTTAAGAATCTGATAAACGCCTTGGTACCACAGCCCTTTGGGAGTTGGTTCCAGAATCCTGCATGTTCAGGAATAGACCGGAAATCTTTTTATGTACACAAAAGCATTCTTTCCCCCATTATCTATTTCCGCGCAAGTTGTTTTTTTATTTGCATTTTGTTGATGAGAAATTAGTATTAGTGAATTTAAATTGAATATCTTAGTTAAGTCCTCACAAGAAACATCAATGAGAATATAGAGAAATTGTTACATCTCCCGTTTTCTACATTGATTAAGCACACATTCAGCTATATAGCCAGATTATACCGTCCGATGGCCCAGATGTCCCGGTGTGACTTTCTTTAAGGGAGATCGCCGGGTGGTTAATCTCTCCATTTACATTGGTGGTGAGAAGTGGAAGCCTTCTTCCGAGGTTACGTTCTTTAGTGACGGCGTTGTATTAAGAGTGGTGTCCCTGACAGAGATAGCTATTCAACTTTAACACTTCGCCTGGTCTTCCTTTGTGGCATTCTCCCGTCCCACAAGGATTGAGATGTGGGATGAGGAGAGGAAGAAATTTAAAATCTGACTAAATCCATGATACTAAAAGTGTAGCAAGGGCCAGTCGGTTCTAGGGCCTCCGTTTCCAAAATTTAGTTTGGTGCTGGAGGTTTCAGTAGCCACTTTGTCTTTGGAGGACCATGTGTGATAAAACATTAGCAATAAACTGAATAAATCCCTGATAAGCTCTTTCCGAGATTTTATTTTCCATAATAAAAGCGCTGATTACTTTCAAAAGTCTCAATGCAACGAAAGAGAAATATTAGGGACTTGGAATCCGGTTCTCGCTCAAGACCAGTAAAGTTAGGTTGCGCAGGATACAGAAGTGAGACTGGAGAGTTATGGTTTTGAGTATTTACAGAAGTGAATTGGGTTTCTGCCGTCTGTGTAAGAATCTCTTTTGGGGCAACAGATTGAACTGCCCTTAATAATTTGACATAGAATATCAATAAGACCTGATTAAAGCATCAGGACACTTTTCATTTCTGATTAAGTCCCGATGGACATACGTGGTAGAAGAACATGGCAGATGTTAAGGCATACTGTACTTTCATTGAGTATTTCAGGAAACTCGAACTTGGAAGCAAAGATTAACTCTGGATTAAGGCAACTGACTTCATTCCACCACTCACGGAAGGGAGAAAGTTAGTTTTCCATGAAGGATTCTGTTTGGCAGTGTGACTACACCATTCTAGCCAAGACTAAAGCCATGATTAAAAGTCTTTAGTAAGTTATTAGATTGCTGTTTATTCTACAAGCATGTGTTTTAAAGAAAGGATGTAATATGGATTTTTCTCAGCTTAGGGTCCTGACCTTGGACAGAAAAAAATTTGGATCTATTGGGTGGGATCTTGCAGTGATTGAATGGGTGAGATTGTTTGCAGGGAAAGGAGCTTCTGTGAAATGAGAGGTCTTTAAAAGTGTGATGTCAAAAGTTTAGGACCTCATGTTCCTGTTAGAGTGGAGGGCAAGGATGGCAGGTTTTGGGAGCATTTATATATATATATATATATAACTTCTCCGTGGATTGTCACCTTGTTGTGGAGAAGCTTGTGTGGTCCTGAGATCATCTGGAGCTATGCTCACTATACACTACCATGTATTGTGTATGCCATGGCAGTAAGGTCAAGGGTGAGGTCCCTGACAAAGAACAATCCAACCAGGACCTCAACGGTGGAACTCAATGGCTGTGAAGGTGGAAGAAGGCTGCAACAAATTGATCAGCTCCAACCATTGTGTTTTCCATGCCACTGGAATCAGTTGGTTGATCTGTGAAGTATCGTGTGCTTCTTGGAGTGCAACATCAAGTACACATTAAACAAATACACGCACAGGTGTCTTGGCTCTGTGGGCTCTTTCAAAGCCAAGATTGGACTCATAAGCCACTTGAGAGACCATAAGTAGATCAAAGGAACAAAGACCATCTTCCTCGACCTCGAGGGATAGCCATGATACAATATATATAAATAAGAAAATGAGACTATGGATAAGATATTGAGACTATGGCTAAGAAGAGTGCCATCACAAAGAAAGCACAACAATGCCTCAAATGCCTTAGAAGTTTGCCTAGATTCAGTATATCATCTAAACCTTTGACAAATATCTATAGGTGCACAGTGGAGAGTATCCCAACTGGTTGCCTCATGGCCTGGTATGGAAACACCAATGCCCATGAACAGAAATGCTACAAAATCTGTTGAACACAGCCCAATCCATAACAGGAAAACCCTCCCTACCGTTGAACATATTTATAAGGAACACTTAAGAAAGAGAACATCCATCATCAAGGATCCCACCATCCAATCCATGCTCTCTTCTCATTGTTACCATCAAGATGGAGCCTTTGGTCCCACATAACCAGATCCCAACATGATTATTACCCTTCAACCATTAGGCTCCTGAACCAGTATGGATAACTTAACTCACCTCAACTCTGAACGGATTCTATCAACTATGAACAGGAGAAAATCTGCAGATGCTGGAAATCAAATACACACAAAATGCTGGAGGAACTGTCCTAATGAAGGGTCTCAGCATGAAACATTGACTGTTTACTCTTCTCCATACATGTTGCCTAGTCCACAAACTATGAACTCACTTTCAAGGACTCTACAACTCATTTTCTCAGTATTATTTATTTACTTATTTTTTAAAATTAATTTGCACAGTTTGTCTTCTTTTGCACATTAATCATACATAGTTTTTCATTGACTCAGTTGCATTGCTCTGTTCTACTGTGAAAATCTGCAAGAAAATTAACTTCAAGGTAGTGTATGGTGACATATACATAATTTGATAATACATTTACTTTGAACTTTGAAAAGCAGTGAAGTATACCACTATGTTTAAGCAGTTGGGAGCTAGTGAATCTCTTGATGGTTATCAAAAGTATAGGAGTACACTTAAGAGAGATGAAAAGGGAGCAAAAAGAGGATAAGAGAAGATCTGTCAGCCAAGGTGAGGCAAAATCCCAAGAGATTTGTTAGATAAGAAGGATGGCTAGAGGGATAATGGGTCCTCTTAAAAGTCAGCATGGTTCTGTGAGTGTGAAACCAATGGAAAAGGGTAAGATTTTTAATAAATGTATCTCTTCAGTTCTTACTGTGGAAAAAAGATGGAATCTAAAAACATAGGGAAATGAGTTTTCTTGGACATATAAAAATAAGCTGTTAGGAGATATTGAAGGCCTTAAAGTGCATTTAGGTGGAAAAATCCCCGGGGTACATTCTTGGACTTCATGGGAAGGGAGAGAAGAAATTTTAGAGGCTCTTATAGAAAATTTTCCTTCACCTTTGCCACAGGTGAAGTTCCAGAGGACTGGAGAGTGACTGATATTGTACCATTGTTTAAAAAGATAGCAAACACAAGCCAGGAGACTGCAGTCTAGTGAGGCTGACACTAGTGGTGAGCAAATTACTGGAGATATTTCTGAGGACCAGGATCTACCAACTTTTGCAGAGACAGGGTCTTATTCAGGACAGCCAGTACAGCTTTGTGGGTGGGAAGTCATGTCTGATGAATCTCTTGGAGTTCTCACAGGAGGTAGTAAAGACAGTTGATGAGGGTAGAGCAATGGATGCTGTCTAGGCTGGCTTTAGCAAGGCCTTTGATGAGGTCCCTCATGGCAGGCTAGTTTGGAAGGTTAGAATGCATGGAATCCAGGGGGAGACAGCATATTAGAATCATAACTGGCTCAATAGGGAACAGAAGGTGAAGGTCAGTTTTATTTCTTAAACTAGAGGCCTATGTCTAGTGGTGTGCCACAAAGGTTAGTGCTGGGATCTTTATTGTTTGTAATTTACATATACTCAATTTAGATGTGTATGTACAAAGTGTGACTGGTAGGTTTGTGGAAGATACTAAAACAGATATTATGTAGAAGGTAATGAAAAAATTACAGGGAAATCTTGATCAATTTAATATGTGTCCTGAGAGTTGGCAAAGGACTTTCAATCCAAATAAGTGTGAGGTGTTGCATTTTGGGAGAACAGACCAGGGTTGGCCTTCTGCAGTGAATGACAGGACCCTGAGGAACGTTAGGGAACAATGGGATTTACAAGAGCAAGTGCATAGTTCACAGGAACTGTCATCCTAAGCAGAGAGGGTGGTGCAGAAGATGTTTGGCCTGCTGGCCTGCATCAATCAGGTCACTGAGCATAGGAGTTAGAACATTATGCTGCAGACAATAGTGAGGCTTCACTTGGAGGATTATACACAAATTGGGCAATTGTTTTATAGGAAACCTGTTACGAAACTAGAAAGAGTTTAAAAAAGATTTACCAGGACATTGACTGGGCTTGGGGATCTGTATTCCAAGGAGAAGTTGTGTAGACAAGGACTTTAGTCCCTGGAATGTAGGAGATCAGGGGTGATCTGATAGAGGTCATGAGGTAAACAGTAATGAACTTCAGTTCAGAATAATGCAGGTGGCTTTGAGGAATGAATTAATTTACCACTGGATGTGGAAGACAAGGTTTCAAACTGCAGGAATCCCAAGAAGAGATTGTGTAGACTATGACTTTATTTGTGGTAAGTATCGATGATTTGCTTGTGAAAATGTCAATAGGTGGATTAGCAAGTTTGCAGACACCATGATGTTGTTGGAGATACAGACAGTGTAAAAGACTATTAAGGAGTACAGCTGGATATGAATCAGTAACAGATATAGATAGATACTTCACTGATCCCAGAGGAAATTGACAATGTCACAGTAGCATTTCAAGTGCACAGATATATATTAGAAGGTAAGTAAGAAAGAATTAAAAAAAAGTTACCTCAAACAGTCCAACAGGAGGGGGTCATCACTTCCCCAGCTATAGGCTGACTCATTATAGAGCCTAAAGGCCAAGGGTAAGATACTTCTAAAAGTGCTCCTCTGTTCAGTCAAGGTGGCATGCAGAGGGTGGGAAACATTGTCCTGAATTGCCAGGATTTTCTATAGGGTCCTTTGTTCTACCTCAGTCTCCAGTGAGTCCAGTTTGACTCCTATAACAGAGCCAGCCTTTCTAATCAGTTTATTGAGCCTGTTGGCATCATCCATGTGATGCCATTGCCCCAGCACACCACTGCATAGAAGATTGGACTGGTGACAACAGACTGGTAAAACATGCGAAGGAGAGTCCTGCATACCTCCAAAGGACTTCAGTCTCCACAGGAAGTACAAGCGACTCTAGCCCTTCTTGTCCACAGCCTCTGTGTTGGTGCTCCACTCAAGCCTGTCATCCAGGTGCACCCCAGGTACTTGTAGATCCTCATCACATCAATAGTAACAGGGAACAGTACAGGCTTAGTCTTCCTAATGTCCATCACCATCTCCTTCATCTTACTAATGTTGAGCTGCAGATGATTCAGACTGCACCATTTGACCAAGTCAGCAGAGAGTGGTGGATGGAGTTTAATTCAAGCAAGTATGAGGTGTTGCACTTTGCAAGGTCACATGGAAGGAGAAAGTATACAGTGAATGGTAATCTCCTTATTTGGTACAGAGGATCTTGGGGTCCAGGTCCACAGTTCACTGGAAGTGGCTACAAAAATAGAAAAGGTGGTATAAAAGGCACATGGTGTGCTTGCCTTCACTAGCAGGGGTGTTGAGCTTAAATGTAAGAAAGAATGCTGCAGCCATTATAACTTTGGTCACAGTACACTCAGAGTATTGTATGCAGTTCTGGTTACAGATTAGAGGATGGATGTAGAGACTGTGAAGAGGGTGGAGAAGAAGGCCTTTAGAAATTATGAAGGGCACAAACTGGGTAGAGAAATCAGAATTATTTTCCCAAGGGTAGAAACGTCAAACAGAAGAAGACATGTTTAAAAGGTTAGGAGGGGGGTTGATTAAAGGTGGCATGAGGGGAAGCTTTTTTATGCAGTTTGTGGTATGTCCTGGTATGAGTTACCATGGGTATTTAGGGAAATAGGCAGTTTAGAGGCTTTCCAATAGAAAATATGAATACAGAATGATTTAGATGATTCACAGGAGGAGGACATTTTGTACAAATTGGTTACAGATCAGGGCAAAATTGTCAGCCAACTAGCCTGTCCAGTGTTGTACTGCTCTGTGTTTTTTTCCTTGGAACATAGGAGATTGAGAAGTGTCCTGATAAAAGTCTATAAGACCATGAGGGGCATAGACAGAGAGAAATTACATAGTGTTTTTCCCAGGGAAAAGAGTGCTAAAAACTAGAGAGCATAGCTTTAAGAATAGAGGTGACAGATCTGAAAGGAACATCAGGGGAAACTTCTTCTAACAAAGGGTGGTGCATATTTGGAACAAGCAGGCATATTAACAATATTTAAAAGCCATCTAGATAAGTACATGGATAGGAAAGATTTAGGGGGCTATAGGCCAAATGTGGTTAGATGGGACAACACAGTGAGCATAGTTGAATTGGTTGAAAGGTCTGCAAGACTGTAAGTGTAACCAGAGCATTTTGATCACTTGTACTATCTGTTCATTAGAAGTAAATACTGTAAATTCTGTTTGAAGTCAGGATTTGGTCTGCTATGTCCTGCTGGCAATCTAAGGGTCTTCAGTGTCATCTGAGTCTAGTAGTGGTAGATGAAGCAAGTATGTGTGCAGTAATGCTTTGTAAAAATATAGAACTGCTCATTGAGCCTACCAAAATCTTTCCATGATCCAACTCCTATAGGATAATTTAACCTAGTTGTTTTGATGGGATTTTCACATCTCTACCCTCTCTCAGCCTCTGCTATTACAATCACTACACAGTATGGTGAACAGCCAGTGGTGTTCCCTTGTTAAAGAAGGAGAATTGGAATAATTTAGAAAATCATATGCAAGTTAACTTTGTATCAGTGAAATAGAGAAAGTGACTGGGGAAGTTTCCTATGGACAGGATTTACTCACATTTGGAAAAAAATGAACTTCTCAGTAATAGCATACAGTAGCTTCATATGGGGGAGAGATTCTGTCTCAGAAATATGACTGAGTTCTCTGAGGAAGTGATGAAGATGGCTGATGAGTGGTCCACATGGACTTTAATAAGGCCTTTGACAAGTTCTCGCATGCAGATTGCATCCAGTTGGACTAGCCAAATGCATACAAAAATTGCCTGGCGATAGAAGTCAAAGGCTGGTACTGGAAGGGTAATTTTAAGATTGGAGCTCTCTGAAAGTGGCAATGTATAGGTATACAGGGTATACAGGATGTCTATTATGCTTGACTTTATCAGTTAGGGCACTGAGTACCAGAGGAGGGTCATCATGTTACAGTTGTACAAGACTGCAGTTCAAGTTCAATTTCAAGTTGAAGTTCACATTCAAGATTATTGTCATTCAGCCGTTCACATGTATACCACCAAACAAAACAACAGTTCTCTGCACAACACGGCAGATATACTCACAAAGTAATATTACCACCAGTAACTTCACCAATAAAGGATGCATTAACGATACAAGTTAAAAGGTAAACAGTGTAACACTACTGGTGCTTCATGCATAATGTGGGCCAGGGGGTTGCAGGGAGCTTAGTAATCTTATGGCCTAGGGAAGAAGCTGTTTCCCATCCTAACAGTTTCTGTCCTAATGCTATAGTAACTCTTGTTTGGTGGTAGGGACTAAAGAGATTGTTGGACAGATGGGAAGGATTATTGACAATGCTAAGGGCCCTGCATCTGCAGCGCTCCTGATAAATATCTCTGATGGGCAGGAGACAGACCATGATGATCCTCTCAGCAGTCGTTGCAATCCTTTGTAAGGACTTGAAGGGTATTGTGCACCCTGTTGGTCACTGAGGGGTAGGAACAATGTTATTAAGCTAGAAATAGTGCAGCAAAGATTCACAAGGCTGTTGCCAGGACTGGACAGTTTGAATTGTAGGGACAGGGTGGATAAGATCATAGTGTTTTCTGTGGGGTGTAAGAGGTTGCAGGTTAATCTTAAAGAGATATATAAAATTATGAGGGGTGTGGAAAAGGAGAATGGTTACAATCTTTTTCCCAGGATACTGAGCCTAAAGCTAGAGGAAATAGGTTTAAGGTTTAAGAGGTAAAATTTAAGGGGGACCTGAGGGACAAGATTTTCACAATGTGGATGGTGTGAATATGGAACAAGCTGTCTGCAGAGGTGTTAGAGGTGGACACAATTGCAATGTTTAAAAGATAGCTAAATGGGAAGTGTTTAGAGGGATATAAGCCATAATGATTAGCACAACACTTTATTGTACAGGCGACCTGAGTTAAATTCCTGTCAATGCCTGTTAGTAGCAACAACCTTGCACTCAATGTCAGTAAGGCAAAGGAGCTGATTGTGGACTTCCAGAAGGTTAAGATGAAGGACCACATACCAATCCTCGTAGAGGGATCAGAAGTGCAGAGAGTGAGCAGTTTCAAGTTCCTGGGTGTCAAGATCTCTGAGGATCTAACTTAGTCCTAACATATTGATGAAGCTATAAAGAAGTCAAGACAACAACTATACTTCATTAGGAGTTGTGAAGAGATTTGGTATGTCAACAAATACACTGAAAAACTTCTATTGATGTATTTTTGAGAGCATTCTGACAGGCTGCATCACTGTTTGGTATGGGGGGGGCGGGGGTGGTGGCTACTGCACAGGACCGAAAGAAGCTGCAGAGGGTTGTAAATTTAGTCGACTCAGTCTTGGGTACTAGTCTATAAAGTACGCAGGATATCATCAAGCAGTGGTGTCTGAGAAAGGCAGCATCCTTTATTAAGGACCCCCAGAACCCAGGGCATGCCCTCTTCTCATTGCTACCATCAGTTAGGACATACAGAAGCCTGAAGGCACACACTCAGTGATTCAGGAACAACTTCTTCCACTCTGCCATTCAATTCCTAAATGGACATTGAACCTACGAACACTACCTCACTTTTCTAATATATATTACTTTTTTGCATGGTTTTTAATCTATACAATATACATACACTGTAATATATATACTTATTTATTAATAATAATAATTAATATATGTTTTCTTCTTCTTCTATATTATGTATTGCATTGAACTGCTGCTGCTAAATTAACAAATTTCATGGTGATAATAAACCTGATTCTGATTTTGACTCTGAGTTTGTAGGTTCTCTCCATGACTGCATGGGTTTCCTCTGGGTGCTCTGGTTTCCTCCCACAGTCCAAAGATGTACTGGTTAGTAGGTTAATTGGTCATTGTGTATGGTCCTGTGATTAGGCTGGAGTTAAATTGGGGAATTGTTAGGCAGTTCGGCTCAAGGGGGCAGAAGGGCCTATTCTGTGCTGTATCTCAATAAATAAATAAATAAACAAACAACTGAAACTAGGTACATGGAATTGGGCACCTTAGTTGTCAGAGATGTGTTCTGCTGAAGGACTGTTTCCTCATTGGATAAACATATGAGTTATGATTCTGTAGTAAATTGTTAAGTTCGATACGAAATTGTCTTGGTCATAGATGACTGAGTGTTTTTTGAATGATTTAGATAAAAATGTAGGTGATCTATCAATAAACTTGTAGATTACATGAAAATTAGTGGACTTGTTGATAGTGAGGAAGGTTGTCAATGGAGCTTAATCTGAGCTAGTGTGAAGTGAACCTTTTACAAACAAGAGAAAATCTGCAGGTGCTGGAAATCCAAGCAATACACACAAAATACAGGCCAGGAAGGGAGTACAGTCGACATTTCAGGCCGAGACTCTTCAGCAGGATCCTTCAGCTAGGTGTGAAGTAAAGCGTTTTGGGAAACCAATGGAAGAAGAAAGTCTATTATAAATGGCAGGATCCCAAGAATCACTGGTTTTCAGAGGGAAATTGGGATGTAAATTCTTTGTTTTTTGAATGTGGAATCATAAGTAGATAGGATGGTAAAGAAGGCAGCACTTGGGAGGAAATCTACTGTATGTGGTCATGGGGAGAACGTACTTGCTTACAGGCAGCAGTAGGAATTGAACCTGGGTTGCTGGTAAGTTTAGGTGAGAGGGGGAAATTTAAAGTATGATTTTTTTTACACAGAGAATGGCAGGTGTTTGGAATGTGCTGCCAGGGGAGATGGTAGAAGCAAATGCAACAGCAATGTTGAAGAGGCATTTTGACAAACACATAGAAGTCAATGGACTATGTGTAGGCAGATAGGATTGGTTAGATTGGCAACACGGTCACACAGAAATGTGGGCTATAGGCTTTACACTTCTAAGTTCTATATTCATCTGCTTGTTCCATTGCCTGTGGTCATAGAGGTTTCTGGTTGCTTGTTCGTTTTTGTTGCTACTTTGGGCAATTTTGATTGGAGCAGCCTGTGGGCAATGAAATGGCTGAATTGCACATGCCTGGACTCTTTTGATCTTGTGTTTTATATTGTGTTTTTCGCTCTTTTTTTGTTGCTGTTTGCTTGATTTGCTTTCGTTGCGCGTGGGGGTGGTGGTGTTTGATGTTTTTCTTTGAATGGATTCCATGGTTTGTTTTGTGGTTGTCTGTGGGGAAGATGAATCTCAGGATTGTATACTGAATACATACTGATAATAAATGTATTTTGATAAATTGCCTACATAACTTTTATCCTACCATTCATTGTGTACTCTCCGAGTTTTGTTCTCCCCATTTGTGTCACTTTAACTTACCAAATTGAATTGACTTTATTACTTACATCCTTCATATACTTAAAGAGTAAAAAACTTTATGTAACGTCTCTGTCTAAATGGGCAATGTGCAATTCATAGTAATTTGTAATAAATAGTATGTACAACAGGACAGTCAATATAACATAGAAATACAACTGTATCAGCATGAATTAATCAGCCTCATGGCCTGGTGGAAGAAGCCTGTTGGTCCTGGTTTTTATGTTGTGGTACCATTTCCTGGATGGTAGCAGCTGGAACAGTTTGTGGTTGGGGTGACTCAGGTCCCCAATGATCCTTCAGGCCCTTTTTATACACATGTCTTTGTAAATGTCCTGAAATTGATCTACTGATATGCTGGGCTGTCCTCACCACTTTGCAGAGTCCTGTGATTGAGGGAATTACAGTTCCCATAGCACACGGTGATGCAGCCAGTCAGGATGCTCTCAATTGTGCCCCTGCAGAAAGTTCTTAGGATTTGGGGGTCCATGCCAAACTTTTTCAACTGTCTGAGGTGAAAGAGATGCTGTTGTGCTTTTTTCACCACACAGCCAGTATGTATAGACCAAGTGAGGTCATTGCTGATGTGTATGCCAAGGAACTTAAAGCTGTTCACCCTCGCATCCCCAGATCCATTGATAGCAATAGGTGTTAGCCTGTCTCCATTCCTCCTGTAATCCACAACCGGTTCCTTTGTTTATGTGACATTGAGGGAAAGGTTGTTTCCTTGACACCATTGTGTCAGGGTGATGACTTCTTCTCTGTAGGCAGACTGAATTCTGTTTGCCACTTGTGCTCACCCAGTTGACATTGTCTGGTAACACACATCTTTCTTTCTCAGGATCAAACACAATGCTAAATATGGTACCCTCTGCAAATTTTACCACCATTTAAAACAAGTGAAGGAAAAACTTGCTAACTGAAGGTTAGTCAGCCCAATGAGGGCATCTCTTAGAATCAATACTCCCAGTTAGTATAAAGAATTCCTTTGAAAAACATGGATTAAAAATTGGCAGATGGCAGATGCTTGTTAAAAGCAAATCATATCTGACAAACTTGACTGAATTTTCAACAAAGTTAAATAATAACACACTGCACTATTAGATCAGTATTGTTTGAAGAGCTATCACACTACGTTAGCCAAGTTCAAACCCATAGGATCAAATGGGGCAGTGTGGACATGAAATTGGTAAAGGAAAGAAAGCAAATGTAGTAATAACTGTGTGCCTTACAAACATGAATGAAAGTAGACATCGATGTTCTTGCTAACTGCATACCACCGCAGTATGCTTGGATTGTTTATATGCCTCACATATATAATCTATACTAGTTTGTTTACATTTGTGAGGCGAATGCACTATCTAGGGTGTTGGGAGAGGCAGAAACATTGGAGACATACAAGAGATATTTAGGTAGGCACATGAAAGTGAAGAAAAGGGAAGGATATAGGCACTGCCTAAGCAGAAGAGGTTCATTTAGTTAGCCACTTGCTTACTAATTTAATTGGCTCAGCATAGTATTGTTGGTCAAATGGCCTGTTTCTGTACTCTTCTATGTTCTATGTCAGAGTTTCAAAATTGTAAATATACTGAAACGACTAAATACAATGGATAGTGCTTGGGGTCTACGTTTTTTATGCTATGGACCAATTAGGCAAGGATTTGTGGCCCCCGGGTTGGGAATCCCTGTTCTAGCTGATCGAGGTTGAGGGTTTGGATGGCACTCTCTAAGATGTCTTGGTCAGTTGCAGAGAAACTTTCAGATAGCGCAAACTGCTTCTGCAGCCTCAGTGGTGGCATGAGTGAATGATCGTGGATGGTTTTCCTATCAAGAGGGCTTCTATGATGAGTATTCTGAGCTTCTTGTGTTGTTGTTACTGCACTTCTCTAGTTTAGTAGAGAATATTTCATCACACTCTCAACTTGAACCTTGTAGATGGATCTGGGGAATTAGGAGTTGAGTTACTTGCTGAAGGGTTCCTAGTCCTGACATGCTATTGTAACCATATTGTGTGTATGGATACTGCAGTTCAATTGTAACCCCTAAGATATTGTCAGTGGTGGATGCAGTTATAATAATGCCATTAATAACTGTATTTTCACATTGCCTGGTACTTGACGATGTCCAACAAAAGAAAATCTGGCATTTGCTGTATTCTTCCTGTTCAGGAGAATACACTGAATTTCCTTCCTTTTATTAGCTCTCTAACTTTTCTTGAATAACTTTGGATGCTCCAGAGCTTTACATGTCTATATATTCTTTTTCTGTAATTAAGCCTGCCTCATACAATAACTGTTCACAAGATTCCTCAAATGGTGTGATCTCTGCTGAGTAAGATTTCAAACCTGCAAATTTACAAATATTTACTCACAATTTTAGCTTTATGAGCAAAGTATGAAAGGACTCTCCCTGCTCTTGACTAAGTGTAAAAGAACTAGTAACAGTCAATTGCTTCACTTCAAAACAAGATGCAATGATGTTTATTTTTGTGTATCTGATGCATTCTCCAAAACCTCACATGGTCAAGGTACAATTTTCTCAAGAAGGCATGAGTATATTACAAGTGTATATTCTGGTTTATCTGCCAGAGCAAACTCAATATACAGCGGATTGTTTTCCATCACTCTCTATTCATTAGATGTTACCTACCTTGCTCATGCAATTTTTTTGTTCAATCACGCGCTCTTTCAATTGACTCATTCAGTTCAATATGCATATCTGCTTATTATTCTGATTCAGAATGTTCTTGCCCAGTGCTCAGGATTCCAAGCCATCTAATTTTCTATTTCCATCAACTAGCACTTTTGCACCATGTCTCAGCATCTCCCCCATTCAGTGTTCTGAGATACAGGAAAAAGTCAGTAATTTCAAGAAAGGTACTTGTATTCATGAAACAGTAGGAAGAGCTGGTCATCATTCTTGGAGATACATTATTTCAAAAGGCCTCATTGTGGAACTTTTCAAACAAATCCTGTTGTCCTGACGAAGGGTCTCGGCCCGAAACGTCGACTGTGCTTCTCCTTATAGATGCTGCCTGGCCTGCTGTGTTCCACCAGCATTTTGGGTGTGCTGTTGCAACAATAGCCTGCAGTTAGTTCCATGAAGTAGTTTGTAAAGAGTTGAGAGTGGCAGTGAAACAGACATTGTCCATTGACCAGTATTATATGAAGGACACCTGTGTGACAAGTATTATAGATTTCCATTTTCAACTTTTCCCACTTTGACCAGAAGAACACTTTGCATTGTCCTAAAGTACCATTTTCACAAGCAGCCCATCTTATAGAGGATGTTCTCATTTGACACCTTAAATAATGACAACTCACTCATCTTCATATCAATTACTTGCTTGCATACTCTAAGCTCCCTTCCAACATTAGCTGGCTCTTCCCCTTAGCTTTTATAGTTCGTTACTTCCAGAGAAGGAGAAAGTAATATTTTGTTTCCTTTATGGATACTTGACCAGAAAGGGATGCTCACTCTGTGGACACGTGAACTCTTTTGTGTAGATATCTATGGCACTCCTGGCCACTCGCTTAAGTCTTGACATATGAATCAATGAACAATAGTTTCTTTTCAGCATCTAAGTACCTACAGAAGTAGGCAGTTTGCCCTTTTCCAATTGCTTTTTCCATGGAAAGGCCAGCCAAGGGTCACAGTTGTGTGATGGCCGCTGGGCAGCTGCATGTGTTGGGGCAATATTGTGCTCCAATTTGGCACCGGTAGAATATGAGAAGTGAGAACATGTTACATGGATAGCAGACTCTTTGATCTCAAGGGTTCTATTATGGCATAGTTGTTAAATTACTAGACTAGCAACCCTGCAAGTCTGGATTTACACCCAGAGGTAGAACTGCAAATCTCAGCATGGCAAATATGGCACTTAATTTGAGCCAAAAATCTTTTTAAAAATACACAGCTAATTTTACTACTGATGACCACACAACCACCAGATTGTTATAAACCTATCTGGTTCACAAATATCCTTCAGGGAAAGAAAATTAGCCATCCTAGTGTGTTTTGTGGCTTTGATTCACAGTGAGGTGTTGACTCTTATCTTTCCCTGAAATGGATTATAAGCATTCAAAAATACAACAAATGCAGACAGAGCAAACTTTTTCCCATCTGAATTGATATTCTGGTCAAGATGGCACCTTCTTCTGGATAGATCATGAAACCATATATTTCAGTTCTGTTACATCTTTAACATTTGTTTTTCATCTTGAATGTGATTCTGGAACTGTTGGACACTGTGATTTTCAGTTTGGGGATCATTTAGGTGTTTCTGCACTCAGCAGTCTCTGAGAGGATTCCGGGAGGTAGATGCAGCTTTGGGAACCTTGTGGTGAAAAGGCTGTGAGCCGATGGTCGACTCCATTTCACCGATTATGCTTCCGTCGTTTGGTGATTAAAGCCACAAGGGCGATTGAAAGGCCTGCTGCCTGCTTTTTTTTATTGCTGTGGGATTGTTCTGCTGCTGGAGAGGCGAGATGGCCATTTATGACTGCTGAGATGGCTCTGCTATGGAGAGGGGAGTCTGCCTTTTTATCGCTGGTGAGATCGTTCTGCTCTGGAGAGGGTAGACTGCCTTTTTATCGCTGGTGAGATCACTCTGCTATGGAGAGAGAATATTGCCAAGGTTTTTTGTGTTTTGGATGTGGACTTGGACTGTGGACTTTTTTCCAGTCGTATATTTGTTTGTGTTCTGTGTTTTTCGGCTGTTCTTTCTCAGTTTTTTTTGTGTAATAAATGTCCATTTGAACATTATGAAATCCTCCTCACAAACATTTGGTGGCTGGCATTTATGCTATAGCTAACCTGAGGCAAACTACTCAAACAACACACTGATATACTTGTTTTCACAGAATCTTAATTTCCAATCAATATGCCAGGTTTACATGTCACAATTCCTAGGTATTTCTTATCCATAGGCAGGTAAATCCTCCCAACTTCAGACTGCATTAGGTTTCATGATATCAGTGCAATAGGAGCAAGGGACCATTGTCCTGATTACCACTCACCTTCCATTCTCAGCTGAAGAACCAGTGTTGAACAGGATTTGGTAGGAACACCAAAGAGAGAGTAGTAAGAGCATGCCGTACATCTGGGTAGATTTCAATGTCATCACCAGCAGCGGCCTGATAGTACCCTGAGCAAACTGACCTGAAGGACATAGCTGTCGGACTGGGTCTATGGCAGGTAGTGAATGAACCAACATGAAGAATAAATATACCTGAATCCACCCTCATCAATCTGCAAGTTCAAGTTAGTTGTCATCTGACTCCAGGTATAAACAACCAAACAAAATAATGTTCCTCTGGACCACAATACATATATCACACAAAGCATATAAAAGAAAACATTCCCACAAATAAATTAACAAATATATTTTGAAGTGTATGTGGCGTGTAGCAAAGGTAAGCAGTAAACCTTAAACAGTTCGCTGTCCTCGTGGCAAGACCATGGTTGTGGCAGGGTATTCATTAGTCTGACAGCCTGAGGGAAGAAGCTGTTACCCAGTCTGACAGTCCTAGTCCTGATGCTCCTGTACCTTCTTCTTGATGATAGTGGGTCAAAGAGGTTGTGGGATGGTCGGTAGAGATCCTCACAATGCTTCAGGCCCTTTGTATACAATGCTCCCAGTAAATGTCACAAACAGGGGGATGGAGACACTGGTGAGCTATGCGGTGGATTTTTGGGGTTCAGATGTGATCGCCTGTGATGGTATTGGTGGAAATGCCCACCACATATCTCTTGTAGAGACAATTCCATCTTCATGTTGATGTCATGTTGTGCATCATTATAATCATGCTATTGGAGATAAACATGGAACATATCTGACACCTCATAAGTAAGAATCCAAGAGGCGCTGTGGACTGCCAGTAGCAGAAGAATTGTATATCCTGGCTCACA
Organism: Hypanus sabinus; assembly: GCF_030144855.1. Taxonomy (NCBI): domain Eukaryota; kingdom Metazoa; phylum Chordata; class Chondrichthyes; order Myliobatiformes; family Dasyatidae; genus Hypanus; species Hypanus sabinus. The sequence goes on along the minus strand of NC_082706.1, from coordinate 76,050,912 downwards.
GCTTGCCAAATCTTTCAATCTACATTTACAGCCTTTTTGCCTGGAACACTATCATTTGCCTCTATTATTTCCATGATGTGTGTGTATGTGTTTTCCCCTCTTTCTTTATGCACTGGTTATGGACTTTCTTTCTTTCTTAAATGGGTTCTTTGAGTTTCTTGCTTTGTGGCTGCCTGTAAGCAAATAGATCTCAAGGTGTATAATTTACGCATTCTATGAAAATAAATGTACTTTGATTGATCGATTGACAGTAGGTCAACCCTGGTTCAAAGAGGAGTGCTGAAGGAAATGGCGGCAGTAGCATAATTGTACCTAAATATGAGATGTCAACTCATTGAAGCTGCAACATTGTTGATGTTTTTTAGGAAGGCAACCAGAAGGCAAAGTGCATTGACGTAGGCCAATTCTGATAAGCAAAACAAAGTATTTGTGTGGTAATTAGTTGTGAACTAAAATGAAGTACTGACCTGGCAGGGACTAAAAGATCACATGTAGCAGTGGCGTTTTTAAGCACTGGATGTAATAAAATCGAACAATCTTGACAATAGCCCCTGATTAGAAACACTGAACCTGAGGATACATCATCAGAGCACCTACCCTGTCAAGCCCATTCGAATTTTTGTTTTGTTTCAAAGAGGTCACCTTTCACACCTCTGAAATATGGAGAATATGCATTTAACCTGCTTAATCTCTCCTCATAGGACCAACTTAACGAGTTAAGCATTTGCTGTAGTCCCTTTATTGAAAGTATATTTTTCCTTGGGGAGAAATTTACAGGTTTTGGCTTTCCAGGATGCTATACAATTGGAACAAGCCGTTTCAACCTTAATATTTAAATCCTCTAACAACATAACATTTGGCCTTCCTATTTCTAATTGCACCTGTTCCTGCAGATTCATTTTCAGGACTTTCCAGGTCTTCAGAAAGCAACACCATTCAAGGTCTCACCATTTATAATGTTTTTCTTGTTTTTTTTCAAGCAAAGTGAATGACTTACCATTTCTCCACATCATATTCCATCTGCTGTTCCTTTGCCCTTTCTTTTAACTTGTTCCCATAAAGTTTCTCTGCATATTCTTCATTACCTTCCTGTCTGGATTTGTAATGTCTCCACATTTGCTGACAATACACCATTTCCTCATCTGAACAACTGAGGCTGCAGCACTGACTCTGGCTACCTGTATTGGTTACAACATCCCAACCCATTTCTATTTTGATTCTCTGTCCATCAACCAATCCTTAGTCTACATCTGTATAATATGTCCGATCCTGTGAGCTCTAGCTTTTTAGGATTACTTTATATGCAGTACTTTGTGAAAAGCTTTATGAATGTTCAATCACTCTATGCCCACTAGGCTCCCAAATCAATAATTAGAAACTCCAAAAACTTAAACATATTTCTTAAGTATGATTTACAGTAGGTTCCATTGATCTACATTGACTCTACCTACTTTTATCATTATTTCCTTCAGTGCTCTGGTACCCCTTCTTCAGTAATAGTTGCTAGAACTTTGCCCACTGACATCAGGGTAATTGGTCTGTAGCTTCTTGGTCTCTGACTTTTTTTATATATAAATATAGTTGTGTTACCTACCAATTTGTGAGGATAATAATGTAGAACTTAATTTTAGCCACTATCTTCATAGCTGCCTCTTGTTCACCATAACCTCCAAGATGACCACAGCTTTGTTATAGAGTTTGGAGGCTTGAATGCCTCAAAGACCCAAAGAGCCACTTTGGCTGGAGTCAGGACTTTATGGTTTGGCTCTTGGTAGGGTCACCCATGCCAAACAGGTCAAAGGGTGGAGGCCAGACAGAGTGGTCCATCAGTCCTCCAGGTTTAGGGGCTTCAGATCAGGGCTAACAACCCTGACTAGTAGAACAAAAATGTTACAGGAACAGCAATGTAGAATCCTTCTACATCTGAGTGGCCAAGGACAGACAGAAGCATGACCCTCATTGCTGCCCTAAACACCAGTAGGCAGTTTGTATGTTCATCATAAGATTAGTTTTAATTGTCACACATACATTGAAACATTTTTTTAAATCAATGACCAACGTAGTCTGGGGATGTGCTTGGGGAGGCAACCCACAAGTGCACTGTTTTTCTGGTGCCAACAAAACGCACCCACAACTTACTAACCCATATGGGAGGAAACTGGAAATTATGAGGTCATGGGGAGAATGTACAAATTTCACATAGATAGCAGTGGGATTTGAACCCTCATCACTGGCAGCATCAAGCACTGTGCTAATTGCTATGCTACTGTGCTGTCCTTTTATTATTAATACTAATTTCTTTTGGATCTTTAGTTATTCTAGGCTTTGTTATTCTCAACTATTTGTGGGAATTATTCTTCCTTGAAGACTGACATAGAATAAACTTGCTTGATTTCGCTTGTTATTTCTTTATTCCCCAATATAATTTCTCCTGAGTCTGCCACTACAGAATCCAGATCAACTTCTGTTAATCTTAAATACAAGATATTTTACAGATGTTGGAAATCTTGAGCAACACAGAAAATGCAGGAGGAACTCAGCAAATCAGGCAACATCTCTGGAGGGGAATAAACTTCAGGTTCTTAGCCTGAAACATTGATTGTGTATTACCCTCCCTAGATGCTCTCTGACTTTCTGAGTTCCTCTAGCATTTTTGATGTGTAACCTCTGTTAATCATTCCCTTTTCACATATCTATACAATAAAATAAAGAGGGGGGAATGAGACTGTTGGGAACTGACATGGACCTGTGGGGCTGAATAGTCTCTTATAAGTAATTATGCATCTTTTACCTGTGTCTTATCCCAGCTGACCTTTGCTTTTGACTTTGTTTTTCTTGTTTCTTTGTCCTCTGCAGAATTCTGGATTTCAAAGATTCAAAATTTCTAAGGGACATTTAATATCAGTATGCAGTGTACAACTTGAAATTCACACTCTTCACAGACAGCCACAAAACAAGAAACCTCACAGAATGAATGATTGAAACAGCAAAGCCCCAAAGCCTCACAGTCCCCTCCCTTCACACAAGCAAAGATTTTGCAGCCTTGACGTTTACTGCTCTTTTTAGCAGTTACAGTACATTGATCCAATGCTAATCTTTAACTTCTCTTATTAACCATTTCTGCACTCTAAAGGGGTATAAATTTGTTGTGAACAGCTTATTTAGTTCTATGACATTAATCATCATGTTTTTGTTGTCAATTATTTGAAACAGTTTCTTGATCTATTACAGCTATTATCTTATATCTTTGCAGATTCTTTGTTTAGATGCAAGACCATGGTTTGAATTTGAAAAACTCACTTTGGATCATTATATAAAATTTACATAAACTATTAATTTTATTTTCATATTATAAAATATAATCACTTTGTCAGGAACAGGGGCAGGATTGGACCCAAATGCAGGACACAGACACTGAAGTACTAGGGGGTAGGACAAGATGGGGATGCCATGGGTTAAGGCAGGTGGAGCTGGATCCCAGAGGTCAGACAAGGCAGGAGGATCCCAGAGTTCATGACAGACAGGAGGATCCCAGAGTTCAGACAGGGCAGGAGGATTCCTCATGGCAGGCCGCCACCCAGGCAGAAACACGGAGGCCTGGGCCAGTCATGGACACCTGGGCAGGTGCGGGGCACAACCCATGGGAAATGAGGAGAGGAAAGGGTAGGAGTCCTTAGGGCAATCACATGGATCCTGGGCAGGGCCACCTCCCAGGCAGAAACACCAAGGCTGGGGCAAGGCGTAGACACGTGGGCAGGTGCAGGGCACAACCCTTAGGGAGCAATAGGTAGAAAGGGCAGAACCCCCACCAGGCAGTAGCAGTCCAGCCAGACCTGCCCAACAGAGGCAATAGGTAGTTAGGGGCAGAACCTCCACCAGACAGCAGCAGTCCAGCCAGACCTGCCCAAGAGGCAAGGGACCAGAAGGAAGCTGGGTCCAGAGTGAGCAGCAGGACTACCATGATACACCAGGTACATTGGTAAAGGCAACCGACAGCACAGGCAAGGAGAATAAGGCAGAACAGCAGGACCAGCACACAGGAGAGAAGCAGGAGAACAAGACCAACCAGATAGAGCATATACAAAACAGGCCAACAACCAGGGCAGAACAGGATTCCAAGCAGGGCAGCAACCAGGGTAGAACCAGAACCAGAACCAGATCCAGATCCAGATCCAGATCCAGATCCAGATCCAGATCCAGATCCAGATCCAGATCCAGATCCAGATCCAGATCCAGATCCAGAGCAGGCAAAATAGGCACAGACAAGATTCAGAGCAGGACAACCCAACAACCAGGCACAGTCCCTGAGCCCCTTATAAACACCTGCCCCCTAATAGGCAACAGGTGTACCTCCTTAAGCCAAGATGATCCAATGGCTCCATGTGACAGGAGGGCTGGCTGCAAGGCCTGGAGTCCGGAGTCCGCAGACTGGAGCAAGATCCGGAAGGCGGGCTCCGGACCGGACTCCAACACACTTTCCTTAAAATCCCTTAATTACTAACTACTGTACCTTTTTTCTCATTGCACAATACTAAATCTACAATAGCATCTCACTTTCTACACCACCATTTCCTCAAAATATAGATCCAGAAAATCATATATTGTACTCTTCATGAATTCATACTCCACTTTATTACTGATGAGTTTCTTTGTCCACATATATACATAACAAGTCAAACCAATAGTAAGCTATTCAACTGTCAAGCCTATTCCATTATTCAATATGAAAATGGCTGATTTTCCATCTCATCGTTATTTTCTCTCCATACACTTCATGCCTTTTGTGTCTAGAAACCTATCCATCTCTGTTTTAAATAGTGTCATGGCTTCATAGAAAACTACAGCACAGAAAAAGACCTTTCAGCTCATTTAGTCCATGTCAAACCATTTAAGTTGCCTACTCCTAATGACCAGAACCAGGGCATAGCCCTCCATACCCCTACCATTCATACAACCATCCTAACTTCTCTTAAATGTTGAAATTGAGCTTGCATGCACCACTTGCACTCACCACCCTCTGAATGATGAAGTTTTCCCTCATGTTCCTTTTAACCTTTTCACCCTACACATTTAACCCATAACCTCTCATTGCAGACCCACCCACCATCAGTGGGAAAAGCCTGCTTGCAATTGCTCTATCTATATCCCTTATAATTTTGTATATCTCTACCAAATCTCCCCTCAGTTTTCTATGTTCCAAGGAGTAAAGTCCTAACCTATTCAATCTTTCCTTATAACTCAGGCCTGCCAGACCTGGCAAGATCTTGTAAATTCCTCTGTACATCTTGTTTACATCTTTCCTGTAGGTAGGTGACTAAAACTGCCTACCATACTCCAAATTAGGCCTTATCAACATTGTATACAGCTTCAGCATGACATGACATTCCATTTCAGAAACTCAGTGCTTTGATTTATGAAGTCCAATGTGCCAAAAGCTTCCTGACGACCTGTCAAGTCACTTTCAATGAATTATGGACCTGTATTCCCAATTCATAGAGCAGTCCTCATGGACCTGTATTCCCAGTTCATAGAGCACTCCTCATGGACCTGTATTCCCAGTTCATAGAGCACTCCTCATGGACCTGTATTCCCAGATCCCTTTGTTCATACAGCACTCCTCAGTGCCATATTGTTCACTGTTTACAACCTACACTGGCTGGTGCTAGTAAAATGCAACGCCTCACACTTGTCTGCATTAAATTCCATCTGCTATTTTTCAGCCCATTTTGTCAGCTGGTCCAGATCCCTCTGTAAGCCATGATAGTCTTCCTCACTGTCCACTACACCCCCAATCTTGGTAGTATCTGCAAACTTGCTGATCCAATTAACCCCATTATCAGCAGATTGTTGATATAGATGACAAACAACAATGGACCCAGTACTGATCCCTGTATCTCTCCACTAGTCACAGACCATGTGAGAGAGGTAACCATCTGCTACCACTCTCTGGCTTCTCCCACAAGGCCAATATCTAATCCAATTTACTACCTCATCCTGAATGCTGAGCAACTGAACCTTCTTGATCAACGTTCCATGCAGGACCTTGTCAAATGCTGTGCTAAAGCCCATGCAGACAATATCCACTGTCTTGCCATCACCAACTTTTTTGGTAACATCCTTGAAAAACTCTGTGAGCTTGGTTATAATTGACCTATTACACACAAAGCCATGTTGACTATCCCTAATCAGTCCTAGTCTGTCCAAATATTCATATATCCTGTCCTTTAGAATATCTTCCAATAACTTTCCCACTGCTGGTGTCCTGGTTTGTTCTTAAAGCCTTTATTAGACAGGAGAACAATATTGTCTATCCTCTAGTCATCTGATGTCTTCAAGTATATTTAAGTGGCATGTACTCGATTGCTTTCTGTGGCTAAAAATCCCACAGTTTTTACATCTAAATAAATCACTCCATCCTAAAATGCCAAAAATAACTCTGTCCTAAATGACAAGCCATGTATTGTAATAAGAATCAGAACCAGAATCAGGTTTAATATTATTGACATATGTCATGAAACGTGTTGTTATCTGGTAGCCATACATTACAACACATAAGAATAAAAAACTAAACTACAGTAAGATATATACGTGTGTGTATATATATTTATAAAGTTAAATTAGATAAGTAACGCAAAAAGAGGAAAAAGTAGTGAGGTCGTGTTCATGGGTTCATTATCCATTCAGAAATCTGATTGCAGAGGGGAAGGAGCTGTTCCTGAGCTGTTGAGTGTTTGCATTTTGGCTCCTGTACCTCCTTCTTGATGGGAGCAACGAGTAGAGAGCATGTCCTGGGTAATGGAAGTCCATAATGATGAATGACTCCTTTTTGAGGCATTGCTCTTTAAAGATATCCTGGATACTGGGAAAGCTAATGCCCATGATGAAGCTGGCTCAGTTTACATCTTGCTGCAACTTATTTCGATCCTGTGCAGTAGTGCCTTCCCTCTCCCCATACCAGACGGTGATGCAGCCAGATAGAATGCTGTCCATGGTACATCTTAAGAAAATTATGAGTGTCTTTGGTGACATACCAAATATCCTCAAACTGCTAATGAAATATAGCCACTATTGTGCCTTCTTTGTAACATCACTGATATTTTGGACCCGGGATAGATGCTCAGAGATATTGACACCCAGAAACTTGAAATTTCTTACTCTTTCTACATCTGATCTCCCTATGAGGATAGGTGTGCGTTTCTTCATCTTACCCTTTCTGAAGTCCACAATCAACTCTTTGGTCTTATTGACGCTAAGTACAAGATTGTTGCTGCGACACCAACTAGTTGATCTATCTCGCTCCTGTTCGCCTTCTTGTCTCCATCTGATATTCTTCCAACAATAGTTGCGTCATCAGGAAATATATAGATGGCATTTGAGCTGTGCCTCACCACACAATCATAGGTGCAGAGAGAGTTGAGCAGTGGCTAAGCACATATCCTTGAGGTGCACCGGTGTTGATTGTCAGTGAGGTGGAGATGTTATTTCCAATCTGCACAGACTGTCATCTTCCAGTGAGGAAGTCGAGGATCCAATTGCAGAGGGAGGTACAGAGGCCCAGTTTTTGGAGCTTTTTGATCAGAACTGTAGGAATGATTGTGTTAAATGATGAGCTGTGGTAAATAAACAGCAGCCTGATGTTATTGCTATTATCAATGGTGATCCAAGTCTGCATGAAAAGCCAATGGGATCACATTCTCTGTAGACATATTATGGTGATAGGCAAACACGAGGAAATCTGCAGATGCTGGAAATTCAAACAACAACACACACAAAATGCTGTGTTCCACCAGCATTTTCTGTGTGTTGTTGTATGGTGATAGGCAAATTGCAGTGGCTCCAGTCCTTGTTTAGGCATGAGTTAATTCTAGTCATAACCAACTTCTCAAAGCATTGCATCACCATTGACATGAGTTAGTTGTTAAGGCAGCTCACCCAGCTCTTCCTGGGCACTGGTATAATTGTTGCTCTCTTGAGGCTGGTGCAAAACTTCCAACTGTATCAATGAGAGATTGAAAATGGCTTTGAACATAGTTGGTTGGCATAGCTTTTCAGAACCTTTCCAGAGACCACAGGACATAGGAGCAGAAGTAGGCCATTCAGCTCATCAAGTCTGCCCCAGCACTCTATCATGCCTGATCCCCGATCCTACTCAAACCCATACACCTGCCTTCTCGCCATATCCTTTGATGTCTGACTGATCAGGAATTGATCAACTTCTACCTTAAGTATACCCATGGACTTGGCCTCCACTGCAGTCTGTGATAGAGCATTCCACAGATTTACTACTCTCTGACTAAAACAATTCCTCCTTCTAAAGGGTTTCTCCTCAATTTTGAGGTTGTGCCCTCTGGTTCTGGATACCCTCACTATAGGAAACATTCTCTTAACATCCACCCTTTCTAGTCCTTTTAATATTTGGCAGGTTTCAATGAGATCCCCCTGCATTCTTCTAAATTCCAGTGAGTATAGACCCAAAGCTGTCAAATGCTCCTCACATGTTAACTTCTTCGTTCCCAGACTCATCCTCATGAACCTCCTTTGGACTCTCTCCAATAACAACACATCCTTTCTGAGATATGGGACCCAGAACTGTTGACAATACTCCGTGTGGCCTGACTAGTGTACTATAAAAGCATTATCTCCTTGCTTTTATATTCTATTGCCCTTGAAATAAATGCTAACATTGCATTTACCACAGACTCAACCTGTAAATTAACCTTCTAGGAGTCTTGCATGAGGACTTCTAAGTCCTTCTACACCTCTGATGCTTGAACCTTCTCCTGATTTAGATAATAGACTATTAATCCTTTTACCAAAATGCATTATCATACATTTCTCTACACTGTATTCCATCTGCCACTTTTTTGCCCATTCTTCCAATTTGTCTAAGTCTTACTGCAATTGCATTGCTTCCTCAGCACTATCTACCTCTCCACCTATCTTTGTATTATCTGCAAACCTTCCCACAAAGTTATCAATTCTATTACCTAAATCATTGACAATGTAAAAAGCAGCGGTCCCACTACTGACCCCTGAGATGCAATATACCCATTAAGCTGATCTGTTATTTCTTTGCCCCCCTTACTATCTCACCAGCATAATTTTCCAGTGGTCCAATATCAACTCTCACCTCCCTTTTACTCTTTAAATAACCGGAAAAACTTTTGGTATCCTGCTTTATATTATTGGCTGGTCTGCTCTCATAGTTCATTTTTTTCCTTATAGTTTTTTTAGTTGCCGTTTGTTGGATTCTTAAAGCTTCCCAATCATCCAACTTCCCACTCCCTTTTGCTACCTTATATGCTCTTTCCTTGGCTTACCAGATACACCATTGGGAGATCTGTGAGATTTCACCCCCTTGAAAGATGTTCTGACGTTGGCCGCTGAGGCAGAGATCTCAGGGTCACTGGGTGCTGCAGGGATCCTCATAGTTGTAGTTTTATTCTCCTCTTCAAAGCGTGCATAAAAGGTGTTGATCTCATCTGGGATTGAAACATCACTGCCATTCATAGTGTTAGATTTTGCTTTCTTCGAAGCAAACCCTGCCAGAGTTAATGTGCCTCTAATTCTGCCTCTAACCTTAATTGAAATTGTTCTTTTGCTCTTGAGATGGCCTTTCATAAGTTGTACCTGGCCTTCTTGTTTAGTCCTGGATCACCAGACTTGAATGCCACAGATCTAGCCCTCAGCTGTCTATGAGTCTTCTGGTTCATCCATGGTTTTTGATGTGGTGTACGGTATATTCTCATAGGCACACACTCATCCACATTGGTTTTAATGAAGTCAGTGACAACTGTGGCATGTTCATTTAGATTCAACAATGAATCCCTGAATACAGTCCAGTTCACTGACTCAAAGCAGTCCCGTAAATGCTCCTGCACCTCCTTTTGTCCACCTCCTTCTTGGTGCTCACTACTAGTGCTGCAGTCTTCAGTCTCTGCCTATACTCAAGGGGTAGGAGTATAGCCAAGTGATCAGAATTTCCAAAGTGTGGGTGTGGGATGGCACAGTAAGTGCTCTCAATGATGGTGTAACAGTGGTCCAGTGTGTCGGCTCCTCTGGTTCCATAGTGATATGTTGATGCTAATTATTTAGAGACTTTTTGAAGCTGACTGGTTAAAATCCCCCAAATAATTGGGAAGGCATTATGTGCGCTGTTTCATACATATTCATTATATCACTCAGTTTGTCAGCTCCTGCTTGACATGAACCTGAGGTGGGGTATACCACTACCAAGATGATGGCTGAAAACTCCTTTGGTAGATAAAGTAGATGGCAAAATGGTCACAAGGTGTTCCAGGTCAGATGAGCAGGACTGGGATGGAACTGACACTTGTCCACCATGAGGAGTTATTGTGAACTCACAGACCAAGGAATAATTCTCTCTGCATCCAGTTGATCTAGCCTGGTATAGATTTTGTACAAACCCTCTTCATCGTTTAAACTCGAACAGTGCATGCCGGTCAATGGAAGATATCCTCATATGCCAGTCATGACATCCCAGGAATCTGCTTTGGAAATTGCAGTGTACAGATCTATTTCTTTTAGTACAATGACTCTCCTTAGCACTCATTATTGACTGATAATTCACCCATGTGCATTGAATTTGTTGTTCTCTCTGCAAGATGAATATACAAGTTTACTACCTCTGAGTGTGTGCCTTTATTTATTCGATATGTAATTGTACAGATGCAACAAACCGGTGATGAGTAAGAACCGGAATGTCAGTGAATATCACCAAATGCACTGATAGTTATGAGATGACAGAAGTTAGAGGAAGGGAGAGAGACAGCAGGAGGAAAGAATAAAACAGCAAAGAGAAGTCAGTCACGGATGCCAGCACAGGGATGAGTGAATGACAGTGAGAGATGCAAAATTAGCAAAGCTAAAGTGAAAATAAAGTGACGATGGCCTTAGTTGAGAAAGTTGACAAATTTGATCATGCTAATGAGGACTGGGAATCATATATCGAGGGGGTGGAACTATGCTAATGATGTGAATCAGGATAGAAAGTGGTGGGTGTGTGGAATGCACTACCAGCAGTGGTGATGGAAGCGGATACAATAGGGTCTTTTAAGAGTCTCTTAGATAGGTACATGGAGCTCAGAAAAATAGAGGGCTATGTGCTAGGGAAATTCTAGGCAGTCTCTAGAGTAGGTTACATGGTTGGCACAACATTGTGGGCTGAAGGGCCTGTAATGTGCTGTAAATTTCTATGTTCTATGATAATAAAGCCTCCACACATCTTAGCTTAATGGATGCTAAAATGTACAGTCTCTTATTCAACTTAGTAACTCCTGTAAAACCAGCAAGCAAGATGTTCAACAAAACTGAGCCCAAAATCGCTAGTAATAGCTGAGAGATTTAGATTTCACAAAAGAACCAATCAAATGATGAAAGCATTTCTGAATGCAGTGCAGTACTGCGCAAACTTTCCCAATACTGTTACTTTGGAAGATGGACTTTCTGATGCACTAAGGGATAGGTTTGTATGTGACATTCAAGATGCTCTAAAGAAGCTACTGTCAGAAAGAGACCTAACCTTACAATGGACATTGACCATTACAATATTGTTAGAGACTGCAGCAAAGGATGCGTCAGAACTACAGAAAAAGAGTTTAGAATGTGAAACACACAAAATGTCTGTCAATAGTGCAAAAAAACAAAAATATTATTGATGTGGCAAATCCTCCCATGATGCAAATGCAAAGAAAAATTCTGCAGAAAGTGCCATAGACAAAATCACATAGAGAGTGTGCAAGTCTAATAAAAAGCACAACCAAAGAGAAAAACCACACAGAGTGAAACACTTCAAACACAAAACTAAACAAGAAACTGAAGTGTCCGACTGTGAAACTGAATCAGAAAGCACAGAGTCTGACAAAGGTAAGCTGTCATGCCTGGAACTGCATAGCATTCCTGAAGCAGATCACAAAATCATATGGATCACAACAGATGGGTCTGGTGTAAAACTGAAAATGGAGCTGGATAGAGAGATAGCTTTGTCTATAATTTCAGACACTGGCTACAACAGACTGTTATCTAGGCTACCATTAGAAAAGAACTCCGTGATGGTAAAGATCTACACAGACAGAAAACCAAAGGCGAAATAAAAGTGTATGTGACATACAGAGGCAAAACACAGCAGTTAGAGCTTTATGTGTTGAAAAGTGCAGGGGCAGCACTTTCTGGACATGAATCGTTGAGAAAAATCCAACTAGATGCTATTTACACTCTGGCACACAGTACATCCATGAACAAGGTCTACTATATATGTACCTGCTGGCCTGCAGATAAAACCGGTAGCCAGTGCTGCCTTTCTCACTAATTCCATCTGTTCTGCAAGGAAATTTCTATAAATTCTATCTCCTTTACCATAACATTGGAGAGGGATAGGAATAGACAAGTTAGGAAAGTGTTTAATTGGAGTAAGAGGAAATATAAGCCTATCATGCAGGAACTTGGAAGCATAAATTGGGAACAGACGTTCTCAGTGAAATGTACAGAAGAAATGTGGAAAATGTTCAGGGGATATTTGTGTGGAGTTCTGCATATGTACGTTCCAATGAGACAGGGAAAGTATGGTCAAGTACAGGAACTGTGGTTTACAAAGGCTGTTGTAAATCTAGTCAAGAAGAAAAGATGAGTTTATGAAAGGTTCAAAAAACTAGGCAATGATAGAGATCTAGAAGATTACAAGGCTAGCATGAAAGAGCTTAAGAATGAAATTTGGAGAGCCAGAAGAGGCCATGTGAAGGCCTTGGAGGATAGGATTAAGGAAAACCCCAAGGCATTCTACAAGTACATGAAGAGCAAAAGGATAAGACATGAGAGAATAGGACCAACCAAGAGTGGAAAAGTGTGTATGGAACCAGAGGAGATAGCAGAGCTAATTAATGAGTACTTTGCTTCAGTATTCACTACAGAAAAGGATCTTGGTGATTATAGGGATGACTTACAATGGACTGAAAAGATTGAGTATGTAGATAATAAGAAAGAGGATGTGCTGGAGCTTTTGGAAAACATCGTAGGATAAATCACCGGGATGAGACGAGATGTACCCCAGGCTACTGTGCAAGGCGAGGGAGGAGATTGCTGAGCCTCTGGCAATGATCATTGAATCATCAATGGGGAGGGAAGAGGTTCCAAAGGATTGGAGAGTTGCGAATGTTGTTCCTTTATTCAAGAAAGGGAGTAGAGATAGACCAGGAAATTATAGACCAGTGAGTCTTAACTCAGTGGTTGGTAAGTTGATGGAGAAGATTCTGAGAGGCAGGATTTATGAATATTTGGAGAGGCATAATATGATTAGGACTAGTCAGCATGGCTTTGTAAAGGGCAGGTCGTGCCTTACAAGCCTGATTGAATTTTTTGAGACTGTCACTAAACACATTGATGAAGGAACAGTAGTAGATGTAGTGTATATGGATTTCAGCAAGGCATTTGATAAGGTACCCCATGCAAGACTTATTGAGAAAGTAAGGAGGCATGGGAATCAAGGGCTGGTTTGCCCATAGAAGGCAAAGAGTGATTGCAGACAGGTCATATTCTGCATGGAGGTCGGTCACCAGTAGTGTGCCTCAGGGATCTGTTCTGGGACCCCTACTCTTCGCGATTTTTATAAATGACCAGGATGAAGAAGTGGAGGGATGGGTTAGTAAATTTGCTGATGCCACAAAGGTTGGAGGCATTGTGGATAGTGTGGAGGGCTGTCAGAGGTTACAACAGGACATTGATAGGATGCAAAACTGGGCTGAGAAGTGGCAGATGGAGTTCAACCCAGGTAAGTGTGAGGTGGTTCATTTTGGTACGTCAAATATGATGGCAGAATATAGTATTAATGGTAAGACTCTTAACAGTGTGGAGGATCAGAGGGATCTTGGGGTCTGAGTCCATTGGACACACAAAGCTGCTACGGTTAAGGAGGTGGTTAAGGAGGCATATGGTGCATTGGCGTTCATCAATCATGGGATTGAGTTTAGAAGCCAAGAAGTAACGTTGCAGCTATATAGGACCCTGGTCGGACTCCACTTGGAATACTGTGCTCAGTTCTGGTCACCTCACTACAGGATGTGGAAACCATAGAAAGGATGCAGAGGAGATTTACAAGGATGTTGCCTAGATTAGGGAGCATGCCTTATGAGAACAGGTTGAGTGAACTCAGCCTTTTTTCCTTAGAGCTACGGAGGATGAGAGGTGACCTGATAGAGGTGTATAAGATGATGAGAGACATTGATCATGTGGTTGGTCAGAGGCTTTTTCCCAGGGCTGAAATGGCTAGCACGAGGGAGCATATTTTTAAGGTGCATAGAAGTAGGTACAGAGGAGATGTCAGGGATAAGTTTTTTACGCAGAGATTGGTAAGTGTGTGGAATGGGCTGCCTGTGATGGTGGTGGAAGTGAATATGAAAGGGTCTTTTAAGAGACTCCTGGACAAGTACATGGAGCTCAGAAAAATAGAGGGCTATGGGTAACCCTAGGTAATTTCTAAGGTAAGGACATCTTCGGCACAGTTTTCTGGCCCAAGGGGCTTATATTGTGCTGTAGCTTTTCTATGTTTCTGTGTTTCTAGACTGGCATACAATCAAAGCTCTCAATGTGTCATCAACAGGCAATGGCAGCCCAAATGGTAGCACTAACCAGAGACTATCACAGCAGCTTAATGCAAATGAGAAGATGCTTGAGGAGGGAATTGGTAAACTCAAAGGCATGAAGGCCAGAATTGAACTGGATGAAGCAACAACACTGTGATTCCATAAAGTGTGTCCCGTGCTTTACGCATTACATCCTAAAGTGGATGCTGAACTTCAGATTTGGAGGTGGCTGAAATTCTCTCCAGATTTGAGTGTAGCAATTGGGCCAGGCCCATTTCCTCAGTGATTAAGGCTGGAGCTATTCACATATGCGGGAATTCAAAGTGAGCATCAACCCTGTGCTGCATACCCCCTGCCGTGAATAGAAGATAGTTTGCTGGCAGGAAGAGGTTTGCAAAGGTTGACTTGTCACAAGCCTATCTGCAAATAGAGATTGAGGAGCCAAGCAGCAAGTACCTCACAATCAACATTCACAAGGGACTGTTCCAGTATAATTGTCTTGTCTTTGGCATTGCACCAGCTCCAGCAATTTGGCAAAGAGCAATAGACCAAGTGCTCCAAGACATCCCAGGAACACAATGTTACCTTGATGACATCATCATGACTGGCAAAAATGATGAAGAGTACCTCCAGAACTTTGGTAAAGTGCTTATCAGGCTGAGTGAGTATGGTCTGCATAGAAAGAGAGACAAATGTAAGTTTTTGAAGAATGTAATCAATAATCTGACCAAGTCATTGACAAGCATGGTTTACAAATAGTGGCATGCAAAAGTTTGGGCAACCCTGGTCAAAATTTCTGTTACCGTGCATAGCTAAGCAAGTAAAAGGGTAAAAGACCTGATTTCCAAAAGGCATAAAGTTAAAGATGAAACAATTCTTTAATATTTTAAGCAAGATTACTTTATTATTTCCATCTTTTACAGTTTCAAAATAACAAAAAAAGTAAAAGGGCTCAAAGCAAAAGTTTGTGGACCCTGCATTGTCAGTACTTTGTAACACCTCCTTTGACAAGTATCACAGCTTGTAAATGTTTTCTGTAGCCAGCCAAGAGTCTTACAATTCTTGTTTGGGGGATTTTCGCCCATTCTTCCTTGCAAAAGGCTTCTATTTCTGTGAGATTCTTGGGCCATCTTGCATGCACTGCCCTTTTGAGGTCTATCCACAGATTTTCAATGATGTTTAGGTCGAGGGGCTGTGAGGGCCATGACAAATCCATTGTAGATTTTGAGGTGTGTTTAGGATCATTATCCCATTGTAGAAGCCATTCTCTTATCATCTTCAGCTTTTTTACAGACGGTGTGATGTTTGCTTCCAGAATTTGCTGGTACTTAATTGAATTCATTCATCCCTCTACCAGTGAAATGTTCCCCGTGCCACTGGCTGCAACACAAGCCCAAAGCATGATCGATCCACCCCCATGCTTAACAGTTGGAGGGGTGTTCTTTTCGTGAAATTCTGCACCCCTATTTCTCCAAACATACCTTTGCTCATTGCGGCCAAAAAGTTCTATCTTAACTTCATCAGTCCACAGGACTTGTTTCCAAAATGCACCAAGATTGTTTAGATGTTACTTTGCAAAATTCTGGTGCTGAATTTTGTGGTGAGGATGCAGGAAAGGTTTTCTTCTGATGACTCTTCCATGAAGGTCATATTTGCGCAGGTGTCACTGCACAGTAGAACAGTGCACCACCACTCCAGAGTCTGCTAGAACTTCTTGAATATCTTTTGCAGTCAAATGGGGATTTTGATTTGCCTTTCTAGCAATTCTACGAGCAGTTCTCTCAGAAAGTTTTCTTGGTCTTCCAGACCTCACCTTGACCTTCACCATTTCTGTTAACTGCTATTTCTTAATTACATTACAAACTGAGGAAATGGCTACCTGAAAATTATTTGGTATCTTCTTATAGCTTTCTCTTGCTTTGTGGGCATTATTTATTTTAATTTTTGGAGTGCTAGGCAGCTGCCTAGAGGTGCCCATGGCTGATGATTGTTGGGACAAGGTTTGAGGAGTCAGGGTATTTATAAAGCTTTGACATTTGCAATCATCTGGCCTTTCCTAATGATGACTGTGAACAAGCCATAGCTCTAACAAACTAATTAAGGTCTGAGACCTTCGTAAAAGTTATCTGAGAGCTCAAATCTCTTGGGTGTCCAAACTTCTGCATGGTGCTCCTTTCCTTTTTTTCACTCTAAAATTGTATGAAACAAAAATTATACACTAATCTTGATTAAAATGTCAAAAAGAATGTTCCATCTTTAACTTTATGCCTTTTGGAGATTAGTTCATCTTCTACTCACTTAACTATTCATAGCAACAGAAATTTTGACCAGGGGTGCCCAAACTTTTGCATGCCACAACAAGTCACAAGAGAAGACTGAAACAATGATTACAATGCTGAGCACTATTCCTAGGAGTACACTCTTATGACTCAAAAGTACCAGGCAACACAGCAATGCTGACAGCTTGTCACGTCTTCCACAACTGAAGGTGAAAAGTCTTCATTCTCTGAGCCAGCAGAGGTGTTCTACGCATGTTTGTTGAACCAGCTCCCGGTAAGAAATTCTGAAACACAAAGAGTACAAGGAATGACCCAATATTATCACAAGCCTATGACATCATCATGCAAGGATGGCCAGCTCATGGTAATCCTATGTTTCCGGAGTTCTCATTGTAATAGAACATAGAACATAGAATAGTACAGCACATTACAGGCTCTTCGGCCCACAATGTTGTACTGACCTTTAAACCCTGCCTCCCATATAACCTCCCACCTTAAATTCCTCCATATACCTGTCTAGTAGTCTCTTAAACTTCACTAGTGTATCTGCCTCCACCACTGACTCAGGCAGTGCATTCCACACACCAACCACTCTCTGAGTGAAAAACCCTCTAATATTCCCCTTGAACTTCCCTCCCCTTACCTTAAAGCCATGTCCTCTTGTATTGAGCAGTAGTGCCCTGGGGAAGAGGCGCTGGCTGTCCACTCTGTCTATTTCTCTTAATATCTTGTACACCTCTGTCATGTCTCCTCCATCCTCCTTCTCTCCAAAGAGTAAAGCCCTAGCTCCCTTAACCTCTGATCATAATCCATACTCTCTAAACCAAGCAGCATCCTGGTAAATCTCCTCTGTACCCTTTCCAATGCTTCCACATCCTTCCTATAGTGAGGCGACCAGAACTAGACACAGTACTCCAAGTGTGGCCTAACCAGAGTTTTATAGAGCTGCATCATTACATCGCGACTCTTAAACTCTATCCCTCAACTTATGAAAGCTAACACCCCATAAGCTTTTTTAACTACCCAATCTACCTGTGAGGCAACTTTCAGGGATCTGTGGACATGTTCCCCCAGATCCCTCTGCTGCTCCACACTACCAAGTATCCTGCCATTTACTTTGTACTCTGCCTTGAAGTTTGTCCTTCCAAAGTGTACCTCCTTACGCTGCTCCGGGTTGAAATCCATCTGCCAATTCTCAGCCCACTTCTGCATCCTATCAATGTCTTTCTGCAATCTTCAACAATCCTCTATACTATCTACAACACCACTAACATCTGTGCTGTCTGCAAAACTTGCCACCCCAGCCTTCTACCCCCACATCCAGGTTGTTAAAAAAAATCATGAAAAGTAGAGGTCCCAGAATAGATCCTTGTGGGACAGCACTAGTCACAACCCTCCAACCTGAAGGTACTCACTCCACCATGACCCTCTGCCTTCTGCAGGCAAGCCAATTTTGAATCCACCTGGCCAAACTTCCCTGGGTCCCATGCCTTCTAACTTTCTGAATAAGCCTACCATGTGGAACCTTGTCAAATGCCCTACTAAAATCCATGTAGATCACATCCACTGCACTACCCTCATCTATATGCCTGGTCACCTCCTCAAAGAACTCTAATAGGCTTGTTAGGCATGATCTGCCTTTCACAAAGCCTTGCTGACTGTCCCTGATCAGACCATGTTTCTCTAAATGCCCATAGATCCTATCTGTAAGAATCTTTTCCAACAGCTTTCCCATCACAGATGTAAGGCTCACTGGTCTATAATTACCTGGACTATCCCTACTACCTTTTTTGAACAAGGGGACAACATTTGCCTCCCTCCAATCCTCTGGTACCATTCCCGTGGACAATAAGGACATAAAGATCCTAGCCAGAGGCTCAGCAATCTCTTCCCTCGCCTCGTGGAGCAGCCTGGGAAATATTCCGTCAGGCCCCAGGGACTTATCCGTCCTAATGTATTTTAACAACTCCAACACCTCCTCTCCCTTAATATTAACATGCTCCAGAACATCAACCTCACTCATATTGTCCTCACCGTCATCAAGTTCCCTCTCAGTGGTGAATACCAAAGAGAAGTATTCATTGGGGACCTAGCTCACTTCCACAGCCTCCAGGCACATCTTCCCACTTTTATCTCTAATCGGTCCTACTTTCACTCCTGTCATCCTTTTGTTCTTAACATAATTGAAGAATGCCTTTGGGTTTTCCATTACCCTACTCGCCAAGGCCTTCTCTTGCCCCCTTCTTGCTCTTCTCAGCCCCTTCTTAAGCTCCTTCCTTGCTACCCGCTATTCCTCAATAGACCCATCTGATCCTTGCTTCCTAAACCTCATGTATGCTGCCTTCTTCCACCTGACTAGATTTTCCGCCTCACTTGGTTCCTTCACCCTACCATTCTTTATCTTCCTCACCAGGACAAATTTATCCCTAACATCCTGCAAGAGATCTCTAAACATCGACCACATGTCCATAGCACATTTCTCTCCAAAAACATCATCCCAATTCACACCCGCAAGTTCTAGCCTTATAGCCTCATAATTTGCCCTTCCCCAATTAAAAATTTTCCTGTCCTCTCTGATTCTATCCTTTTCCATGATAATGCTAAAGGTCAGGGAGCGGTGATCACTGTCCCCCAGATGCTCACCCACTGACAGATCTGTGACCTGACCCGGTTCATTACCTAATACTAGATCTAGTATGGCATTCCCCCTAGTCGGCCTGTCAACATACTGTGACAGGAATCCGTCCTGGACACACTTAACAAACTCTGCCCCATCTAAACCCTTGGAACTAATCAAGTGCCAATCAATATTAGGGAAGTTAAAGTCACCCATGATAACAACCCTGTTGTTTTTGCACCTTTCCAAAATCTGCCTCCCAATCTGCTCCTCGGTATCTCTGCTGCTGCCAGGGGGCCTAAAGAATACCCCCAGTAGAGTAACTGCTCCCTTCCTGTTCCTGACTTCCACCCATACTGACTCAAAAGAGGATCCTGCTACATTACCCACCCTTTCTGCAGCTGTAATAGTATCCTTGACCAGTAATGCCACCCCTCCTCCCCTTTTCCCCCCTCTCTATCCCTTTCAAAGCGCTGAAATCCAGGAATATTGAGAATCCATTCCAGTCCTGATGCCAGCCAAGACTCTGTAATGGCCACTACATCATAATTCCATGTATGTATCCAAGCTCTCAGATGAGATCTCATCCATCCAAGATGAGATCAACTGTCTGTATGTCAAAGAACCCTGATCTGTGGTTCTCATATCGTGGTTCCCCTAAACTGTGCACCAGAATGTTAGAAAATCTGCATGAAGGACCCTTGGGGTACAGTCAAGATGAAAAGCCTCACCCAGAGCTATGTGTGGTGGCTGATAGATTGAAGATTGACAAAAAGCTGTTCAGTTCAAAATGCACCCCACAGACACCTTTACACCAGTGGGAGTGGCCACCTTTACCATGGCAAAGAGTGCATATTGACTTCGTTGGGTCACATTTCCGATTCCTGTGGATGCTCATTTGAAGTGTCCTGAGATCATACCAATGAAGTCAACCTCATCAGAAAAGAGTGTTTCCGCTCTGAGGCCTATCTTCACCAGAAATGGCTTATCTGAACAAATTTTGAATGACAACCAACCACAATACATGTCAGAAGAGTTCAGAATATTCATGAAGAAAAATGGCATCAAACATTTCAAGTCGGCTCCTCATCACCCAGCAATGAATGGGTTAGCTAAATTGTTTATCCAAAGCTTCAAGAAGTCCATTAAAGATATGGGCAAGGTGGACATTTCTCTCCAGCACAAGGAGGACAACTTACTTTTCATGTATTGGAACTCTATTCATGTGAGGACAAATTAAACACCTGCAATGCTGTTCATGAACAGGAATCTGAGATCTTACATAGGCCGCCTGAAACCAGACTTCCGGAGGGAAATACAGAATAAATATTTTAGCCAGTTGCCAAGTAAACCAGCAAGGAGCTTATGTTTGGACAGGGAGTCCTAGTGCGTGATTACTGAGAAGACAAGTGGACACCCAGTAGGATAGCTACAAGAACTGGACCACTGATGTGCACAGTGGATGTTGGAGATCATATATGGGGACATCGTGTGGACCAGATACTGGATGCTCAGTCGAAGAATATATCTGGGTCGTCTGCGTCCAAACAGACAGGCACATTGCATCCACTGGATTTACCTCTCAGTGATGATCATGTCACTAACAGCAATGACTCACCTGCAAGAGAAAAAGTTGTCTTTGTCAAGAAACTGCCAAGCCTGATGCAACTCCACAGGTCCAGAGGCGCCATCCTGAAAGAAATAGAGCGCCACCAAAAAAACTGGATCCTGAGTATAGTGAAGTTAGTTATGGACTGTTACTTAAAAGAAAATCAAGTAAACACTGTCATTGTGAAAGCATGTTTATTTGAACATGTTCTGTTAAAAGGAAATTGAACGTTTTGTTAAATATACAGCTTTATGTTACATTAATTTAAAGGGGGAGGAACTTCACCTCTGAGTGATTCCTTTATTTATTTGATACATAGTTGTACAGACACAATTGAAATCTTCACTGAACTCCCTATCTATGGTGTGTTTATGAAGATCATGTTCTGTTCCTCTTGTAATGGAGGCCAATGCACAATATGCATTCTTGACTGCTCAATGCATATTTCCTGTTAATGATCATGTAGGTCACAGTATGTAAATCTCTCACCATTTAACTAGCACCCTGCCTTTGTTTCTGTAGTTAAAGTGGATAACATCTGATTAATCCATGTTATAGTGCTTCTGCAATGCGTTCATTGACTCAAGTTGCCTAAATCACTTTGGAGATTTTCTGTGTTGTCCTTAGAGTTTATGATGTCACATACTTTCTTGTCATCAGCAAACTTAGAACTTTTGGATCTCTCATGCAAGTCATTAAAATATATTTTCAGATAGCTGAAGCATAAGCACTGATACCTGCAAAACTCCACTTGTCATTGCCCATCTCCCCTAAAAATACCTATTTATTCTAGTTCTCTGTGTCTTGCCTGTCAACCAATTTTCAATCCATTTCAGCATTTTAACCTCAATATTATCAGTGCTCTTAATAGTGAGGAGGACAGTCTTAAATGACAAGATAATATTGGTGAGTAAATATGATGAGCATAGCAATAGCAGATGGAATTTCATCCCGCTTGTTGTGAAGTAATGCAATTTAGGGGGACTAATGAGGTCGGAGAAATACAAAGTATATCCAAAGGACCATGATGTATAAATGCAAGGATCCCTGAAAACGATAAGTAGTTGGGTTAGTTCCTTTGTTCCAGTTGGGGAAAACAGTATTAGGGTACGAGGTTATGATATAACTTTATAAAACACTGGTTAGGCCACAGCTGGAGTTCCATGTTACTTCCCTCTAGGTACATGATTATATAACAAATGATTCGTTGACTGTTGATAAACCAAAGTTTGTCACTTTCATGGCAGATGTGGTAAATTGTACAGCAGACTAAAACTGGGACAGAAAAGAACTAAAATTATATTAAAAGTTTCATAAGAATATACAGAGATAAAAAAACCTTACTCTAGATGTTATTAATGCCTTACAAAGAGTAAATAATGCTCAGACTTCAAAGGAGAATTTATAATGGTTTTTCTAATCTTACAATGGAATGCTAGAAGTCTGTTAGCTAATGGTTAAGAGTTTAAGAAATTTATTGAAGACTTACCAAAGAAACCTGATGTTATACATGTATAGGAGACGGCTGAAATATTGTTTGATATTGTCTAAGGTACAAGATTATGTTCATAGAAGATGGCGTCAGAAAGCGAGTAATAGAGGAGTGGCTAGCTTTGTCAAAAATGGGAGTTATAGATATTGGAGCTGCTTATGAGTCAATTGTGGTTTAAATTTGGGGAAAGAATAATAAAATACTGATCATTTTTATAACCTTTGGAAAGATGATATTGGAAAATATAACCTGATATAATGGAAATGGGAAAAATCAGGTCAGATGGTATGGGGATTTTAATGTTCATAGTACTACGTGGGGTTGTGGTGACATAGAACCATAGAACTTTACAGCACAGAAACAGGCCTTTTGGCCCTTCTTGGCTGTGCCAAACCATTTTTCTGCCTAGTCCCACTGACCTGCACCTGGACCATATCCCTCCATACACCTCTCATCCATGTACCTGTCCAAGTTCTTCTTAAATGATAAAGATAAGCCTACATTTACCACTTCATCTGGCAGCTCATTCCACACTCACGCCACTCTCTGAAGAAGCCCCTTTAATGTTCCTTTAAACTTTTCCCCCTTCACCTTTAACCCATGTCCTCTGTTTTTTTTTTCTCCCCTAACCTCAGTGGAAAAAGCCTGCTTGCATTCACTCTATCTATGCCCATCATAATTTTATTTACCTCTATCAAATCTCCCCTCATTCTTCTACGCTCCAGGGAATAAAGTCCTAACCTATTCAACTGAGAAATAGTTTGTCTGTAACTCAATTTCTCAAGTCCTAGCCACATCCTTGTAAACCTTCTCTGCACTCTTTCAACGTTATTAATGTCATTCCTGTAATTCGGTGACCAAAACTGCACACAATACTCCAAATTTGGCCTCACCAATGCCCTATAATACTTACCAACTCTTATACTTTGATTTATAAAGGCCAATGTACCAAAAGCTCTCTTTACTATCCTATCTACCTGTGATGCCACTTTTAGGGAATTTTGTATCTGTATTCCCAGATCCCTCTGTTCTACTGCACTCCTCAGTGCCCTACCATTTACCTTGTATGTTCTACCTTGGT
Organism: Hypanus sabinus; assembly: GCF_030144855.1. NCBI lineage: Eukaryota > Metazoa > Chordata > Chondrichthyes > Myliobatiformes > Dasyatidae > Hypanus > Hypanus sabinus. The sequence goes on along the minus strand of NC_082706.1, from coordinate 76,027,240 downwards.
TTTTCTTTCCAAAGTGCAATACCACACACTTGCCTGTATTAAACTCCATCTGCCATTTTCAGCCCATTTTTCCAGCTGGTCTAAATCCCCCTGCAAGCTTTGAAAGCCTTCCTCACTGTCCACTACACCTCCAATCTTTGTATCATCAGCAAATTTGCTGATCCAATTTACCACATTATCATCCAGATCGTTGATATAGTTGATAAATAACAATGGACCCAGCACTGATCCTGTGGCACACCACTAGTCACAGGCCTCCACTCCACTACTACTCTCTGACTTCTCCCATTGAGCCAATGTCTAATCCAATTTGTTACCTCATCACGTATACCTAGCGACTAAATCTTCCTAACTAACCTCCCATGCGGGACCTTGTCAAAGGCCTTACTGAAGTCCATGTAGCCAACATCCACTGCCTTTCCTTCATCCACTTTCCTTGTAACCTCCTCGAAAAACTCTAATAGATTTGTTAAACATGACCTAACACACACAAAGCCCTGTTGACTCTCCCTAATTAGACCCTGTCCATCCAAATACTTGTAGATCCTATCTCTTAGTACTCCTTCCAATAATTTACCTACTACCGACGTCAAACTTACCGACCTATAATTTCATAGATGTGAATGAGGTGGTGGTGGAAGACTTTCTGGCAGAAAACTGTTTGGTGTGCTTGAATGATGGTGGAAGTACAAGGATAAATCTATCTAACAACACTGTTTCTGCTATAGATTTCATGACGGTATCTGGGGATAGGGCAAGTGTGTGCATCTGGGAAGTGTATAACGATAAAACAGTGGTGAATTATCATTTCCCCATTATCTGCACAATGGGAATAGATGTGAATCTGCAGAAATCTTCTCACATTCCCAGACAGAATTTCTAAAAGGCAAATTGGGATGTATTTGACGATTTATGTGCAAGTAGGTTTCCTGTTCATTTGCTTTGAAGGATATTGCTTTATGGAAGATTCCATAAAGTGCATCCAGTCTCTTACACACTACATCCTAAAGTAGATGCTGATCTTCAGAACTTGGAGGTATCTGGAATACTGAGTGGAGTGATTGGGCATGCCCATTGCCCCAGTGATCAAGGAAGGGAAGGCTAGAGCTATTCGCATATGCGGGGAGTTCAAAGTGAGCATCAAAACCCTGTGCTGCATACTGTGCATAAAAGATATTTTTGCAGGCTGGGAGAGGTTTTCAAAGATTGACTTGTCACAAGGGTATTGTCTTTAATACAATATGGGTGACTTCTGGCTTCCTGGAAATTAACGGTTGTTACCCCTATATTGAAACCTAGTAAGGTTTAATCACATACTTCCAGTTTTAGACATATTTCGCTAACTTCATGGATGTGAGATAATGGAATGAATGACTTAGCAAGGCTTATTTATTTGGTGGAAAGTAGTGGGAAATTAGTTGCATACCAGTCTGAATTTGTAAACTGAGAATGGCCATGGTCTCTGTTAAGTTTGGACTCTGATAGTTGTATGGTCCAAGCTAATAACAAATTGCTGGTGAGAAGATACGAGGGAAGAATGAGGAATTCTTTCTCTTTTCTTTCCAATCTTGAAGAAAGGTGTTGGCTTGAAAAGTTGACAGTTTGCTCATTTCCACGGATGCTGCCTGGCCTGCTGAGTTCCTCCAGCATTTTGTGTGTGTTACTTTGGATTTCCAGCATCTGCAGAATTTCCTATGTTAAATAATCAGAAGTAGCAGTTTTATTTTATGTAGAGAAAGCTTGTGAAATGTAATGGACACAAGGGTTGCTGTTTAAACTGGAAAAGATGGGAATAGGTGGTAGAATGTTCAAAATTGGATTCAATTTTTTTTATGTGAAAGGAAGATACAAGTTAGGGTGGGAACAACATTCTCTAATGAGTATGAGATAGAGAACGGGACTCCACAGGGGAGTATGTGTAGCCCACTCTTTTTTAATATGATGAATGATATTTTCTTAAATATTGGCTCAGATATTTCCAAGTCATTATATGCTGATTGTGGTGCGCTGTAGAAGCGAAGCAGGAATATAAATAACACACACAAAGTGCTGGTGGAACACAGCAGGCCAGGCAGCATCTATAAGGATAAGCACTGTTGGGCCGAGACCCTTCATTGACAGTGCTTCTCCTTATAGATGCTGCCTGGCCTGTTGTGTTCCACCAGCATCTTGTGTGTATTGTTTGAATTTCCAGCATCTGCAGATTTCCTCGTGTTTGCTCAGGAATATAAATTATATAGTTAGAAAAATGCAGGCAGTTATTAATGAAGTAGAGGAATGGGGATGTCGGAGCAGCTTTAAATTTTCTGTTGCAAAGACTCAAGTTATTTGTCTTTCTAAAAGGAACATTACATCCATAATTGATCTCAAGTTATTTGGTCAATCTCTTAAACACGAGTCAGTGGTAAAGTTTCTGGGTACCGTATGTGGTTGGATGCCAGGCTAATGTGAAAGGTGCATATGAGTGAAATTCTAGAGAAGTACAAGAAGTATAAATGTGCTGCTGTGCTTAGTTGGGTGTGATTTGTGTGTGAATATGAGGTCAAATGTATATTTAATCTGATCTGTCTTTGATTATGGATGTGTTGCTTATGGGTCAGCCTCACCAGTGGTTTTAAAGCCCATAGATAAATTTCAAGCTCAAGCATTGAGATTACGCTGTGTGCTATTAAATCATCCCCAATTTTGGCATTAGTAGTAGCATTGGGAGAAGTACCTTTACATCTACATAGATTACAGATTTATGGTTTATTGGGTTAATGTAAGAGGACAAAAAATCGGTCGTCCAATTAATAGAGTTTTGGAAGCACTGCATTTATAAGGCCTTCAGCTTTGGGTGGTTGGGAAATGACTGGGCACAAAATATTGTCCCAGGGTACACCTTTCTGTCACCCCTCCATGGTTTTTCTCTTTGCCTGAGGTTAATTTGGGCCTTCAGGAAATGATCAAGATTAGGAGTGATTGTATATCAGTGGCACAGGATGTTCAGCAATGTATAGGACAATAAGACCATAAGATATAGAAGCAGAATTAGGCCAGTTGGCCCATCGAGCCTGCTCTGCCATTTCATCATGGCTGATCCAATTTTCTTCTCAGCCCAAATCTTTTGCCTTCTCCTCGTATCCCTTCATGCCGTGACCAATCAAGAATCTATTAACCTCGCCCTTAAATTACGTAAAGACTTGGCCTCCACAGCTGACTATGGCAAAGAATTCCATAGATTCACCACTCTCTGGCTGAAGAAATACCTCCTCATCTCTATTCTAAAAAGATGTCCCTCTGTTCTGAGGCGGTGTCCTCTGAATTCTCCCTATATGTAGGCAGATGTATTTCTTATATATCCTCACAGGTGGTTCAATAGATCCCTTGATGTTCAGGAGTTTCTGTTTATATTCCAAAGTTTCAGGTGACTATTAAGAAAAGATTAAAAGATTATCAAAGTATCAGTATTCACGTCTGAGATAGTTGCTATCGTTTTAGCCTTGGAATAAGCTGAAGAAGTATGCCCTTCTCTGCTTCTCTGCTCTGATTTGTTCTTGGTTTTAACATTGATTATGCAGGAATTTCAAATCGTGGGGCAAATATTCTTCTTGAAATTGGAAAACATTTGTTGGGGCAGCAGGGTCTAGGCTTGTGTATACATTTCTTATGGGTCCTTGCCCAAGCTGAAGTTGAAAGAAACAATGTGGCAGACATTCTAGCCAAGCAATTACTTAAAATTAACGATATAAATGTAATGGTGCCTTTGCATAAAGTGGAGGCAAAAACCATAATTAAGAAGTCTATTTGATCACTGTGGCAACAAGGTTGGGACAAAGAACAGAAAGGGTGGCATTTATATAATATTCAGAGGGTGGTGAGAACTCAGCTGGGAGATGAGTATAAAAGGTGGGAAAGATTCAATGATCTCGAAGATTCAAAGTATGTGTGCAGTATACAACCCTGAGATTTGTCTTCCCAGCATTATGCAGTAAACGCTGCATAAACACTTTGATATTAAGTATACATAATAGGTTGAATAATTTATTGTTCAGAACTAATTTGCATGATACAGGCTCTTGAAGGGAGTGCACTTATCAAGAAACAGTGCAGCATATCTTGTTTGAACACAGCTCCTATGAGGTACAAAGGAAACATCTAGTGGCTAAATTGAAGTCTTTGGGACAGACACAGTTTAACATGAAAAGTTTGTTAGGATGTCACTGCCAATGTAATGTATTATAAGGGCATATTTGACTTTCTAAAAACCATTAGACTTCTTGATATTATTTGAGTTATTTCAGTAGGTGGCTGTATTGTTCTGTTGGTTAAACTTTACAAGAAGACGAGGAAGCAGAAGCAGAAGAAGAGTGTGGAGCTAAGGCTTCAGCTCAAGTGGCAGAATATATGGTCCATGTGTGGGGTGTGAGAGCAGTTTTGGTTAAAAGTAAAAGCTTCAGTGTGAGGGTTTTATTTTGTTGTCTGTAAATCCTTATTCTTGAATATAGGTTAACAGGATAGTAGATAGGACAGAGAAATGTTCTTCCTGCAAGATTATGGAAGTTAGAGGACCTCCCCGACAACTGCATTTGTGTGAAGTGCACTTTGCCGCAGTTCCTTACAGACTGGGTCTAGGAATGGAGCTGGATATACTCAAGACCATCTGGGAGGCTGAAAACCACGTAGATGAGACTTACAAAGGTGGCCATACCCAAGGAGGAGGCTTCAGATGGATGGGTAACCACCAGGAGAAGCAAAAGGAACAGGCGTTCAGTGAAGGCCTCCTCTGTGACCATTCCCCTAAGCAATAAGTATACTCCTTTGCACACTGCTGGAGGGGAAGTAAGGTGATGAATGCAATGGGATGGGTGGGTTGCTGGGCTGCTTGGGATAATGCTGGATGATTAACAGATCTGAACATGGATCTGACTATGGGACCATGATGTTGTTGCCAATACAGAGACTTGGTTGAAAGAGGGACAGGAATGGATGCTTAATGTTCTAGGGTTTTGATATTTAGAAAAGGTAGAGAAGGAAGTCAAAGTTTGACGGGGTTGGTGGAGGTGCATTATTAATCATTCTCAATAATCACAACTGCACTCAGAGTGGACATAATGGAGGGTACATCCATTGAGTCCTATAAGGGCAGAACTGAAAAACAAAAGAAGTATAATCACTCTACAATTATATGGCAGACTGCACCATCTCTTATAGCCAATGGGACTTTGAGGAACAAAAATGCAATCCAATTAGGGAAAGGAGTAAAAACAACAGGGTACCCTCAACTTCACTAATATTGACTGGTAACTTATTAGTGCAGAATATTTAGTTGGGACAGAATTTGGGAGGTACATATAGGAGAGATTCTTAAATAAATATGCTGGTAGCCCATCACAAGAAGGGGCCATGCTCGACCTGGTGTTGGGCCAGGTGACTGACATTTCAATGGGGGAGCAGTTAGGCAACAGTGATCACAGCTCCTACTCCTTAACTTAAGGTAACTATGAATAAGGATAATTATGAACTTTGGAGAGTATTAAATTGAAGCAGGACAACTTATGAGAGTATTAGGCAGGAAACAGGGATAGTTAATTGGGAACACCTGTTTTTGAGCAAGTCCACATCTGAAATGTGGAGAGTGTTTAAAGGAGAACTGTCCAGAGTACAGGACAGGCATGTTCCATTGAGAAGGAAAGACAAGGATGGCAAGATCAAGAGAAGTGGTGAATTTAGTCAAGAAGAAAATAGAAACATATGTAAGCTTTAGGAAGCTAAGATCAAACAGAGCCCTTGAAGAATATAAAGTTGGCAGCAAAAAACTCAAAAGGGAATTAGGAAAACCAGGTGGGACCATGAGAATTCCTTGGCAAGTAGGATTAAGAAGAATCATGAGTCATTCTATGCATCAATGAACATGAGGGTAACAAGGGAGCAGAGAGAACCACTCAAGTCTGCTGAAGCCTAGATCTGTAGAGTTCAGGACCAGTGATTCATAACTCTACAAGAAGTCCAGGTGCAACCTACAAAAGGCTAATTTAAGAGCAAAAAAAACCAATTCTGAGAGAAGTTAGAATTTCAATTGGATGCATGTCAGCTCTGGCAGGATTTGCAAGCCGTTACTTCCTACGAGACGAAAACAAACATTCCAAATGGTTGTGATGCCTCACTCCCAGGTGAACTCAATGCCTTTTATGCATGCTTTGAAAGGGAGAATATGCCTGTGTAAATCTCTGCAGCACCTGGTAACTGATATCTCTCTCAGAGTCTAACATCAGAACCTTTCAAAATGATGAGCCCTTACAAAGCATCAGGCCACAATGGTATACCTGGTAGGGGATGAAAGCCCTGTGCAAACCAACTGGCTGGAATGTTCGAGGAAATTTTCAATCTCTCACTGCTGCTGTTGGAGGTTTCCACTTGCTTCAAAAGGGCAACCATCATACTGGAGCCCACAAAGAGCCGCGTGAGCTGCCTGAATGACTATTGTCTAGCTGTACTCACATCTACTGTGATGAAGTGCTTCAAGAGGTTGGTCAAGGCTAGAATTAACTCTGTCTGAGCAACGACTTGGACCTGCTGGAATTTGCCGACTGCTATATAGGTCTACAGTAGATGCAACCTCACAAGGTTTCCACTTGGCCTTGAGCTGCCTGGACATCAACAATACCTATGTCAGGCTGCTGCTTATTGATCAACACTCAGTGTTCATCATCATCCCCTCAGTACAAATTCACAAGCTCCATACCTCCCTTTGCAACTAGATCCTTGACTTGTCATTGGGAGACGACAGTCAGTGTGGATCAGAAATAACATCTCCTCGTCACTGACAATAGACGCAGATGGACCTAAAGGATGTGTGCATGGTCCACTGTTCAACTCTCTAGGCACTATGGCCAGGTACAGTGCAAATTAAATCTGTAAATACACCAATGACACAACTGTTTTCAGCAAAATCTCAGGTGGTGATTGCAGGAGTGAGGTAGACCGGATGGCTGAGTGGTGTCATAACAACAACCTTGCACTCAACATCAGTAAGAGAAATGAATCTTCCCTCAGGAAGGGGAAGTGAGGGAAGATACCAGATACCAGTCGTCCTCCAGTGGTCAGCAGTGGAACAGATGAACAGTTTCAAGTTCCTAATTGTTATCCTCTCTGTGCCCAATATATCGATACAATTATGGAGAATGTGCACCTGCAGCTTAATTAATTAGGAGCTTAAGGACATTTGGTATGTCACCAAAGACTAACAAATTTCTACAGATGTACTGTGGAGAGCATCCTAACTGGTTGCATCACCATCAGGTATGGAGGGGCCAATGCAAAAGATTGGAAAAAAGCTGCAGAAAGTTGCAAACGCAGCCCGCTCTGTTATGATCACTAACCTCCCCAGCATCAAGGACACCTTCAAAAGGCAATGCCTCAAAAAAACAGTATCCAAGATTAAAACCCCCCACTACACAGGACCCCTGCTGCTCTCATTGCTACTGGCAGGGAGGAGGTACAGAAGCCTGAAGGCTCACACTCAACGATTTGGGAACTTCTTCCCCTCTGCCATTATATTTCTGAATGCACATTGACACATGAATACTATCTCACTATTTTTGCTCTCTTTATGCTACTTATTTGATATTTTTGTATTTCTTATTGTAATTTACTTTAATTTCTTATAATATTTCTTATTTTAAGAAATTTGTTACAATTTATTACAATCAGTCATATTTGTAATTTATAGCAGATTTTGTATTGCACTGTACTGCTGCCAGAAAACAACAATTTTCATAACATGCAAATATTTTAATGATAATTAATCTAATTCTGATTCAAGGAGAAGGACGTGTTTGATAGAGAGATCAATGTAGAATGTACTAATTCACTAGAGAATTTTGAGATAAAGGAGATAGTGTGGGCTCTCCTAAAAACATTAAGGTGGTTAAGTCCACAAGCCTGATAATGTCTATCCCACAGTATAGATTGAGGCAAGAGATATGTTTGCTGTAACCTTAACTAATATGCTTGTGTCATCTCCAACTACAGTTGAGGTCCTGGAGAACTGGTGTGGGCAATGCTATTCTATTAGTCAAGAACGGAAACAAATAATCCTAGAAACTCACATCACCGGTAGGGAAATTACTGGAGAGGATTCTTAGGGATTGTACTTATGAGCAACTGGAAAACCATGGCCTATTATGAAGAGTCAGCATGACTTTGTACGGGGCAAGTCATGCCCTAACAACATAGTAGAATTTTTTGAGGAGGTGAGAAATGTGATTGAAGGGCATGCTGTGGAAGTTGTCCATGTGGAAGACTCATCCAGAAGATTAAAGTGTATGGGATCTATAGTGAATTGGCTGTTTCAGTTCAAAACTGGCTTGCCCATAAAACAAAGAGGGTAGTGGTTGATGGGTCTTATTTTTGTCTGGAGACCTGTGATTAGTGCTGTTCCACAGGGATCCACTGCTGAGACCAGGATGAAAAATTAGATCGGTCAGACTGTAAGTTCAGAATCCGAATTAGGTTCAATATCACTGGTATATGTTGTGAAATTTGTTATTCTGCCAGAGCAGTATGGTGCAATACATAATAATAAAAACCATAAATTAGAATGAAAAGTATATATAAAAATAAATTAAATAAGTAGTGCAAAAAGTGAGGAAAAATACTGAGCAAGTATTCATGGGTTCACTGTGTATTCAGAAATCTGAAGGTGGAGGGGAAGAAGCTGTTTCAAAACATTCAGCATGCCTTCAGGCTCCTGTTACTTGATCCCTGATGATAACAATGAGAAGAGGGCATGTCCTGGGCGAAGGGGATCCTTGATATGGATGGAGCCTCTTTGAGGCACCCCCTTTTGAAGGTGTCCTGGGATGCTGGGGAGGCTAGTGCTAGAGTTGAGTTTACAAGTTTCTACAGCATTTTCTGATGCTGTGCAATGGCTCTTTCCTACCAGACAGAAATGCAACCAATTAGAATGCTCTCCATGGTACATTTATAGAAATTTGTGATAATCTTTGGTGACATTCCAATTCTCCTCAAACTCCTAATGAAATATACAGTTACAATTGAGATGTTGACACTGAGAAACTTGAAACTGCTGATCCTTTTCATTTTTGATCCTTCTATGAGGATTGTTGTGTGTTCCCTTGACTTAGCCTTCCTGAAGTCCACAGTCAACTCCTTGGTCTTATTGATGTTGAGTGCAAGAGTGTTGCAGTGACACCACTCAACCAGCTGATCCTGTATACATCCTCATCACCATCTGAAATTCTGCCAACACACACAAAATGCTGGAGGAACTCAGCAGGCTAGGCAGCATCTATGGAAAAAATACAATTGACATTTTGGGCCGAAATGTCGACTGTACTTTTTTTCCATAGATGCTGCCTGTCCTGCTGAGTTGCTCCAGCATTTTGTATGTGTTGTTCTGCCAACAATAGCTGTGTTGTCAGGAAATTTATAAATTCTGTTTGAGCTGCGCCTAGCCACACAATCATGGGTATAGAGAAAGTAAAGCGGTGGGCTACATCCTTGAGGTCCACCAGTATGGATTGAGAAAGAGGAGGAGATAATATTTTCGATCTGTACGGACTGTGTTCTCCCAGTGAGGAAATCAAGGATCCAATTGCAGAGGGAGGTACAAAGGCCCAAGTTTTGGAGCTGTTTGATTAGAACTGAGGCTCTGATTGTGTTGAATGCTGAGCTGCAGTCAATCAGTAGCAGTCTGATGTAAGTAGTACTATTGTCCAGGCAACCCAAGGCCAAGGGGAGAGCCAATGAGACTGCATCCACTGTAGACCTATTGTGGTGATAGGCACATTGCAGCAGGCCCACTTGATTTTCCTTGCTTAGGCAGAAGTTGATTCTAGCCTCTCAACCCACTTCATCACAATAGATGCGAGTGCCACTGGGCGATAGTCGTTGAAGTAGCTCATCAAGCTCTTCTTGGGCACTGGTATGATTGCTACACTTTTGAAGTAGGTGGGAACCTCTGACCTGCAGTAGTGGGAGTTAGAAAATGGCCTTCAACACTCCTGCCAGTTGGTTTGGCACAGGCTTTCAGACCCCTACCAGGTACACCATCAGGGCCTAACTCCTTGTGAGGGTTTGCTCTTTTGAAAGATGTTCTGAGATCAGCCTCCGAGACAGAGATCACAGGGTCAGTAGATGCAGGAATTTGCATTGATGTAGTTTTATTCTCCCTTTCAAAGTGAGCATAAAAGGCGTTGAACTCAACTGGAAGTGAAACATTTCTTCCATTCATGACGTTTGGTTTCGCTTTGTAGGAAGTAATGGCCTGCAAACCCTGCTAAAGTTGACGGCCATTTGATTCCATCTCTAGCCTCAGCCAGAATTTTTTTCTCACTATTAAAGTAGCCTTCTGTAGGTTCTACTTGGACTTGTTGTATAGTTCTGATCACCGGTCTTGAATGCCACAGACCTAGCCCTCAGCAGACTATGAATCTCCTGGTTCATTTGTGTCTTTTTATTTGGGTATGTCCATTATGTTCTTGAAGGCACACACTCATCAAGACACAGGTCTTGATGAAGTTGGTGACAACTGTTTGCATATAATATGAAGACCGGTGTTGTGGATAGTGTAGGCAGGTATGGGCAAAGTAATGGAATATGGGTTTTAATTCAGCCAGATGTCAGGTGGAGAACAAATATAAAGAGCCAGAACACTGCTAATGGCATTGTTAATGTTGGTAAACTAAGGGACCCTCGGTTCACATTCATAGCCACCTGAAAGCAGCTACACAGTTGATAAAGTGGTAAAGAAAGCATGTGGCATGCTTGCCTTTATTAGTTGAGGAACTGAGTTCAAGAGTCAGGAGCTTGTATTTCAAGTTTATAAAACTTTTGGTCGGCTACATCTAGAACATTGCATTCAGTTCTGGTAACTCCATAAAATGGAAGAGGTTGAGGCTTTACCATAGGTATTTACCAGCTGCTCCCCAGGATTAGAGGGCATGTGTTATAAGGAGACATTGCTCAAACTTAAGTAATTTTATCTGGAGTGCTGTAAACTGATAGGGGACCTGATAGAAGTTTGTAGGACTGAGAGGCAGAGATAGAATAAATGGCCTGCATTTTCTTCTTTTCTCCATTTGATTGAAACATCTAATACTAGAGGGCATTTGTTTAAGGTGAGATAAGATTACTTCAAAGGAGATTTCTAGGCAAGTTTTGTTTTTAGACTGTTGGTTATCTTGCTTATGCTGCAAATAAGGAAGGGACACTCAAAAGATTCTTAGAGAGGCATATGAATGTTGCAGAAATGGGAGAATATGGCCTGTGAAGGCAGAAGGGGTTAGTTAAGTGGGACTTTTAATTAGTTCAGCACCACCTGGTCCTGTGCTGTACTGTTCTACGTTCCATGATTCCCTTATTCCTCGACATAAACTAACCTATGAAGTTAATGAAGCCCTTATTTCTAAATGTACAGGGTATGTATGAAAAGCAAAACTCAAGAAACCATAAGTTTTCTCTTGTATAGATACAGAAAAGGCTTATTCTCAAACAAAGTTTATTCTTATTTTTAATTGTGGAATTTTATTTGACTGGAGAAGCTAAGCAACTCAGCAGTAGAGCAACATGAGAATGATATAGAACACAATCCCATGAAAGGAAATGAATATGGTGTAGTGTTCACATGGTATTAGGTCAATGTATTATTTTAACAACCATTGCTGTTTAGTTGAGACTTTACTGTAATTGCTATAGGATATTCTGTTGAAAACTCTCCTCTTATTAGCAGGGATGGCATTAATGATGAGATTTTGTTGCTTTGGGGATGGTCAGGCTGAAGGTACAAAAAAAGGCCTAATTTCCAGATGTTTTGGATTGACTGTTGTGGGATCACTTGGTGCAAAGTGTGGCTGATGAGAGGATTCAGGTTGGCCAGAAAGAACTACAGTCTACAAATCAATGGATTCAAACGAATCAAGGACAGTGGAAGTAGACAAACTGACTGTCTTTGTTCTTGCCATGAGGTTAAATGAATGGAGGCAGGAATTTTGTGAGGCCACTCTGCATCTTCTATTTTGTGAATTAGTTTTGCTGAACTGAATCAGTGTTTTAATGTAGACACAATGTTCCATTTGGCTACAGATAACTTCCAAATAAGAAGTCATTTGTGAGATGTTCTTTGGTTAGATATAATATGCAGATTTGTGAATGGTGGGGTCTACGTCTACCCTGAGTGATTTGAGCTGGTTATTGATTTGGTAACTGAGTTAGAACAAAAAGCCACAAATTACCAGTTGTCACTTGTGGAAGAGGGCAATAAACGGAACAAGAGCTAATAAGAAGGTGATATAGGTCAAGTGACCCACAGCCAATGAGACTGAAATGTGACACTTGAACTGGTAAGGAAGGAGTATAAAAGCAAGGCTTCAAAAGCAAAGCAGCAACAACCCTCCAGAGACCAAGCATCCTGGTTGTGGAATACCCCAAGGATATGTGGAGATTAGATCAGGACCAACTAGTGCAGATTCCTTTACCAGGTGTTAGTTTTTCTATTCTTTGACTTTTCATGGAGGGTTAAGAAAACTTTATAAGTTTGCACACATGTATTCGGTTGTCTAAATTCACGTGCTCTTCAGCTGAGACAGTAAAAGTGCTAGTCAGTAAATTCATAATGCCACTGTGCCTAACTGATCATTATCACTAAAGAGTGATCCTTGTAACAATGTAATACAACAATAAGTGGTAATCTCCATTGTCTGGGAGCTGCAGGAACCCCGTGTTTTCAAAACTGTTAATGGTACATTCAATCACAAACAAGAGAAAATCAGTAGACCAGGCAGCATCAATGGAAAAGGGTACAGTTTGACATCTTGAGCTGAAATGTCGACTGTATTCTTTTCCATAGGTGCTGCCTAGACTGCTGAGTTTCTCCAGAATTTTATGTGTATTAATGATATATCTTCCACCTTTGAAATACGTACACATTGCCTTGTCATTTATTAGCTCTTGTTTCCAATGGATAGTGAAAAGGTTTGACAGTATGTGGAGAGGTGGGGGTGAGACTAAAATCTGAATGCAGGTATGAGAAGAGCAAGGGGGCCTTCCAGCAGGTATCAGAGGAGTGTGGTCTTTCAGGACATTGTAATCAATGACCATTGTTCTAATGTTCTGGAAATGAACACAATTATTTCAAGTTCTAAATCGGGGCAAGGCAAATGTCTACAGTATGAGACAGGCACAAGCAAATTTTGTTTGGGCAAGGCTGTTTGCTGGCAATAAACAAGTGTGGGTAGGCCTCCATTAGTCTTGATAGACCATGGATTTACACCTTGGCAAGCCTGGGCAAGGTTTTTTTTAATGGAAGACCGGCAGTTGCCCAAGCTTCAAGTCTCCCCCGATGTTGTCCAAGGGAAGGGCATTAGGATCCATACAGCTTGGCACCGGTGTTGTCGCAGAACAATATGTGGTTAAGTACCTTGCTCAAGGACACACACACACAGCCTCAGCCAAGGCTCAAACTAATGACCTTCAGATCACTAGATGAATGCCTTAACCACTTGGCCACGCACCAACACACAGACAAGTAGAGGCTATTTAAATTGAGATAGTAAGAGCACAAGGTCTGCATATTCCTGTTAGACTAAAGAGCAAGGCTAGGAGGTGCAGGGAGCTTTGGATGACAAGGGAATATTGAGGACCTTGCCAAAGAAAAGGAGGCATGGTTCTGGTAGAGGCAGCCAGGATCTGAATAATCACTGGAAGAGTGTAGGGGATGCAGGAGTTTATTCAAGAAGGAAATCAAAAGGGCAAAAAAAAAGGAATTGGCAGAGAAGACTATGTAAAATCAAAAATATTTTATAACTATATTAAGGGAAAAATAGTAACTGGTGAGAAAAGGGCCCCTCAAAGACCAAAGGAAAGACCTTTGTGTGAAGACACAGGAGAGGGGTGAGGTCCTCAGAGAATATTTCTCTTATATTCTTACTATGGGGAAAGATGAAGACATTAGAACTGGGAAAATGAATTGGGGAGATCTTGAGGTTAGTCCACATTACAGCTGGATGGTACAAGGTACGAAAGTATAATAATCTTCAGGGCCTGACCAGGTTTATCCGAGAACACTGTAGGAAGCTGTAAAATAAATTGCTGGAGCCCTGGCTGAGATACTTGCATCATTATTCAAGGCTGAAGTGCTGATAGACTGCAGGATAGAAAATGTTGTGCCTTTAAGAAGGATGGGAGCTTTTGGCCAGTAAGTCCATCTATGGTAGCAGTGCTACTGAGAGGATTCTGAGAGATAAGGTATGAGTAAATTTGGAAACGTAGGGGGTTTTTATGGGTTTTCAGCATGGGAGGTCATGTCTTTAGAACTTGATTGAGCTTTTGAGGTGACCAACAGAACTGATTCAGGCAGGGTCATGGGCGTATGTTATACCGACTTCAGGGAGATCTTCAAGGGTCCACATGGCAGACTGCTCTGGCACTTTAGATCGCTTGGGATCGATGGAAAGCTGGCTAATTAGATACATATTTGATTGATGGTGAAATGCATAGTATGATGTTGGTAGATTGTTTTTAGGATTGGAACTGGTACAGGGCTCATTGTTTGTCAACCTTTGCTTTAAATATACTCAATGACTAGGTCTCCTCAGCCATCTGTGGCAATAAATTCCACAGGTTCACTATCCGCTGGCTAAAGTAATTCCTCCTCATCTCTGTTCTAAATGGACACCCCTCTATTCTGAGCCTGTGCCCTTTGGTCCACTGTAGGAAACATCCTCCCCACATCTACTCTATCCAGACTTTTCAATATTCAATAGGTTTCAATAAGATTACCCTTCATTCTCCTAAACTCTACTGAGTACAGGCCCAGAGCCATCAAATGCTCCTCATATGTTAATCCTTTCATTCCAGGAATCATTCTCGTGAACATCCTCTAGACCAGGGGTCGGCAACCTGCGGCTCTTTCATCTCTGTGCTGCGGCTCCCTGTGACTTTGGAAAATAAATGATGAGTATTTAATTAAAATGTATTTTATGTTAGTTTGTTAGTTTTTGAAATGTAATTCTAAGTTTGAAGATTATGGTGATCTTGTACAATCTAAATAAAACGTGTTTTTTGTCGCTATTAATTTACATCATCACTGCCAATGCCTCACACCCGCCAGTGCGCAATTTCTTTAATTTTTCGATCCATGGTAGTCGAACTATGGAGAATTCTAAAAAAAGAAAAGTGACTGAAGAAAACAGAACGTTTAATGATACGTGGGCAGATTCATTTGCTTTCAGTGCTGACGAGACTGGTTTACCGGTATGCTTAATATGCAATAAGAAACTAGCAAACAACAAAAAGTCAAAAGTCGCAAGACATTTCCAGCAAACACGCAGCCTTTGCTCAAAAATATCCGGATGGAGATGAGAGAAAAAAAGCCGTTTCGGAATTGATGCGGAAGGTTGATCTGAGCAAAAATCATTTCAAGAAGTGGATGAAGTCTGGAAAATCAACTACATTTGCTAGTTTTGCTGCCGCTCAGGAAATAGTCAGGCACGGGAAGCAGTTTACAGATGGTGAATATATAAAAGAATCTTTCATTAAGATTTCAGAACATCTATTCACGGACTTTAAAAACAAGAGTGAAATTGTGCAGAAAATCAGGGATATGCCCCTCTCTGCAAAGACTGTCAAAGACAGAACCATAAAAATGGCAGAAGACATCACAAAACAGCAAATTAAATTCATCAATTCAGCAGTGGCCTACTCGATTGCCTGTGACAAGTCTAAAGACAAAGGTGATATTGAACAAATAGCGCTGTTCTGCCGGTATGTTAACTCTGCCGGGCCACAGGAAGAAATGATTGAGTTGATACCTCTAAAAGGCCAAACATGGGGGGAGGACATCTGTGAGGCTGTCTTGAATTGTTTAAGAGCCAAAGTAATAAAGACCACCCACCTGGTGTCAGTAGCTACTGATGGACACCAAGTATGACAGGAGCGTACAAGGGATTTGTGGCTTTACTGCAGAAGTCGCTGGACAGAAAGCTGCTGACTTTTCACTGCATCTTGCATCAAGAGGCATTGTGCACTCAAACATTTCCTCCGGAATGCACAGAAGTAATGGATGTTGTCATTCAGATTGTCAATAAAATAATGGCAAAAAGTTTAAATCACCGTCAATTCCGTTTGTTACTGGACGAGCTGGAAAGCGCATATTCTGATCTCCTGCTGCACAACAAAGTCCGGTGGCTGTCAAGAGGGGAGGTGCTGAAACGCTTTGTCGCGTGTATGGAAGAAGTGAAAACTTTCCTGGGCAGCAAAGGGCTCACCTTTCCTGAGCTGGAACAGCCAGAGTGGCTGTAAAAGCTACACGTCATGGCAGACATGACAGCGCACCTGAACACGCTGAACACAGCTCTTCAGGGGAAAGGACGCACAGCCCTGCACATGTTGGAGTATGTTTTGGCATTCGAGCGCAAGTTGACAGTGCTTGCCAGAGATTTACAGAAAGGCACATTGTCTCACTTCTCCAATTTGAGAGAGTTCAAACAAACTCACAACATGATAAATTCGGAGTATTTACATTCTGTAATCAGCGCAATGCAAACATCGTTTGGGAAACGCTTCTGTGAGTTCAGAGAGGAAAAAAAACACATTATCCTTCCCGGTCACTCCCCTAAGTATCGATCCATCCCTACTGAATACGACTGCATTGGCAGGTGTGAGTCAACCTGATCTTGAGATGGAACTGGCCGACATAGCCGACAAAGACATATGGGTGTCCAGGTTTAGACGCCTGACAGCAGACCTCGAAGATGTTGCCCGTCAGAAGGCTGTTCTTGCTCAGAATCACAGATGGAGTGATATTGAAAACCTCCCCAAACCGGACAAACTTGTGTTCGAAACATAGAATGCTATCGCCGACATTTATGTAAACATTAAAAAGTATGCGCTTGGAGTCCTGTCGATCTTTGAATCCACATATGTATGTGAGCAGG
Organism: Hypanus sabinus; assembly: GCF_030144855.1. Lineage (NCBI taxonomy): Eukaryota > Metazoa > Chordata > Chondrichthyes > Myliobatiformes > Dasyatidae > Hypanus > Hypanus sabinus. Next base: position 76,010,303 of record NC_082706.1, on the reverse strand, counting down.
TGTTCTCCAACATGAACTTTATTAAAAACAAACATCGTGCACGCCTCACAGATGACAGCTTGCGATCCTGTGTAAAGATGAAGGCGACGTCATACAGCCCTGATGTGCAGACGCTGTGCGCTGAGGTCCAGGAGCAGAAATCCTGTTAACCAAGTAAGATAAATATTTTAATTGCCTATTATTTTACATATATTCAAATGTTTTCATTGTTCAGTGAAATAGTACTTTTATTTTCAGGTTGACAGCTGGCTGACGTTATTTTTGGTTTGCTGCTGGTGGACAATTTAAGTTCGGCGTTTTTCATAAATACAAGAAGGACTCAAATAGATTGAGTATTTTACTTAAAAGTAACCTTCAACCCAACGTCTTTTTTTCGAAGTTCAAAATGTTTTTGTTGCATGCAGAAATGTAATTTCGTTTTCTCTGCAGGAGTTCATCGATTTCATAAATGCAACACATTATAGTTTGTTTATACATAGCATAAAGGCAAAAAAATGTTGTATGCAGTGTTATTTCATTTTAAATGTCAAACGGGTTTTGTGGCTCCCAGAGTTTTCTTTTCTGTGGGAAACAGGTCCAAATGGCTCTTTCAGTGGTAAATGTTGCCGACTCCTGCTCTAGACCCTCTCCAATACTAGCATACCTTTTCTTGGAAAAAGGGCCAAAACTGCTCACAGTATTTTAGATGCAGTCTGACCAATGCCTCAGCATTAAATCCTTGCTGTTATATATTCTAGTCCTCTTGAAATGAATGCTAAAATAGTATTTCTCTTCATTACCATCAACTCAACCTACAGGATCCTGCACAAGCTCTTCTAAGTCCCCTTGCATCTCAAAGTTTTAAGTTTTGTCCTTGTTTAGAAAATAGTCTATGCCTTTATTCCTTCTACCAAAGTGTATGACAATTCACTTCCCTTCACTACATTCTATCTGCCTCTTCTTTGCCCATTCTCCCAATCTGTCTAAGTCCTTCTGTAGATTTCTTCTTCTTCAAAACTACAATCCCCTCCACTTATCTTTGAATTGTTCACAAATTTGGCCACGAAGCCATCATTTCTGTCATCCAAATCACTGACTTACAACGTGAAAAGAAGCAATCCGAACACTACAAACAGACAGACAGACAGACATATTTTATTGATCCCGAGGAAAATTGGGTTTCCTTACAGCCAAGAATAGTGTAGAGATATAGCAACATAAAACAATAAATAATTAAATAATAATAATAAGTAAATTATGACAAATGAAAATAAGTCCAGGAGCAGCCTATTGGCTCAGGGTGTCTGACACTCCAAGGGAGGAGTTGTAAAGTTTGATGGCCACAGGCAGGAATGACTTCCTATGACGCTCAGTGTTGCATCTCGGTGGAATGAGTCTCTGGCTGAATGTACTCCTGTGCCTAACCAGTACATTATGGAGTGGATGGGAGGCATTGTTCAAGATGGCATGCAACTTGGACAGCATCCTCTTTTTAGACACCACCGTCAGAGAGTCCAGTTCCACCCCCACAACATCACTGGCCTTATGAATGAGTTTGTTGATTCTGTTGGTGTCTGCTACCCTCAGCCTGCTGCCCCAGCACACAACAGCAAACATGATAGCACTGGCCACCACAGACTCGTAGAACATCCTCAGCATCATCCGGCAGTCGTTAAAGGACCTCAGTCTCCTTGGGAAGTAGAGACGGCTCTGACCCTTCTCGTAAACAGCCTCAGTGTTCTTTGACCCTGCAGAACATCAGTAATCAATGGCAGCCAAGCAGAAAAGGCTGCCATTATTCTCACTCTTTGCCTCCTGCCAGTCAGCCAATCTTCTACCCATACTAGTATCTTTCCTGTAATGCCATGGGCTCTTCTCTTGTTAAGCAGCCTCATGTGTGGCACCTTGTCAAATACCTTTGAAAAATCCAAGTAAACAAGTTCGAACTATCCTTCGTCTAACCTGCCTGTTCTTTCTTCAAAAAAGTTCCAATCGATTTGCCAGGCAAATCTAAGGTTTCCTTTATGTTACACTCACTAATCAAATCTCATTCATTCATTAAGTTATACCCAGACTGTAATTGTCTTTTCCCTCGTGGGCTCAACTACAAGCTGCTCTAAAAAGCCATTTTGTAGACATTCTATAAATTCTCTCTCTTTGGTTCAGTACAATCTGATTTTTCTTAAGTCCACTCACAAGAATACTAAATCTTTTGATCCTATGTCATCTCTTTCCAAGGATTTGATGTAATTTTTTTATCAATAGAGCCATCCCACTCCCCCCCCCCACCCCAGCTTACCTGCCTGTCCTTCCGATACAACGTGCATTCTTCGATGTTATGTTCTCAACTATGGTCCTTCAGCCGTGTCTGAAAGTTCGACTGGTATCCTACTGATATTCGTGCTGAAGCATTGGAATCTATAGAATTTTTGACCACTTAGCTGTGCAACTGTGCCAAAATAGTTGTATTCCTAATTTGTACAATACAGGCTAAGATGAACTTAATTGGTTAACTTCAAAACTCACACGTTTTAGATCTTGTAAAGTACATTGAGTATAATTTATTTGATGTCAAGTGTAAAATTATGAAAATGGTTGTGATGGATATCCAGGACCTGGAGGCCTTCTTTTTTTTGCCAAGTTAAGCTTTCTGACATAGCAGCTGACACTTGTGGAAATCAATCACTTGTTTTTGAGTAAGTTGAGCTACAACCAATACTTTTTGTTTATTAATTAACAGCAACAAGTATTCAGTTATTAGTGCAAATGGCAAGTAATAATCAGTCTGAAGTTAAAAGGACAGCTTTACAAACAATACTGTCTATAAAACATAGGATGCTGGCCTACGGCACCTAGGATGACGGCACAAGAGATGCAGTGTAAGACTAATTGGCCTATTTCAAACCAGGCAACACTGATTAAGTTATTTAATTCAAGGAAGCTTACAGACCTGATTGATATAATCACTTAGCACATCAAATAGCTGATATGTTAATAGCTGGAAGGTTTGTGTACTCAGAGCCAACTTCACAGCATTAATTGTGAGAATCTGGGAACTCTATCTCCAGAAGCTTTTAGACCATTTGTGTAAAAAGGTTTCTGATGAAATATCACATGAGTATGACATCACTCAAGTAGCAAAAAAAAAAACAGTATAAATGTAGAGAATAGTCATGTTTGATAGTAGTCAGAGAGTAGTCAGGAATTATTATGGAACAGCAAGAAGAATGACAGAAAGACATGGTGGCCAGAATCCATTCCTGTAGCTTTGATTTTTGTGATGGACAATTTGTTTATCTGCAACTTGTTGGGATATTTCTTTAACTTAGAACATAGAACATAGAATAGTACAGCACATTACAGGCCCTCCGGCCCACAATGTTGTGCCGACCCTCAAACCCTGCCTCCCATATAATCCCCCCATCTTAAATTCCTCCATACACCTGTCTAGTAGTCTCTTATAAGAATTGTTCTGTGTTTTGGAAATTTGTGTTTTAGAAATCATTTATAATTTGAGAACCTTTTATAATATAGAAATCCTCTGCATTTAGATGAGTTTTAAGGACTTTGTCTGTATTTAAATGTGTATCACTAAAAATAAATGTACTGTATTTAAACAACTTTGTTAGCTGGTAGTATCTCCTCCTTGGTAGGGAGAAGGGGCTCATCACTCAAGTAATGGGTATTGGAAGCTAAGGATAAATGTTAGACCCTGGTGGGGGCTGTTCCCTTGCTGCTGCCTGTGCTTGGGGGGGAGAAAATTGGGAGGAAGTTGGGAGGCACTCCTCTGTTTTTGTGGATGTCTGCAAAGAAAAAGAATTTCAGGATGTATATTGTATACATTTCTATAACATTAAATGTACCTATTGAAACCTAAATGCTAGCTGATATTAAGGTCCTTGATATTACAAATGTGTTAATAATATAGCAGAAAAATGGAATAATACACTGACTGCTCTTCAAATTGAATACAATGAATATTTTGTTCTTCAAGTCAGAGACTGGAATGATGAAGGGATAGAACATAAAATAGAATACAGATTAGGCAGACCAAACCTCATTGTATGATCTTGCTGCTTTGATATGTGCAGACATTTCAATGCTAAATTCTGATATTATTCTATGTGATAAATTAGGGGAGCTGACAGGGAAAATTAAAATTGTAGGCAAACATTGCAACAAGGTAGAGTGCCCAATTTATAAGGTTCCCCTACATATATTCAGGATTAAGCAAACAATGGAAGTAGCCATAAAGTCTTTACAATCTTGCCCAAGATTGTACTAAACCTGCATTTCTAATAGGAACACCAGAGGTTTCTTGTTGGATTTGTCCTATAATCAAATCAACTATGAATGCAACTGCACCGAGTGAATGAGACATACATATTCAGAAACCGCTAGTCTATATCGTGGCTATCCATCGAGGTCGAGGTTGATGGTCTTCGTTCCGTTGGTCTATCACAGAGCGAAGACGCCTGTGCGTGTATTTGTTTAACGTGTACTTAATGCTGCAAAAAGCACACGATACTTCACAAATCAACCAACTGATTCCAATGTCATGGAAACTACGATGACTGGAGCTGATGGATTTGTTGAAGCCTTCATCTGCCTCTACAGCTGTTGAGTTCGAAGCAACTTTGTTCGCCTGTTCCACTGTTGAGGTCTTGGTTGGATTGCTCTTTGTCAGGGACCTCACCCTTGACCTTACTGCCATGGGTGACCCTACCAGGAGCATAGCTCCAGACGGCATCGCTCTCGGGATCTCAGGACCACACAAGCTTCTCCACCACAACAAGGTGACAATCCACAGAGAAGAGCTAGTTTATTATCAGGGTAAAAAATGAGAGCGAAGTTGAAATATATTTTGTACAAATATTGTGACCGCCTACAACAACATCCTAACTATTGTAATATAGTTTGCTATTGAACCAATTAAATTAGGATGCAGTCCTTTTCCATGCAGAAACAGTGACATATTCCAAGTATAGAGGAAAGTAATCCCTACAGGAAATTGAAGTCACCATCGATAAACAACGTGCCTTAATGAAAGGAACTTCTCAATTTAAGTCACCCAATTTTTTTGTAGCAAAGCCTGATAGATGATGGTGATTTGTCATCAAATGCATCATTTTGAATAAACACTCAGAAGCTAATTTATGCCGGCAATAGTCATTGCAGCAAATGCTGCAACGATAGACTCATAGAAAGTATAAATCTTGCAAAGATCTGGCTAGTGGCTCTGGTCACACCCAATCCCTGAAAGTGACCGACGTTAAAAAGCTTTTACAGCATCCAATGGCTCTCAATATCAGAGGACCAGACTCCTACAAGTTTTCCAGAATAATCCACAGATATTTTCAGCAGGAGCCATTCAGTCTATACAGGGAATACCAGATATTTGTGCATACATGGATGACATATACTGCACACCAGCATATTGAATGAGCATTTCACACAGATTGAGATTGTCATTTAAAGACTGACAGACAGAGGCTATGTAATTAACATAAACAAAAATCATACAGAAGTAAATTTTCAATTACCAATCAGGAATGAGGTTTAACACATGAATTTAAACAAAATTTCACTTTAGTAGGATATCTGAAGATGCTAAAAGCCTTAAAATTAACCCTAGGCTTATTGAATTATGTTACAGCTTTCATACCTGACTATGATCCGTTGTCAAAATCATTATAGGACATACGTACACCGAAAAATGAAAAACCTTTCGTGTTTACCCTAGAAAATTATGAGGCATAAGAGAAATTGATGAATGCTGTTTAGCAAGCAATGGACCTTCAGACAAGAGACCTAATAAAATGTCTTGTTCTGTGAATTCCTGTTTCTCAAAATCTGCTGTACCCATCTGCTATAAGAGGCAGAAGAAACACAAGCTTGCCTACACTATGACTCATATAATTTCACCCCAACGGAACAGAAATTTACTGCCTTGGAACAATGCCTTACATTCTATACACTTATTGCATTACTGCAAGAGACAAACTTCTATTATACAAACAGAGTTTGTAGTTTGAAAAATGATAGCAAATTACCAGTGAATGAATGGGGGAATGGCAAACACAAATAAAATGGCACATTTAAGTTGGAATACGTTCCTGAGAGTTATGACTTACAAATTTACCTGTCATGGAAGATGCAAAATCATCTTCTCCATGGCCCAATGTAGCACAACATTTTTTAAAGCTCTATTCTCAGATATGGAGACATTAGGTGCATGTGACAGGGCCTCCAGTTTATAATGGACAAGTCCACAATGGGTGTCAATGACAGTGGTGCTTCTCTTCCTGATAGGCTGAATGCCTTTTATGCTCATTTTGATGGACAGAACGATGTGACGATGAGAAAGGCCCCTTTTCCTTCTGAGGAGTGGGTACTCTGTCGGGCCGCAGTTGATGTGAGGAAGACCCTAGCCAAGATCAACTGACATAATGCTGTGGGCCTCGACATCATACCTGGTCAGGTGCTGAGGGACTATGCAGCCCAGTTTACGAAGCATCCAACAAACATCTTCAATATCTCTCTGGAACAGTCCACTGTTCACTCACACTTCAAATTGACCACCATCATCCTGACGCCCAGGAGGGCAACCTGCTTCAATGACACCATCCAGTGGCACTGACCTCAACAATGATGAAGTGCTTTGTACGGCTGGGCAGGGATAGCATTTTCCTGCTACATTGGACCCTTTCCAGTTCACTTATCGCTCAAATTGGTCCACTAATAATGTTGTAGCCTTTGCACTCAATCATGTCCCATCTGGAAGATGGTGCCTCATATGTCAAGACTTGTTTATTGCCTTCAGCTCAGCATTCAATATGATCATACCTCAGAAGCTGGTGGGTGAACTGTCTTTGTGGGGTTTCAACACCTCTCTTTGTAACTGGTTTCTAGACTTCTTGACAGAAAGGCACAGGTCAGTCCATGTTGGCAGAAACATCTCTAGCTCTGGGCACTGGCACTCCCCAGGATGCGTGCTCAGCCCACTGCTGTTCATGCTGCTGACACATGACTGCACTGCTAGATCCAGTTCAGAGTGAATCATCAAGTTCGCTGCTGATGCAACAGTGGTTGGCGTCATCAACAACAACAGCGGGATAGTGTACAGTTTCAACATGGACAAGACCAAAGAGATTATTGTGGACTTTAGGAAGATGCTCCTGTCTGCATATACATGGCTCCTCTATGGAGAGAGTAAGGAGCACAAAGTTTCTGGGAGTGCCCATAATTGATTCAAGATGCCCACCGAGAATTCTAACATAATCCTGGTAGGAACAGGCATGCATGCAAGATTAGCAATGTTAGATTGGTGGCCTTACAAGTTGAGTGACTGGAAGCAACTCATTGTAAATTGTAAAGAATGTCTGACCTATCGCAAAGGAAAAGTCACAAAACCCTCTCCTCTTAGACAAATAAAACCAACTGCACCAATGCAGGTGTGGGAGATTGATTATATAGGTCTATTTTGGCATCCCAAAGCAACCCACCTTACTGAAAACCTAATAGGTATATTCTTGTGATAGTTGATGTTTGTACGGAATATACTGTACATGGCTAGTTCCCACAAATTCTTGTAGTGAGGCTACAAGCATCACAACACTCCAAAACTCCATAATTTCACATGCTGGCATCCCCAGCTGCAATAATATTAATTGACTGTTTTCCTTCATTAGACCATAGACCATAAGATATAGAAGCTTTCGGCCCATTGAGTCTGCTCCGCCATTCGGTCATGGGCTGATCCAATTCTTCCAGTCATCCCCACTCCCCTGCTTTTACCCCATATCCTTCGGTGCATTGGCTGATCAAGAACCTATCTATCTCTGCCTTAAATACACCCTATGACTTGGCCTCCAGAGCTGCTTGTGGCAACAAGTTCAACAGATTTACCACCCTCTGACTAAAGTAATTTATCTGCATCTCAGTTCTAAAAGGATGTGCTTCAATCCTGAAGTTCTGCCCTCTTGTCCTAGGATTCCTTACCATAGGAAATAACTTTGCCATATCTAATCTGATCAGGCCTTTTAGCATTCAGAATGTTTCTATGAGATTCCCCCCTCATTCTCCTGATCTCCAGAGAATACAGCCCAAGAGCTGCCAGTCGTTCCTCATATAGAAACCCTTTCATTCCTGGAATCATTCTCAAGAATCTTCTCTGAACCCTCTCCAATGTCAGTATATCCTTTCTAAAATGAGGAGCCCAAAACTGCACACAATACTCCAAGTGTGGTCTCACGAGTGCCTTATAGAGCCCCAACACCACATCCCTGCTCTTATATTCTATACCTCTAGTGTCACATACCCAGTGACCAGGTTACCAAACCAGCAGAAATGGAATGATACGTTGGAGTCTGATGGTACTCTAACTAAAAGTGTTTATTAGTAAACTAAGAAATACAGTACTATAAAATGCAAATATACATATAAAACAGGTTAGCAATAATATATACAGAAATGTGGAAATAGGAATCAAAACCAAGCTCTATCAAAGTCTAGGGGTAAATGAATAGTCTTAAGATGGTGCAGAGTTCAGTTCAGTTCAGTTTAGTTTGAGTTGGGGTAGTTGCTGTTGTACCGTTGGGAGGGGGGGAGAGAGAGAGAGAGAGAGAGAGAGAGAGAGAGAGAGAGAGAGAGAAGCAGTTGCAGCAGGCAAATCTTCCTTTGTCTTCTTGTCCTGTTGTGGTCACCGACTGTGACCCCTATGTACCAGGCCAGACTGTTCTTCAGTGGTGAGCTCGTCACCCAGGCGAGGGTGGACACACACACAAGCCCCCACCGGTCTGCCTTCACACACTGCAGTCCAAGTGGTTGTCCACAGAAAATATGAACCCCATATATATGAATCCTAACATTAGAAATGAATGCCAACATTGCGTTTGCGTACTTCACAACCGACTCAACCTGGAGGTTAACCTTTAGGGTATCTTGCACAAGGACTCCCAAGTCCCTTTGCATCTCTGCATTTTGAATTCTCTCCCCATCTAAATAATAGTCTTCCTGCTTATTTCTTTCAGCAAAGTGCATGATCATACACTTTCCCATGTTGGATTTCATTTGCCATTTCTTTGCCCATTCCCCTATCTAAATCTCTGCAGGTTTTCTATTTCATCAACACTACCCGCTCATCCACCTGTCTTTGTATCATCGGCAAAGTTCGTCACAAATCCATTAATACTGTAGTCCAAATCACTGACACACATCGTAAAAAGCAGAGGTCCCAACACCAACCCCTGTAAAGGCTTTCAGGTGCCATGTGAACAAATAGGTATACGAGTGCAGTAAGCACTCTATTCCACCCCCAATCAAGTGGAACAGTGGAATGAAGGAATCAGGAGATTAAGCAAGGCCTGGCAAAACTGGCTTACTCTAGAGGCCAAAAATAGGCTATATTTATCCCTAAAGTGCAACTGTCTGGAAACAATATGCCAAATAGGAGTACACAAAAAGGGAACTGTGTCCAAGGAAAGAAATTGCATAAACATAATTCTGATCCTTTTTTCCATGCTAGATGGAGTCCTCCTTGTCTCATTACCCAGGTTATCAACAATAGGACAGTGGTAATCGAGACCAGGAGGGGAAACAATATGATAAGTTAAACCATCTACATAGATAACATCAAAGCTGCCCCAGCAGGACTTATTCCCCCAGAAAGAGTGGCAGCCTTATATTAGACCAGTACAGAATACCTACTCCCTGACGGGAAAGAGGAGTGGGATGTATTGTAAAGATAACACACATGATTAGATCTAAAAAGAAATGTAAAAATTCTGTTCATTTAAGGAGGATCTCATGGGTCAATTAACCAGGGATAATACATCCAGAATGCATTTTTGTTTTCAGAGTAAATAAGACTCAAACTCCAGGAAGGAATGATTCTTCTGTTGTATTTTACTTTAATACGCGTGCTTATAGTAATATTGTTCAATGCTGCCATTTGCTTTTTAGCAGATGAAGTCGCATTTGCTATGGAAATTGCCTCTTCTGGCTCAGACACCGCTAAACTGAAATGACTCAGAGAATATTAGATTAAGGAAATCTATGAGCAATGATAATTCTAATTTAACTATTACCAAATACCCCTTACCTTTTGATCATATGTGAACTTATACACTGGAGCCCTTAAACCTTGCCTCTGGCAAAGTGATTGTTCCTGTCCACTTAAACAATCATTGACTGCATTGCTGATGAAATTAACATCGATACATGGGAAGGCAAAAAAAAATCACTTGTAAAAATTATTAATGACACTCTGACAAAGGTGAAAAATTCCAGCCCAGATTCTGAAAGTAAACTAATAGAGGTATCCCTTGCTTATAGATCCCTCTAATAAATATTGTTAATGGCGGCTTCTGAATAAGATGACACTACCGTCCAAACGTGTGCTACAGCTTCTGGTGGTCAAAAAGATAAAAAACCCAACTAAAAGCATCACTAAAATTACCTTTCTTGTGGTAAATTGGGTTACATTATTGCCGCAAATAGTGAAGGGATGAGTGATGGTGAGGCAAGTTCAGAGGATGAGTCAAGATGGTTTGCTACAGAATTGTTGCAGTTGGGGCGCCGATGCCCATACAGCTGGTCCAGCAGCTGGCCCAGGAGCAAGGCTGTATCACTCTGAGCGTTGAAAGAAGAAGTTGAGGCCCAAGCAGAGAAGTTCTGATGCTTGTTGAACTGTCCCGTAAGTGAGGTTGGGCGTTAAGCTGATCTGAAGAGCCTGAGAGTGGCTTCGGGCTAGGTGATGGAATCCAGCCTGGAGTGAGTCACTGGGAGAGGTGGTCTAGGCCCAGTGCCCAGGTCCTAGTGCGGGGTACTTTACGCTGTTTAGACAATTTAAATACATGAGCCAATTTCGCTCACTCTCCGTGATCTTCACTCCTCTTTCCAGGGCATTGAAGCCTCTCACTGTTCTGTCGTTGAGTCAATTTAAACACCAGCCCAGCTGCTGTACTCTGTGCCCGCTAATATGATGAACTGATAAGCGAGGCTTTGGGCCTGGCTGTTTCAGGGTTCGGATCTGAGGACTCAATTTTGGTTCAGAATGCTGTTGTTCACTTCAGTTGTTTGTGTGATTGGTTTTTCTTTCTCTTGCGCATTGAGTGCTGGCCTTTTATTTTTATCTTCTTAATTCTTTTTTAAAATTTAATTGGGTTTTTTCAGGTTTCATGCTTTTGGCTTCCTGTAAGTAAACAAATCTCAAGGTTGTATAACTTATACATTCTTTGATAACAAATGAATCTTGAATCTTGACTGGGAAGACATTGAAACTGCTAGACTAGAACATTGTCATAAACCATTTTTATTGAAGACTCTTCTATTTTAGATGGATATTTCATTGTACTTCCCCTTTATGGCTAACAGGTACAGTATATGAACATACTTAATACAAAGATTATAAGTGTTTCAATTTCTCCAAGTATGGTCACTATTCCACTCCATTGTTAAATGTCAAGGTAACAGGACAATTCCCTGAATTTCTGGATTATGTTCTAAATGGTCCACTGAAGCCCTGGGTTCGGTTTTTGCATGATAAGATGGAAAGATGCACTGAAAAAATGATAAAATGAAAATACTTTCCTCTCTGGTCCACTGAGACTGTTAAGTCACATCAGCTTCTTAGAGATTTTAGTTTCATAGACCCAAATGTCCCAATTATCAAACAGTCAGGAATAGTTCAAGCTATGCTGTGAATAATACCTTACAACAAAATTAATTCTGACCTAATAGTGTCCTTACAAATCCAATTTTATTTCAGGTAGGCTTCGACTACAATTCGAAAAACAGGGTAAACAAAGCTATAGCAAATGTACTGTTGGGGACCAATTGATAATACTGAATTTTGGAGTTGCACTGAAAATATATCCCTAAATGGACAATGTTACATATTCAGACATGCCTTCAATTATTATCAACAGGTGAGGAGAAAATAATTTTCTCACGGAACAATTTTCATGATATTTTCATAAAAGTAAAACTGTCTATCCCACCATGTCTGAAGCATGCTTGCTCTCACAATAGCACTGATGATTCAGTTAATTTGGAAGGAATGAATTTCTGATGACAAAATTTGTTCAGACACGTGGCTATCAGAGGCTCACCCACTTTTGAAAGTTTATAGAGGAAGTAACTCTGGGAGTCAATCTGATTGGTCAATTGATGTTGCATATTTGAAGACAGAAATGCATGTCCAGTTTTAAGGAAAGATATGTGACAGATGCAAAACATATTTTTGTAAGAAGAATCTGGGTTAGAAACCTTCGCTTAGAAAGAGTGTGGTGTGAAGGATATTCACTGCCCAGGACTGGGAGGCCTTCTTTTATTTTTTGCCATACTCAGCCTTCTAACTTAGCAACTCACACTTGTAGAGATCAAAGTGTTGATTTTGAGTAAGTTAAAATTCTGACCAATATTCCTTGTTCAACTTCTTGCTGTTAATGGGAGTCGGTCTTGAGTTCTTAATGAAAATGGAAAGCAATAATCAGTCTGAAGTTATAAGGGCAGCTTTACAAACAAACAGGACTGTCTATAGAGCGCAGGATGCTGGCCAACAGCATCTAGACTGCCTGTTCAAGAGATATACTGTAAAATAATAGGGTTATGTTAATTAGCCTATTTCAGACCAGGCAACTCTGGTTAAGTTATTTTGTTCAAGAAAGCTTGCAGACCAGGTTGATACTATCACTTAGCACATCAAATAGCTGATACATCAATAGTTGGAAGGTTGTGTGCTCAGAGTCAGCTTCACAGAATTAATTGTTGAAATCTGGGAACTCTCTCTCCAGAAGTTTCTGGACTGTTTCTGTAAAACAGTATCTGAAGGAATATCACATGTTTCTGAAGTCACCCAATTGTCAGCCATGGTAGAAATGCTCACAGAACAGCAAGAAGAATGGCAGAAAAACATGGTGACTAGAATCCATATCTTTAATATCTGTGATGGACAATTCGTTTATCTGCAACTTGATGGCATGTCTTTTTAGCTTCAAGGACTTGTTCCCGTGTTTTGGAACTCTTTTGTAATTTGGAAATCTTTTAGGTTTAAATATGCTTTAAGAATTTTGTTTGGAATTAAATGTGTATCACTGAAAATAACAGAACGGTGTTTAAACTGTTTTGTAGGTGGAAGTAACTCCTCCTTGGGAGGGAGGGGGGACCCTCTGCTCAATTAGTGGGTATTGGCAGGTAAGCTCACTGTGGTGGATAAACAGGGAAGTGATCTAGCATTTGAGGAGGAGGTGGCTACAGTATAACATCCCTTTAGGGAAGTTACCCGTAGCTATCTACAGTGTATTGAGTAGGGCTTAAGTTCTGCATGTGAGTTTAGAACTCAGTGGTCAGCAGACCCAGTGGTATTACATTGTACGTGTACATGGGCCAATGTGAGTTCAGCTTGAATCCCGAAACCTGCACAAGTGCAGCTGCTCGCAGTGAGATGAAACAGTCTGTAGCTGGGTAGTCTAGGCCTGAAAGTGTTTGCGTCCACTCTTAACAGCCTACCTAGTTTCCTCAATGGCCTTCCACCGGTCTGGTTACAGTTACTAGGGAGGTACGCCATGGTGATATGCACTGAAGCTTTGAACAAAAGTCCATGATTTGTTTTCACCTTGATAGGTTGCTTAATATGGTTTAAAATAATTTTTAGTTTGTGTTTACAAGATCTTCAATGATGTTCAAGAACATGGGAAATGTAACATAGGATCTCTACTGGAAAAGGACATTTTGTAATTCAGTCATAGGATATAGCTATCACATACAAGCTGGTATCGTGTGAAGAGCCACAGCTCACATGCCATCTATAAATTTGCTGATGACAGCTCTAAACTTTTCCTATTTATGTATCTGTCCAAATGTTTTTAAGTGCTGTCATTGTACCTAGCTCTACCACTTCCTCTGACAGTTCATTCCACACAACCTGCCATACTCCGTTTGGAAGAAACTTCCCTCTCAGATCCCCTTCAGCTTATTCCCTCTCACCTCAAATCACTGGTGTCAAATCTTAGATTCCTCAACCCTGGGTAAAGATTTATCTATCTCCTCATGACTTTATAAATCTCTGTAAGCCACTCTTCAGATTTCTTTGTTCCCAGAAGAACAATCCTAGCCTACCAAATATGTTCTTATAACTCAAGCACTTCAGCAACTTCCTTATGAATCTTTTCTCCAATCTGAATCACACCTGTTCTATAGAATGGACACACTCCATTTGGGAGATACTTTCCTCAAAAACTTCAGAACTTCACACAGTATTCCATGTGCAGTCTCAACAATACCTAGCATAGTTATAGCATGAAGTCCCAACACTTCAATGTAATCGGATGACACAAAATGGACTGATTTTCACTGGAACTATATTCAGAACATCCTTTTCCCCTGCTCTAGCTGAGTAAGCAGTTTTTGCTTTGCTTTGGAAATCTGTTTCTCAAACTAATGGATGTCTCTACTTGCCAGAACTTAATGACAGCCAACTGTAGGCCCGTGACCACTGTTTGATAGGTGATTAAAAAAAAGCACTAGTCACAGTGGTAAGTGATCAATAAACCGGGACCTCTGGTTCAGTAACTTGGTTGACTGCCATGCCAGCATAATCAACCCTGATGTGTAGGGTTTTGCCATGACAGGCAATCGGCCACAGCATTATTTTTCCCCTTGATATGTCATATATCATTTAGAACTCTGATATGTAGGTCAGGTGGCAATGCTGCCGTGGAGACCAAGGGTCTGATATTTTGGCCATCGTGTGCATTAGGGTTTGTGGTCAACAAACGCTGTGAAATGGCAACCTTCTAGAAGAAAGTGAAAATGGCTCATGGTCAAATGTGCTGTAGTTCCTTTGGGGTGCTGGAGCTGCTGACTGAAGAAGGTGAGCGACTGCCACATACTCCCAAGCAACTATTTGTGCACAGCACCCACAGCATAGTCTGAGGGGTCAGTGTAATGGCTCTGGGTGCATTGGGAGCAGTTGCACCAGTAGGGTTATGTTAGAAAGAGTTCATTTGGTGTCATCAAATGCTCTGGTCTTGTGGCTGACCGGTCAAGCACATGATTAGGGGTATTGCCTTTGAGCACACTATTCAGGGGGGCCATAAGTTCAGCAGCTCGCAGAATGAAGAAATGACAGAAATTCACCATACCTCAGAACTCCGGTAGTATTGTAGTAGTGCTGGGTGGTGGGAAATCCATAATATCGGCTACTTTAGAAGGGAGGGGTTCTGCACCTTCCGCAGAGATGTGATGGCTGAAAGTCGAGGGTTGACAACCCAATCTTGCATTTAGCCGGGTTAATAATCAACCCGTGTTGGCATGAAAAGTGTGTAGAGATGAGATATGTGTTTGGATTTGGATGCACTGCTGACGTATGTCATACAAGGAAACAACAAGAAAATCTAAGTCTTTTAATACAGAGTCCATCAGCCATTAGAAAGTCTGTGCTGTATTTTTTAGTCCAAACGGCATGCTCAGAAACTCAAAAAGGCCAAATGGGGTTATCACAGCTGTTTTGGGAATGTCTTCTGAGCACACGGGCACCTGATGATCGTCACTGAGAGGTAGGACCGATGGCTGTAACGTATCCATCTTGTTGGATACAGTCGACTCAGGAGTGTTCTTTGGCTGAGCATCCAGCACCTAGTCTACATAATGTCTCCATGTATGATCTCCAACACTCACTGTGTACATCAGGGGTCCGCTTGTCTTCTCTGATAGGACTTCCTGTCCAATCTCAAAGCTCCTTGCTGTTTCACTTGGCAATTGGCTGAACTGCTTATTCTGCACTTCCTCTGTAGATCTGGTTCCAGGAAGTCTATGTAAGATCTCAGATCCTAGCTCAGGAACAGCTTTGCTGGTGTTTGATTTTCTTCATGAATAGTCTAAACTCTTCTGACATGTATTGTGGTCCCTTGTCACTCACAATTTGATCAGAAAAGCCATTTCTGGTGAAAATTGTCCTTCAGAGCAGTCTTTTCTGATGAGGTTGAATTCACGGGTATGACCTCTGGCCACTTCAAATGAGCGTCCACAGCAATCAGAAACATGGAGTTCATGAATGGCCCAGCAAAGTCAAAATGTACTCTTTGCAATTGTGCAGACAACCACTGCCATGTGTGTAACGGTGCCTGTGGGCTGCATTTTGAACTTAGTTCATCCTGAACAGTTTTTGTTCATGTCTTCAATATTCCTATTTATTCCCAGCCACCACACATAGCTCCAGGTGAGGCTCTTCATCTTGACTGTACCCAGGAGTTCTTCATGCAGGTTTTGTAACACTCTGGTGTACCAGTTAGAGGGAACCACAACATGAGATCTGCACATCAGTGTTCTTTCACATACAGAGAGTTGGTCTTGTTTTATTGAGAACACTAGAAACATAGGCTCATCATGAGCTGGCCATCTTTGCATGGTGATGTCATAGACTTTTGCTGATGTCAGGTCATTCCTTGTTTCTCTTTGTATTTCAGAATTGTTACCGGCAACTGGTTCACCAATGCTGTGAGAAACACTTCTGCTGGGTCACAGGATGAAGACTTATCTTCTTAAGTTGCTAACATGACAAACCATCGTTGTGGCTATGTTATTTAGTACCTTGAACTCTATGTCATAAGAGTGTACTCTATTCCTAGGAATAGTGCACAATGTTGAAACTGGGTAGCAGACATTACTGACATTGAAAGTGAACACAAGGAGCTGGTGGTCTGTCACTAGACTCGAGGTAGTGATGGAACATCTTTATTCCCCATACGAGACTAAGGGCCTCTCGATCGATCTATGTGAGCTGTGTTCTGCACTCATCAGTGATCTTGATGCAAATGTGATTGGACATTCGGATCCATCTTCCATAGTGTGTGTCAAAATGGCTCCAACGCCATTAGGGGATGCATCACACGCCAGTCTAATGGGCATAATGTGTGGGCAGTTCATCTGATGTAATTAGTCTCTTTGTTTCCTTGAATGCCTTTTCACATTTTTCTGTCCACTCCCACTTTGCTCCTGTCTGTAACAGTGCATTCAATGGATGCAGCACTGTAGCAATGTTTGGGAGAAACTGGGTAGTAGTTAACAAGGCCAAGTGTGTCCTGAGTCCACATAATCTGGTTTGGGTGTCTGTAGCAACCAAACAACTTTCTCTTCTGACTTATGTAAGCAGGCCTGTGAATGACACATCCCCAACATGAGATTTCATTCCTGAAAAACTCACCTTTCTCTCTTTGCATGCAGACCATACTCACTCAGCCTGATAAGCACTTTACCATGGTTATAGAGGTGCTCTTCATTATTCTTGCCCGTCATGATGATGTCTTCAAGGTAGCGTTGTTTTCCTGGGATATCTTGGAGAACTTGGTCTATTGTTCTTCGCCAAATTGCTGGGTCTGATCTGATGCCAAAGATGAGACAATTATATTGGAACAGTCGCTTGTGAGTGTTGATTGTGAGGAACTACATGCTTCACTCCTCAATCTCCATTTGTAGATAGGCTTGTGACAAGTAAGTCTTTGAAAACCTCTCCTGACTGCCAAGGACGCAAATATCTTTTATTTGTGGTGGGGATACTGCACGGTATGCAGTACAGGGTTGAAACTCATTTTGAAGTCCCCCCGGATGCGAACAGCTCTGGCCTTCCTTTACTTGATCGCCAGACAATGGGTGTGGACCAATTGCTCCACACAGCCTTGGAGAGTGTGCCAGACACTTCCAGGCTCTGAAGTTCAACATCCACTTTAGGACATTGTGCACAAGGTATTGGACATGCTTATGGAATCTTTGTGTTGCTGTTTCATCCAGTTCAAATCTGGCCTTCCTGCCTTTGAGTTTACCAATCCCCTTCTCAAGCACCTTGTCATTAGCATTAACTAGTTGTGACAGTCTCTAGTTAGTGCTACCATTTGGGCTACAGTTTCCTGTTGATAACACATGCTTTGACCATCGAACTGGATTTTTCTCAACCATTCATGTCTGAAAAGTGCTGGCCCTCCACTTTCCAACACATAAAGCTATAATTGCTGCATTTGGCCTCCATATTTCACATTTACTTTTAGTTTGTCACTTTTTAGCCTGTGTAGGATTTTAGCATCACCAAGGTCTTTTCTAATGGTAGCTTAGAAAACAGTCTGTCATAGTCAGCCTCTGAAATTATAGACTAAACTGACCCTGTATCCATCCCCATTTTCAGTTTTACACTAGGCATATCTATTGCGATCCATATGATTTTGTGATCTGCTTCAGTAACACTATGCAGTTCTAGGCATGACAGCTCACTTTTATCTGCTTCAGTTGCATATTGAGTTACTTTGTGCATTTATTTGGTTTGGAAGGGTGATTTCTAGGCCTCAGGAACAGTGCAAGTCCAATAGGAAGCCTTGCAGTTCTGTGGCTGGATAGGGGAAGGATGGTGATTATTGAGAGGTGCTCTCAGACAGATTGACTGAGATTGGTATGGACATTACAGGCCTTGGATTGGATGTCAGTGTGTCCTGGTCCCTTCTGGCAATCACCCACCTGGCTATTTTACTCAGGAATTGGCATACCATCTAGTCAGGGTGATGGAGGGGGACGAGTGGAAGATGGCCTTTAATACCCCTCTGGGCCACTTCGAATATTTGGTCATGCCGTTTGGCCTCACCAATGCTCCTGTCGTTTTTGACGGGAGCATTAACAACATACTGAGAGACTTTATTAATCGGTTTGTATTCATTTACCTCTATGATATTCTGATATTTTCCAGCACCCCACAAGAACACGTTCACCATGTCCGTCAGGTCCTCCAGAGACTATGGGAAAATCAATTATTTGTGAAGCTGGTGCACTTCATAGCCCTCCCTTACCTCCCTTCCTCTCAAGAAACCGCATAACTTCTCATCTGCCACGTCTTCTGCCTCCATGGAATCCCTGCAGACATTGTCTCCGATCGAGGTCCCCAGTTTGTCTCACAGGTATGGAAAGCCTTCTGTCAAGCCTTAGGTGCAACGGTCAGCCTGTCATCCGGCTTCCACCCCCAGACGAATGGGTAGACGGAACAGGTCAACCAAGACCTGGAGGTGAAACTATGTTGTGTAACGGCAAACAACCTATTGATCTGGAGCGACCACCTCCCATGGGTTGAGTACACCCCATAACTCTCTAGTAAGCTCGCCCATTGAAAGGTCTCCATTCGAGTGTTCCCTGTGGTACCAAGCCCCGCTGTTCCCCGTGCAGGAAGAGGAGATTGCAGTACCATTGGTTCAGGACCATATCGATCGGTGCCTTAAGGTGTGGGAGGAGACACGCACGGCCCCACTCAGATCAGCAAAAGGTAAGAAGATGGCTGACTGACACCGGACTTCGGCGCCTGAGAACCAACCTGGGCAGATGGTGTGGCTTTCCTCCAAGGACATCCAGCTGAAGAATGAGCATAGGAAACTCGCCCCTCGCTTCCTGGACCACTCAAGGACGAAAGTGTTATCAATCCCACAGTGGTCCGCCTAAAATTGCCAAGATCCATGCGCATCCACCCGACCTTTCATGTTTCCCAGTTAAAGCTAGTCTCCGTCAGCCCCTTGTGTCCCCTGGCTGAGACTCCCTCAACTGCCCGTATCATCGAAAACCATCCGGCATACACCAACCAAAGACTACTGGATGTACACTGTAGGGGCAGGGGTCTCCAATACCTGGTAGACTGGGAAGGGTACGGTCCAGAAGAGCGTTCCTGGGTTCCCCGTTCCTTCATCCTAGACCCTTCCCTCATCCAGGATTTTCATTTGGACCATCCAGACAGGCCTGGAGGCTCCTGTTGAGGGAGGGGTACTGTCACGGTCTCTTCTGGCAATCACCCACCTGGCTATTTTCCTCAGGAACTGGGCCTCAATCACCTTGTTTAGTTCCCAATCATTCCCAGGTTCCACTAACTACAAACACCTGCTTTCCATCACCAACTGCAGTATAAAAACCCTGTGACCACTACAAGGAGCTGCCATTTCGTTGGTCGACTCCGGTGCGAGTAACCTTATTTCATGGTTCTTAGGACTACCAGTTCTAGGTCTAGCATCGCTCCTGGATAATGACTCCATGCTTGCTACATTAATAATGTCTTCCTACTCTGCCTCCACGCCCATGTTCTGCACTTGGGTTCATCCACCGCCATGCTCATGTAACACAGTCACTGGATAGGAACTGCATACAATACAATATACTAGTTACCCAGAACTGCACTTGAAAGCATAGGTGCGTTCAAATTCAATTATATCTGGGGAATCTGAATAATCTGGAATAGAAAAATAGTATGAATAATAATAAGTTTGTTATTAGAACATAGAACAGTATTGGCCCACTGAATCTGCCTCTTCATTCAATCACAGCTGATTTTCTTTCCAATTCCATTCTCCTGCCTTCTTCCCACTACCTTTTATCCATTTACCATTCAAGAATCTATCAATATCTACCTTAAAATATACCCCGTGACTTGGCCTCCAAAGCTCTCTATGGCAATGAGTTCCACTGATTCACCACTCTTTGGGCGATGAAATTCCTCCTTCTCTCAATTAGTTCTAAAGGGACATTCTTTTATTCTGAGGCTATGTCCTTGGATCCTAGACTCTCCTACTAATGGAAGTATCCTCTTCAGGTCCACTGTATCCAGGTCTTTCAGTACTTGGTAGGTTTAAAGAGATCTGCTAGTCATCTTTATGATCTCCTTCAAGAACCAGGCCCAGTGCTATCAAACACTCATCATATGTTAAACCTTCCATTCCAGGGTCATTCTTGTGGTTCTGCCCAGACCCTTTCCAGGGCCAGCACATCTTCTTCTAGATATGGAGCCCAAAATTACTCACAATATTTCAAATGTGGCCTGACTAATGCCATATAAAGCCTTGTCATTACATGATTGCTTTTATATTCTAGTCTCCTCAAAATTGATGATAATATTCCTTTTGCCTTCTCTGCTATCAACTCACCCTCAAATTAATATTGAGGGAATTCTTTGCACCCCCAATTTCTGCATTCTCCCCCATTTAGAAAATAGGCTATATTCTTCCTACCACACATTTCTGTCCAATGTACTCTGCCTGCCATTTCTTTGCCCTCATTCCAAGTCCTTCTACAAACTTCCTGCTTCGACTACATGACCCGTTCCCCTGCTTATTGTTGTATTCTCTGCAAACTTGGCCACAATGCCATCAGTTCCTTCATCTACATCATTAACATATTAATAGAAAAGTTGAGGTCCATCTGGTCCAGATGATTTATTTATCTTCTGGGCTTTTAGCTTCTGGAAGCACCTTCTCCTTAGTAACAGCCATTACACTCACCTCTGCCCGACTCTCTTCAATTTCTGGCACGTCACTGTCAGGACTGACACAAAGAATCTATTCAGTTGGTCTGCTAATTCTTTTGTCCATTACTACTTCTCCAACATCATGTTCTACTGTTGACTCTCCCTCACCCCGTGTTCTCTGAAAAAATAACTTCTGATAGTTTTATGTTATGGCTAGTTTAGCCATATATTTCATCTTCTCTACCCTTGCCCCACACCCAATGCCTTTTCAGTTGTCCTGTTGTTAAAGGTTTCCCAATCCCCTTGTTCCCCACTAATCTTCACAATATTTTATGCCTCCCTTTTGTTTTATACTGTCCTCAACTTCCCTTGACAACAGTGGTTGCCTCATCCTCCCTTTAGAGCAGTTGGTCCTAATGTTCGGTTGACGATCAACCCCTCAGTTAATGGTAAGGGGGTTCACGGCATTAAAAAGGTTGAGAATCCTGCCTTAGAGTGCTTCTTCTTCTTTGGGGTAAAAGTTTGCTTTGTGTCCTGAATTGCTCCCAGAAACTCCAGGCATTGCTGCTCCGATGTCATTCCAGCTAAGGTCTCCTTGCAATCAACTTTGGCCAGCTCTTTCTCATGAATCTGCCTTACCTTTACTCAACTGTAATGCCATTACATCTGATTTCAGCTTCTCCCCCTCAAACTATAGGAAGATGCCTATAATGTTATGGGCACTGCTTCCCAAGGGATCCTTCACCTACAACTTCCTGATCAAGTCTGCCTCATACAACACCAAGTCCGATATTGTCTGTTCCATTATGGGCTCTACCAGAAACCATCTTATAGACATTCCACAAATTCCTTTTTTGAGATCCACTACCACCATGATTTTCCCCCCAGTCTACCTGCATATTGAAGTCCCCCGTGGTCACTGTATCATTATCTTAAATAGGTAATTGGATGTATACTAGAAAAATATGATCCACAAAGCATGTGGCAAAATGGTAATGAGACTGGGTGGCTCACCTTTAACACAAATGGCCTTTCTCTATGCCACTAATGTTCTCTGATCCCGTGCTTTATTTTACAACATGTCAAGGCGGCGCGCCAACATAAGGGCAGAATGGTATCGTAATGATATTAAGGCACTAGCTACATGGGTTCAGTTCTGCAGTGATCTTTAAGTAATTTGTACGTTCTCCCAGTCACTCTATGGGTTCCCTCCAGGAGTTCTGCTTTCCTCCCCCATTCCAAAGACATATAGGTTAGTTGGTCAAATGGGTGTAATTCAGTGATATACGCTCACTGGGATTGAAGGGCCTGTTACCATGAGGTATCTCGAAACAAAAAATAATTATCTTAAATTTAAAATTCTGTGGCAGACTGAGAGAAACAGTCATTATTTTCACAACCACCCGACTCTTCCCTGCCAACACCATAATCTGCCCAAAATAACACAATTAGAATAGAAAAATAATCAGTCACTTCCACATGTATATTAGCTGAATTCTGGGGTAATTTTTTTCAGTCATTTTGTTTGTTATAATGTCAGCTTCCTTAACATGACAACATGCCAAGCGATTCCCAGTCTGGGGATGGGAATCTATGGTACTGGCTCTGGGGACAGGGTCCCAGAAGTACCCAGTGTGTGGACAGGATCCGATAGTACTGGATCAGGTGACAGAGACCCAGCAGCACCCAGTGTGGGGATGGGGACACAGCAGCACCCAGTGTGGGGACGGGGACACAGCTGCACCCAGTGTGGTGACAGAGACCCAGCAGCACCCAGTGTGGGGACAGAGACCCAGCAGTACCCAGTATGGGGACGGGGACCCAGCAGCACCCAGTGTGGGGACAGAGACCCAGCAGCACCCAGTGTGGGGACGGGGACACAGCTGCACCCAGTGTGGGGACAGAGACCCAGCAGCACCCAGTGTGGGGACGGGGACACAGCTGCACCCACTGTGGGGACAGAGACCTAGCAGCATCCAATGTGGGGACAGAGACCCAGCAGCACCCAGTGTGGGGACGGGGACACAGCTGCACCCAGTGTGGGGACAGAGACCCAGCAGCACCCAGTGTGGGGACGGGGACACAGCAGCACCCGGTGTGGGGACGGGGACACAGCTGCACCCCAGTGTGGGGACAGAGACCCAGCAGCATCCAATGTGGGGACAGAGATCCAGCAGCACCCAGTGTGGGGACGGGGACACAGCTGCACCCAGTGTGGGGACAGAGACCCAGCAGCATCCAATGTGGGGACAGAGACCCAGCAGCACCCAGTGTGGGGACGGGGACACAGCAGCACCCAGTATGGGGACGGGGACCCAGCAGCACCCAGTGTGGGGACAGAGACCCAGCAACACCCATTGTGGGGACGGAGATCCAGCAGCATCCAGTGTGGGGGCGGGAACCCAGCAGCACCCAGTGTGGGGACAGAGACCCAGCAGCACCCAGTGTGGGGACGGGGACCCAGCGGCACCCAGTGTGGGGACGGGGACCCGACAGCACCCAGTGTGGGGACGGGGACCCAGCAGCACCCAGTGTGGGGTCAGAGACCCAGCAGCACCCAGTGTGGGCGCGGGGTCCTATAGTAGTAGCTCAAGGGATGAAGACCCAGCAGCAGCTGGTGCAGGGCATGAGGACCTGTAGTAACAGCTTTGGAGACAGGGACCCCAAGAAAAACAATCTCAGGGTTGTATACGGTGACATATACGTGCTTTGGTAATTAAATTTATTTGATCTTCGTACTTTGAAATCTGGCAGTACCCTGGGTGGGAAGCAAGGGATACGAACCCGGCAGCAGCCGGTGCAGGGGATGGGCTCCTCACCAGAGCCAGTTTGGGGGACAGAGTGAAGGTTAGGATTTACCCATCTCCTAATTCCCGGTATAATGTTTTACCTTTTTAGCTTCCAAGCTGCGAAGTTTTAGGAAAATCTATCAAAGTTCTTGTATTAGTAAGCCATAAGAGCAATCATACTAGCTTGTTTGATCCACTATGTGAAGGAACAGTTTTGAACAAGAAGACATGGATAAAGCAGTACGCGATTTGGATCCAAGGGACCCTGGAACAGAATGATTGCTGGCCTGCCCAGTTTCACTCGCTCTACAGTTTCAGAAATGTAGCACCTCTCAGTAATACCGCCTGGTGCCAGCTGTTTCGAAGAAGCCAAGGCTCACTGATTATTGTTGGTGACAAAAAGGTTGGCATGGACATGATGGGCCATGGCCCATTTCTGAGCTGTACAAAATTATGACTAAGGTAATGTGTTTTATGAAACTTCAGTGCAATCAGCAGTTTGGACTCAGAGCTCAGTCCTGGATTTCCATTGTTGTCATGTAAGATTGTTCATATTATTGAATTATTGCACTTAACCAAGAAGTTCAGCGTCTTTGCAAGCTGCATATTGAGACTGGGATCTGGTCAGTTCTTGGACCAGGTAGCAAAATCAGTTAAAGTAGCACACACAAATTGCTGGAGGAACTCAGCAGGCCAGGCAGGTCTAAGTAGAGGAATAAACAGTCAAAGTTTTGGGCCAAGACCCTTCATTAAATGCAGTCGATTAGACATTACACTTTAATAATTGTGCTCAAACCCAAGCCATCTGATGACATTGGTCTCCTATGCCTTTTGACTGGGGACCCATGCAGAGTGAACATTGACATCAGTTGCCTTCATCACTAACCTGGTCCACAACTCGGAAGGCCACAGGGATGCTGGTGAAGAAAGAAAATGTCCCATTCTTGTGGATTTAGTTTCATTTTTATAAAATCAGATTCATAATCTGAAAAATGATACAGCTATGTATTGAACATTTCTGATATCAGAACTTATGAAGGAAGGTTTATGTGGTGCTATGGAGAATACTTAATCGGCAACCAGCATGACTCAGTATAATATTGTGACATATCATGTGCGATCTTGTTTAGATCAAATACCACATTCCATACCATTTCCCTTTACTACATTGAATGAGCCATTTTCAACTGTTAAGTCGAAGGTAGCTCACATAGTAATCCCATTCACTACTAATTTTCCCTGTAATATATTCTCACACCCATTTCCATCAAGTCACTGGGTGCATTTAAGGCAGAGATAGATAGGTTCTTGATCAGCCAGGGCATCAAAGGGTATGGGGAGAAGGCAAGGGAGTGAGGATGACTGAAAGAATTGGATCAGCCCATGATTGAATGGCAGAGCAGACTTGATGGGCCGAAAGGCCTACTTCTGCTTCTATATCTTATGGTCTTATGGATGTGTCCAGAGCCCACAACTTCTGAATACTTTCTTTGCACTCCATTCTGCTCTTGAAAACACGATAACTCCTGCACTGTTGAATGGGTTTTATACTGGAGGCAATGGAAGTTAGGGTTCTGAAAATGCATAAAAATAGCTGCCAATGCTGGAAATCTGAAATGAAAGGCAGAAAATCCTGCAAGTAATTACCAGGTCAGACATAATTGTATATAGAAAGAAAGGATCAGCATTTAAGTTCTGACTAAAGTGAGAGACTGTAAATACAACAAAACACATGTTCTATCCATTGGAAGACACCCATAATAGTGCAGAGCATCAAACGAGGCTCCATCTATGCCCAAAACTTTTCTTAATGTTTTGTTTTTGCTGCAGTGCTGAACCTTCCTCCGACAAGCACTGTGCTGGAGTGTGTCTAATCTACTTTACAAATGAAAAGCAGATTATTCTGCATCTCATATAATACAGAACCAATATTCACTCAAGTTGAAATCAAAGAGCTACAATACATAGATAAAGCTTGTAGATGTGCACATTTGGAGATTTAACCATATTAGATAATGGGCTTTTACATTAAGTCTTTACAAAGCAGTTCTATATCAACCGGCCTGTACTATAAATGTTAAACCCTAGATACTCCCTCCTCTTTTACCTGGGATAATAAAGGTCCACATTAAAACTCTGGTAATGGTAGACCACTCTCTCATTACCCAAGAGCCACCTGTCAGCAAAGGCAGATATTGCAGATAAAACCCTCCTGTTCTATTGTGACAGCACAACCATTGGCCTACTATGGATGAGGGCTTTAAAAACCAAAATCTTAACCCTGGCACAACGTGATTTCTGAAGTCCCGGCTTATCTACAGGTCATAGCTCATAGCCTTGGAGAGATACTGCCTAGAACTATTTCCACAAAGTGTCCTAAATCCATAGCAAACCAACATCATCATTCTCACCCAAGCTAACATTCTCAGCAACGTGAATCTGGTCACACTCAGCTAGATCCAGTGGTCAGGGAATGCTGATCCTGGATTTCTGAAATAGTCTATTCCAAGCTTTGATGTGGCAGTAGATTACCAATGCGAGAGAGCTCGCCTTGATCCGATGCTCAAAGGCTCATTGAGTACTTCCTAATGTAAATGCTTCTGTGTAATTTTTGCTTTAGACTATTCACTCCCTTAATGTCAGCTGCACACATTACTGAAATCACAAAGGACTGCTACCATTATAATTTTTCCATAAACGTGTGACAATGAATCAATGTCCAAGTCATATTTTCATATTAGTCCTTCTTTAAGATTTTCTTCCTCACAAACAGTCCTTGTAATGTCCGCTGTCCCACTGAGCCTGCAGAGGCAGTGCCAGATGTAATGGCAAGATGCAAGCGAACTCAGACTGCAATGAATGGTAATATTTCTGTAAATGTTATACAAATGTGCAAAATGTAAAAAGGAGTGGGCTGCTTGGTCATTTGCATCTGCTTATTTGATTGTAACTTAAACTCTGCAATTCCATATTCCTACAGAACCACAGAACCACAGAACACTACAGCACAGTACAGGCCCTCTATGTTGTGCTGACCCATATAATCCTTTAAAATAAGTACTAAACTCAAACTACGCCATAACTTTCCATTTTTCTTTCATCCATGTGCCTGTCCAAGAGGATCTTAAATACCCCTAATGTTTTAGCCTCCACCACCATCCCTGGCAAGTCATTCCAGGCACTCACAACCCTCTGTGTAAAAAACTTACCCCTGATGTCTCCCCTAAACTTCCCTCCCTTAATTTTGTACATATGCCCTCTGGTGTTTGCTATTGGTGCCCTGGGAAACAGGTACTACTATCCACCCTATCTATGCCTCTGATAATCTTGTAGACCTCTATCAAGTCCCCTTTCATTCTTCTATGCTCCAAAGAGAAAAGTCCCAGCTCTGCTAACCTTGCTTCATATGACTTGTTCTCCAAACCAGGCAACATCCTGGTAAATCTCCTCTGCACTCTCTCTATAGCTTCCACATCCTTCCTATAATGAGGTGACCAGAATTGAACACAATACTCTAAGTGCGGTCTCACCAGAGATTTGTTGAGTTGCAACATGACCTCTCTACTTTTGAACTCAATTCCCATGTTAATGAACCCTAGCATCCCATAGGCCTTCTTAACTACCCTATCAACCTCTGCAGCGACCTTGAGGGATGTATGGATTTGAACCCCAAGATCCCTTTGATCATCCATACTCTTAAGTAATTGACCATTAATCCTGTACTCAGTCTTCTGGTTTGTCCTTCCAAAATGCATCACCTCACACTTGTCCGGATTGAACTCCAGCAGCCATTTTTCTGCCCAACTCTGCAGCCTGTCTATATCCTCTTGTAACCTTCAACCACCTACAGCTCCATCCACAATTCCTCCAATCTTCGTGTCATCTGCAAACTTACCCACCCATCCTTCTGCCTCTACATCCAGGTCATTTATTAAAATCACAAATAGCAGGAGTCACAGAACAGATCCCTGCGGCACTCCACTAGTCACTGACCTCCAGGCAGAATACTTTCCTTCCACAACTACCTCTGCTTTCTTCCTTTAAGCCAATTTTTTATCCAAACAGCCAAGGTTCCACTTATCCCATGCCTCATGACTTTCTGGATGAGTCTCTCATGAGGGACCTTGTCAAATGCTTTGCAAATGTCCATGTAGACCACATCCACTACCCTACCCTCATCAATTTCTTTTGTAACCTCTTCAAAAATCTCAATCAGGCTCGTGAGGCACGATCTTCCCTTCACAAAGCTATGTTGACTATCCATGAGTAGACTGTACTTCTCCAAATGCTCGTAGATCCTATCCTTAAGAATCCTTTCCAGTAGTTTGCATACCACTGACGTAAGACTCACTGATCTATAGTTTCCAGGTTTCTCCCTATTACCTTTTTTAAACAAGGGAACTACATTAGCCATTCTCCAGTCCTCCGGCACTTCCCCTGTAGTCAAAGAGGATTCAAAGATCATGGCTAATGCTCCTGTGATCTCTTCTCTCAATTCCCACAACAACCTAGGGTGTATCATATCCGGCCCTGGGGATTTATCAATATTAATGTTTTTAAGAAGATCCAGCACTTCTTCTTCCTTAATCTCCACGTTGTCCAGCACACAGGCCTGCTCTACTTCGACCTCATCCTGATCAATATCTTTTTCACTTGTGAATACTGAAGCAAAGTATTCATTTAGGACCTCCCCAGCCTCCTCCGCCTCCAGGCACATGTTGCCCACTTTATCCTTTAGCGGTCCCACCTTCATTCTCGTCATCCTCCTATTCTTTACATACACATGGAACGCCTTGGGGGTTCTCCTTAATCCTACATGCCAAGGCCTTCTCATGCCCCCTTCGAGCTCTCCTAAGTCCTTTGTTTAGCTCCTTCCTGGCTGCCCTAGATTTCTCATAAGCCCCTCCTACTTCCTGCTTCTTATGTCTAACATATGCTTCCTTTTTCCTCTTGACGAGTTGCCTCACATGTTTCGTCAGCCACGGTTCCCTTTTCCTACCATTTTTTCCTTGCCTCAGTGGGACAAACCTATCCTGAACCCAGCTCAAGTGGTTTTCCTGAATTCTTGTTTTAAGCTTTTATCTTATTGCTTATTAGGAATTTATTTACCCCAATCTTACAAACTTTCAAAAGCAGCTTCCAAGGCCCAAAGAGGAAACGATCTCTAAAAGAAATCAAAATCAGAATCATATCCCTGGCATATGTTATGAAATCTGTTGTTATGCAGCAGCAGTTTTATGTAATACATAATAATAAAACTGTGAATTTCTTTTTTATATATATATATATATATATATATAGAGAGAGAGAGAGAGAGAGAGAGAGAGAGATAGATAGGTATTAAAAAGTTAAATTAAGTAAATTGTGCAAAGAAGTAAAAAAAAAGTAGTGAGGTAGTAGTGGGTTCAATGTCCATTCAGAAATCAGAAACTCCAGAGAGAAATCTTCAAATCATCTCTCTCTTGGATGGATAATAATCAATAGACAGTAGGTGCAGGAGTAGGCCATTCGGCCCTTCTAGCCAGCACCGTTATTCACTTTGATCATGACTGATCATACACAATCAGTACCCCGTTCCTGCCCTCTCCCCATATCCCTTGACCCCGCTATCTATAAGAGCTCTATCTAACTCTGTCTTGAATGCATCCAGAGACTTGGCCTCCACTGCCTTCTGGGGCAGAGCATTCTGCATATCCACCACTCTCTGGGTGAAAAAGTTTTTCCACATCTCTGTTCTAAATGGCCTACCTCTTATTCTTAAACTGTGGCCTCTAGCTCTGGACTCACCCATCAGCGGGAACATGCTTCCTGCCTTCAGCGTGTCCAATCCCTTAATAATCTTATATGTCTCAATCAGATCCCCTCGCGTCCTTCTAAATTCCAGTGCATACAAGCCCAGTCGCTCCAATCTTTCAACATATGACAGTCCTGCCATTCTGGGAATTAACCTTGTGAACCTACGCTGCACTCCCTCAATAGCAAGAATGTCCTTCCTCAAATTTGGAGACCAAAACTGCACACAATACTCCAGGTGGGGTCTCACCAGGGCCCTGTACAGCTGCAGAAGGACCTCCTTACTCCTATACTCAATTCCTCTTGTTATAAAGGCTAGCATGCCATTAGCCTTCTTCACTGCCTGCTGTACCTGCATGCTTGCTTTCATTGACTGACGTACAAGAACACCTAGATCTCGTTCTGCTTCCCCTTTTCCTAACTTGACTCCATTTAGATAGTAATCTGCCTTCCTGTTCTTGCCACCAAAGTGGATAACCTCACATTAAACTGCATCTGCCATACATTTGCCCACTCACCCAACCTGTCCAAGTCACCCTGCATTCTCATATCTTCCTGATATTTCACACTGCCACCCAGCTTTGAGTCATCAGCAAATTTGCTAATGTTACTTTTAATCCCTTCATCTAAATCATTAATGTATATTGTAAACAGCTGCGGTCCCAGCACCGAACCTTGCGGTACCCCACTGGTCACAGCCTGCCATTCCAAAAGGGACCCGTTAATCACTACTCTTTGTTTCCTGTCAGCCAGCCAATTTTCAATCCATGTCAGTACTCTGCCCCCAATACCATGTGCCCTAATTTTGCCCACTAATCTCCTATGTAGGACTTCTTCAAAAGCTTTCTGGAAGACCAGGTACACTACATCCACTGGCTCTCCCTTGTCCATTTTCATAGTTACATCCTCATGATTAGTCAAGCATGATTTTCCCTTCATAAATCCATGCTGAGTTGGACTGATCCTTCTACTGCTATCCAAATGTGTCGTAATTTCATCTTTTATAATTGACTCCAGCATTTTTCCCTACTACTGACGTCAGGCTAACCGGTCTATAATTCCCTGTTTTCTCTCTCCCTCCTTTCTTGAAAAGTGGGACAACATAGCCACCCTTCAATCAGCAGGAACTGTTCCTGAATCTATAGAACATTGGAAAATGATTACCAATGCGTCCACGATTTCTAGAGCTACCTCTTTAAGTACCCTGGGATGCAGACCATCAGGTCCCGGGGACTTATCAGCTTTCAGATTCAACAGTCTATCCAACACCATTTCTTGCCTAATATAAATTTCCTTCAGTTCATCCTTTACCCTAGTTCCTTTGACCACTATACATCTGGGAGATTGTTTGTGTCTTCCCTAGTGAAGACAGATCCAAAGTACTTGTTCAACTCATCTGCCATTTCCTTGTTCCCCATAATAAATTCACCCGTTTCTGTCTTCAATGGTCCAATAACCTTTTTTAAAACTGTGATTACTACTTCTAGATTCTCTTCCTGAAGAAAAAATATCTATCCTGTCAAAACTGCTTAGGATCTTATATTTTTCAGTCACCCCCTTTCACTCTTCTGAACTCCAGGCAGATGCAAGACTTAGCTTATCCAGCCTTTCCTCATAAGATAATACACCTCTTCTATGTATTATTTGGGTAAATCATTTCCCAGCTGACTCAAATGCATTACATACTTACACATGGTTACTTCAGATGGGATCTCATCAATGAAGCAGACCCTTGGAATTTTTAAATTCCACTCTTGTAGCAATGAACCACATTCCGATAGCCTTCCAAATTATGTGCGATGTATTTGTGTTAGGCTTTTGCTCACCAGATCCCTGACAGACCAAGAGTTATGCAATCTCTTAGCATTTAGACAAATTGTTTATTTCAATATGTATAATTTCACATTTTCTCACATTATATTGCATTTACTAGATTTTTTTGGTCACTCTCTTAAAACAAACTGTCCTGTTGTGACTTGATTACAACATACTTTCCCATCGGCAAATTTAGCAACCATGCCTCTCAGATGTCTTTAGGTGTCTTCAGCTTAGTCATTTATATAAATGTTAAAATATTGAAGTGCAGCACTGATTCCTGTAGCACCCCACTTGGCAAATCTTGCCAAACAGAAAATGACTGAAAATGCTTACTGTCTCCTGTTACCATCCACTCTTCTCCCCATGGCAATGTATCCCCTTCTGCACCTTAAATTTAGATGTAACACAATAACCTTTCATATGAACCCCTTTTTAGGTTACTTTTGGAAAGCTTATGGACACCTACAAATTTGCCTTTATTCGTAGCATATACTCTCTTCAAAAGACAATAATAAACGTAATTTTCCTTTCACAAAGCCACATTGACTTTGTCTGTTAGCTGGTCTTCTATTTCTTGTATTTTCTTTGTATGTCACGTGTACTGAAACATGCAGTGAGAAGCCTCATTTCCCTTTCCAAGGATGTGCTGGGGGCAACCCACAAGTGGTGCCATGAATCTGGTGCCAACAAAGAATTCCCACAATGTACTAACCATAACCCGTTCATCTTTGGAACGTGTGGGGAAACCAGAGCACCTGGAAGAGACCCACACAATCACAGGGAAAATGCACAGACTTCTCACAGACAGCATCAGGAATTGAACCCTGATCTTGGGCAGTGTGAAGGAATGTACTAACTGCTATGCTACCATGCTATGCTATCATGGGGATTGTTTTCCCCAATAATCTTTGATCTTTGAAAATGGGATACAAGTAGGATTAGCATTAAAATGTGGTTGATGGTCTGCATATACGAGGGGTGATAGATAAGATTGTAGCCTAAGGTAAAAGCAGTCAATTTTAGAAAACCTAGCACACTTATTTTTCAACATAGTCCTGTCCTACATTTACGCACTTAGTCCAGTGGTCATGGAGCATAAGGATCTTGGACTTCCGGAAAGTGTCCACATCATGGGTGATTGATAAGTTTGTGGCCTAAGGTAGAAGGAGGTGAGTTATTAACTTCAAACTTTCTGCATAATCACTCAAAGAGTTGACCTGCATGTGCATGTAACGAGAGCTGAATAACTCATCTCCTTCTACCTTAGGCCACAAACTTAATACTCACCCATGCTGTGGGCACTTTCTGGAGATCCAAGATCCGTAGGCTCCACGTCAGCAGGACTAAATGTGTAGATGTAGGAGGGGACAATGCTATTGTTAATAACCAAATGGCTGTGGAAAAGTTTTAATCCAAAAAGGTAGAAATAGCTGAAAAAAGGTACCAAAAAAACTTAGGATATGCCAGTTTTCTTCTTGACAGAGGGTGCAGTTGGGTTTAATTGACCCTTGGGAGATAGCTCCCATGTTATGCCATTATGCTGTGAACTGAGTTGCCACTGAGGTAACATTGTTCATAATGCTGGAGACTGTAGAAGTCTGCAAATTGCATTACTACATGGGAGACCTGGGTTGGGTTTGTGACAGACTTCCAGATTTCAGTATTTTTTTGCTCCCAAGGCAACTTGTTACATTATACGCAATGCAACAGGCTTTTCTCATAAACTCACATAAGCCAATTCCTCGGAGATTTCTTGCCGGAAATCATCTCCCTAAGATCGTATGACCATAGAGATGTGTGCAACATTCAGCCATTTGGCTCATCCAGTCTACTCCATATTTTATCATGAGTGATCCATTTTCCCTCTCAGCCCCAATTTCCTGCCTTCTCCCCATATCCCTTCATGCCCTGACCAATCAAGAATCTATCAACCACTGCCTTAAATATACATAAAGAATTGGCCGCCACAGCTGCCTGTGACAAAGAATTCTATAGATACACCACTCTCTGACTAAAGAAATTCCTCTTCATCTCTTCTCTAGAAGGATGCCCCTCTATTCTGAGACTATACCCTCTAGTCTTAAACTCTCCCAGCTTTGAAAACATCCACTCCACACTCCACATCCACATTATCAAGGCTTTTTAGGTTTCAGTGAGGTCACCCCTCATTCTTTTATCTTAAGGTCCTAAATCAATTCTGGTTCATTGTAGAACAGCCAAACCAGAGTAGCTGATCACCGAGCCGGCTCAATGACAAACTGCTACTTATAGGCACTCTAGTAACTCCCCCTCCTGTAATCTAGCACCA
Source organism: Hypanus sabinus (assembly GCF_030144855.1). Lineage (NCBI taxonomy): Eukaryota > Metazoa > Chordata > Chondrichthyes > Myliobatiformes > Dasyatidae > Hypanus > Hypanus sabinus. Next base: position 75,976,360 of record NC_082706.1, on the reverse strand, counting down.
ACCTGATTTTCCCAATCTATCTGCATATTGAAGTCCCCCATGACTATTGTAACATTGCCCTTTTGGCATGTATTTTCTATCTTCTGTTGTACTTGTAGGTCACATCCTTACTACTGTTTGGGGGTCTGTATGCAACTCCCATCAGGGTCTTTTTACCCTTGCCGTTCCTTAGCTCTATCCACAATGATTCGTGTTGGCACATGACCAAGTGGTTAAGGCATTTGTCTAGTGATCTGAAGGTCACTAGTTCAAGCCTTGGCTGAGGCTGCGTGTGTGTCCTTGAGCAAGGACACATTGCTCTGCGACGACACTGGTGCCAAGCTGTATGGGTCCTAATGACCTTCCCTTGGACAACATCGGTGACATGGAGATAGGAGACTTGCAAACTTGGGCAACTGCTGGTCTTCCATAAAAAAAACCTTCCCCAGGCTTGCGCCTTGGAACCTTTCCAAGGCGCAAATCCATGGTCTATCGAGACTAACGGAGGCCTACCTACCTACCACAATGATTCAACAACTTCCAACCCTATGTCACCTCTTTCTAACGATTTGATTTCCAGAAAGCATCTTTCAAGTGGCACTTTGAAGACATTATCAGGTTTTTAAAGCCAAAGGACTTTCACAGAGTTGCCGTGAAAGGGAGAAAGTTACTAGACTTCAGACGGTACATCTGGGAAGCACAGAGAACAATTGGGGAGGAGTAATTGAATGCCTCATTCGTTGTCATTGTCCTGAAGGGAAATATGCAAATATTTTGCGCTTTCTTCTGATAACATAGGGCAAAATGCATTTAGCCTATGCTTATTCAGTCAGATGATTTGGACTCATATGTTCACATAGAGCCTTAGTTCCTTTGAAGTTGCTTTCTTAGTTTGAACATAATCTTTTGCTGCATGAACTGCTTGTCCTTTATCAACTCAAACTGTGACATTGATGCCATGTCCTCTCCAATACAATAGCTGTGCTTTCCACCTACATCCAGTACCTGGGCCTGGGCCTCCATACCTCCTTCTGCAACTGGTCATCAGGAGACCACAGTCAGAGTGGGTTTGAAAAAACATCTCCTATTCACCAATAATCAACACTGGCGCACCTCAAGGCTCCATGCTTAGCCCATTGCTCTACTCTCTTTACACTCATGAATGTGTGGCTAGGTACAACACAAGTATCATTTATAAATTCGCCAATAACACACATTGTTGTTAGCAGGATTTCAGATGGTGATGTGGAAGCATGCAGGGGTCAGATAGGTCAGCTGGCTGAGTGGAGTCACAACAATCTTGCACTCAACATCAGTAAGACCTAGGAACTCATTGTGGACCTCAGGAAGGGGAAGTTAGATGAATACACATCAGTCCTGATCAAGGGGTCAGCAGTGGAAAGGGTGAGCAGTTTCAAGTTCCCATGTGTGAACATCTCCAAAGAACTAACCTGGCCCAGCAGATTGATGCAATTATGAAGAAGGCATGCAGTGACTATATTTCATTTGGAGTTTGAGGAGAATTGCTTTGTCACTGAAGATTCTAGTAAATTTCTACAAATGAACCGAGGGGAGTATTTTGACTGGTTGCATCACTGTCTGGTATGAAGGCTTCAATAACCATCATTGCTAAAAGTTACAAAGGGTTGCAAACGCAGCCAGCATCATCGTGGGAACTAGCCTCAAGCAGCATCTGTGGAAACGAGCAGTCAACGTTTCAGGCCGAGACCCTTCATCAGGACTGAAGGGGGGGACAGGGGCCCTTTAAAGAAGGTGGGAGGAGGGTGGGAAGGAGAAGGCTGGTAGGTGTGAGGTGAAAAACCAGTAAGGGGAAAGATCAAGGGGTGGGGGAGGGGAAGTAGGGAGGGGATAGGCAGGAAGGGTGAAGAAGGGGAAAACACTATGGGTTGTAGAAGGAGGCGGAGCTATGAGGGAGCTGATAGGCAGCTGGAGGAGGAGGCAGAGGGAAACAGGGATGGGGGAAGGGAGGGAGAGGGAATTACCAGAAGTTGGAGAATTCAATGTTCATGCCAAGGAGCTGGAGACTACCCAGACGATATATGAGGTATTGCTCCTCCAACCTGAGTTTGGCCTCATCATGGCAGTAGAGGAGGCCATGTATGGACATATCTGAATAGGAATGTGAAGCAGACTTGAAGTGGGTGGCAACCGGGAGATCCTGTCTGTTGTGGAGGATGGAGCAAGGTGCTCGACAAAGCGATCCCCCAATCTGCGTCAGGTCTCACCGATGTAGAGGAGGCCACACCGGGAGCACCAAATGCAATAGATGACCCCAACAGACTCACAAGTGAAGTGTTGTCTCACCTGGAAGGACTGTTTAGAAAGGGCTCAGTGCTCCCCGTCAGCCAATGTCTCCATTCCTCGAAGGCCCATTTAATGATGAATAGCTCCCAGCCTACTCCTCAATGGTGGTTTGTAAAGTTGAACTTATGTGAAGAAGAAGGCACAAGATTATTTGGTCCTCACTTGGGGATGATGACCCTGGTGCCCAAGTCAGATGCATACATCTCTACCACAAAAGGTCCAGAGGGGTTCGGATGGCAGAGAATGGGAGCAGTGGTGAAGTGTCTCTTGAGCTCCTTAAAAATGTGGTCCACAACTGTAGATCAGGTTATCCATGAGGCAGGTGATTTGTCGGTAGTTCCTGGTGAACTGGTGGTAGAAGTTGGAGAAGCCCATGAATCTCTATAGCTGTTTATGGGAGTGCAGGCAGGACAATTCAACAATGGCACTCACTTCTTCTGGGTCCATGGTTATGCCATAATCTGAGGACATAATCTCAGAAGGAAATGACTGACATTTTTCTGACTTCCAGTACAGTTGGTTTTTGAGGAGACTCCGAAGGACTTAACAGATTGTGAAATACATGGTCTTGGAAGTCCTTGGAGAAGATGAGGATGTTGTTGAGGTAGACAAACACATACCTATGTAACATGACTCAAAGGGTTGCTTTAATGAAGGATTGGAAATTGGCTGGACAATTGGAGAATCTGAATGGCATAACCAAGTATTTGTAGAGGCCAGTGGGTGTTATGAACACTGTCTTCCACTTGGTGGCTGTGGATCAGATTGTAGGCAATCCGTAGATCCTGTTTATTGAAGATCTGGGCCCTGCGGGGTGTTTTGAATGCACTATCTATCAAGAGGAGAGAGTAGTGGTTCTTAACGCTGATTTTGTTGATTCCACGGCAGTCAATCCAGGATCAAAGAACTCCATCATTCTTCTTGACAAAGAGGAATGCTGCACTGGCTGGAGACTGGAATGGTGGAATGAAGCCATGCTGTGGCACTTGGGCAATGAAGGCATTCGTGGCTTGGGTCTCAGGAGGGGAGACAAAGAACAAATGACTTCACGGAGAAGGTCTGGAAATGGCAGAGTGCTGGTTCCCCATTACTGAAAGTGATGGCTAAGTTTCTGCGAGAGTTTAGTGAGGTCGAGAGTTTCATCCGTCTCTATGGACTTACAGGAGGAAGTCAGCTGAGGCTGCAAGCAGGTGGGTTTCCAACTGAGCAGTGATCTGGATGACCAGGTGAAAGGAAGGTCATGAGTGGACAGCCAGGGATAACCCAAAATGATAGGAGTGCTGGATGAGTCGATCAGGAGGTAGTAGATGGACTCACAGTGCTCTCTGATGCTCATGTGCACAGACTGTGTGCACTCTCAGACCATCCCAGACTCTAAGGGATGTTGGTCAAAGGCCCTGATGCAGAGAAGGGGTGAGAGATAGGCTCAATAGGGAGTCCAAGCTGCACACACAGAGCCCAGCCCTGAACATTTCCTACTGCACTGGAGTCCTCCTGTGTGCACAGAGCCATCGGGGTGTGGAGGGAGGGCAGAGAGAATGAGTCAGACTATGGTACTGGAATAAGAGGCCAGGAGAGTTTGCTAGATAGAAGGCTGCTTGTCTTTACCTGGTCATGCCGTTTTCCTGGAAGCAGTGGGTGTTGCGTCTATGTACAACTACATATCAATTAAATAAAAGCACAGATGTGGGAGATAGATTAACTGGTGTATTCACACTGCACCAAGTGAGAGAAAACAATGTACATGCATGGACAACAGCGCATGCGTAGACAACAGATCAATATGTAATGCTAAGGGGAATCATTGCTCTAAAAAAATAGATCCATTCATTACACTTCCTCCCCTTTAGATTAATGCATCATAAAACTGTATACATACAAAACATTCAATTTTGCTTTCATAAACGCATATTCCAAATAAGCATGCTCTCACAATAACAGTCCCTAACTAACTTCACAATTCTAAAGGTTCAGTCTTTTGGGGGACACTCTGTTTCTTTCAGGATAACACCCTGGACCTGTGGACGGGCAAGAGGTTTGGTGGGTGTCTTGTCTAAGAGAACATACTCAGTTTCCGGTGTCATGTTGCTGTCACTGACATGATCAGCACTGAGAAGTAAGTCCAGTGATTGTAATGTGTCTGTCTTGTTGGATGCAGTCAATCAGATGTGTTCTTTGTTTGAGCATCCAGTATCTGGTCCACATGACATCTCCATATCTGATCTCCAACATCCACTGTGTACATCAGTGGTCCAGTTCTTGTAGCTATCCTACTGGGTGTCCACCTATCTTCTTGGTAATCACATGCTAGGACTCCCTGTCCAATCTTGAAGCTCTCCGCTTTGAACTGATTGTTCTGCACTTCCATCGTAGATCTGGTTTTCAGGAGGTCTATGTGAGATCTCAGATTCCTGTTTATGAACAGCTTTGCATGTGTTTGATTTGTCATCGTGTGAACAAAGTTCCAATACACAAAAAGGAAGTTGTCCACGTTGTGCAGTGGAGAAATGACCTCTTTGTCCATCACTTTAATGGACTTCTTGAAGGTTTGAATAAACCTTTCAGCTGCCCATTCATTACTGGGTAGTAAGGAGCTGACTTGAAATGTCTGATGCCATTTTGCTTCATGAACAGTTGGAATTTTTCTGATGTCTATTGTGGTCTGTTTTCACTCACAGTTTGTCCTAGTACACCATTTCTGGTGAAGGTAGTCCTCAGGGCAGAGACAGACTTTGCTGAGGTGGTTGACTTCACTGGTATAGCCTCCTGCCTCTTCAAATGAGCATGCACAACAATCAGAAACATGGAGTCCATAAATTGCCCAACAAAAAAATCAATATATACTCTTTGCCATGGTGAAGATGGCCACTTCCATGGGTGTAACAGTGCCTGAGGGGGTGCATTTTGAATTTTTTTGGCTTCCCAGACAGCTTTTGGCCATGTCTTCAATCAGTTCATCTATACCAGGGGTAGGCAACCTTAAGCACAAATGATTTTCTAACATGCATTATTCATTAATTTGAGGAAAAACATAACTAGATGTATTCAAATTGATAATTCCCATGTTTCAAGTTTTTAATGGCAGTTATCTGGCCCACCGTCCACTCATTAATACACAATCTGGCCCACAGAGGCAAAAAGGTTGCCGATCCCTGATCTATACCCTGCCACCACACATAGCTCTGAGTGTGACTCTTCATCATGAGTGTACCCAGGTGTCCTTCATACAGATTTTCTACCACTCTGTTGTGCAGTTTAGAGGGAACCACAACACGAAATCCACACATCAGCATTCTTTGACATACCGTCAGGTAGTCTTGTCTCGCTGAGAACTCTGGGAACATAGGGTTACCATGAGCTGGCCATCCTTGCATGGTGATTGCATTGAACTTTGACAATGTCAGGTCATCCCTAGTTAACCTTTGTATTTCAGAATTTGTTACCAGCAACTGGTCCACCAATGTGGTATGGAACACTTCTGCCGGCTTTTCTTCTTTAGTTGCTAATAGTGGAAGACATGACAAGCCTTCAGCATTGCTGTGTTGTTTGGTACTCTTGAACTCTATGTCATAAGAGTGGGCACCTAGGAACAGTGCCCAACATTGTAACTGGGTAGTAGTCGTCACTGGAATTCCCTTCCTGGGGTTGAAAATAGACACAAGGGGCTGGTGATCTGTCATGAGAGTAAATGTTTGTTCATAGAGGTAGTGGTGGAGCTTCTTTATTCTATATACTAGACTAAGGGCCTCTCGGTCAATCTGTGTGCTGTTGCATTCTGCACTCATTAGTGATCATGAAGTAAATACAATTGGGTGTTCAGATCCATCTTTTAAAATGTGTGACAAAACAGCTCCAATGCCATAAGGAGACGTACCGCACGTCAGTCTGATGGGCAAGGATGGGTCATAATGGGTAAGCAGTTTATCAGATGTTATTGGTCTCTTTGTTTCCTTGAATACTTTTTCCATCTTTCTGACCATTCCCACTTTGTTCCTGTCTGTAACAGTGTGTTCAATGGATGCAACACTGTAGCAATGTTTCGGAGAAACCGGTGGTAATAGTTTACAAGGCTCAAGTATGACCTGAGTTGTTCAAACGAGAGGACATGATTTGAGAGTTAGGGGGCAGAAGTTTAAGGGAAACACGAGGGGGTATTTCTTTACTCATAGCTGTGTGGAATGAGCTTCCTGTAGAAGTAGTAGAGGCCAGTTCAGTTGTGTCATTTAAGGTAAAATTGGATAGGTATATGGACAGGAAAGGAGTGGAGGGTTATGGGCTGAGTGCGGGTAGGTGGGACTAGGTGAGATTAAGAGTTCGGCACGGACTAGAAGGGCCGAGATGGCCTGTTTCCGTGCTGTGATTGTTATATGGTTATTTTATATGGTTACACATTTTCTGCTATGAGTGACCGTAGCATTGCTTCAGTCTTCTCTTGTGACATATGTAAGCCATACTTGTCAATGACATGTCTACATTATGAGATTGTGACTCAGTGAGTCCAGCTGTCACGCCCACCCATCCATGCAGTCTGACAGGTACTGCAGCTTCCTGTGGACATCAACATTCCCTCTAATTTTTTTTTACAGCTGCGCAGACCAACCATTGTTCTGAGCAGGAAATGTTAACACTTCCTTGTATATTAAATATAAAAGAATATTCCAGCTGCATGGTGACAAGGGTTATGTGTGTGGAGGCTTTGCAGTTAGTGTGCGGCCATGCATCCGCACAACTTAGAGGATAGTGGTGGACGTAATCATTAGAGATGCTGGACATCACCCCACCGATCTCCCACATTTCATGGAGGACCATACCATGCCACTGACTGCTATTACTACTCTGTCCAGAAGAAAAGGAAAGACTTTATCTTGTTACCACTTAGCCTTCTCACCACAGCCTCCCTTTTTAAAGCCCTTCAAGCACTTTAAAGCACTTCAATCTCAAAGCAGGTTTTTCTTCAAAATGGCCTCTCACACTAAAGCCTTAAACCTTTCATATGCTGCTCCTTGATGCTAGGTCAGTCATAATCAAATTTATAAAAATTGATTAGTGTGCACATTTTCTAATAAGTGTTTCTCTGTTATTGGGAAGGAAGATGTGATGGCCAGTGATAGAGGAAAGGAATGTGAGACCTGGGAAATGGGGTGAGCAGCTGAGTTTATTAGGATTGCAAGTGAATTATTACATCACTTAGAGAATGGGTGAAAAGAGGCTGTGGTATAGTCTTTCTTGCTATGCACGTTCCTCCACTAACTGCTGTGGACAGCAATTTTTTTTCTGAGGTGTTGCTTCCACAGAATTTTTTTTGTTTATGAGAGACTACTCGAAGCTGAACACAAATAAATCATCAGACTACATAGAAGCAAGAAATTAACCTATTGAATTCTATGTTTAATTGCTTAATGATGCTGATGCTTTGCAATAGTTCAATTAGTTTAAAAAAGCTTTGTTGATGATTTTAATTTGTACTCACTGTCTGAGGCTTCTCACTTAAGTGCCCAACAATAATCAGCCTGCACTGATTGGGCACCAGTTGCGAGCATTTACAAGACTGTTGCCTACACTTGAGGTCTGAGTTACCAGGAGAAGTTGGGCAAGCTAGGACTTTATTCCTTGGAGCATAGGAGACTGAGAAGTGACTTCATAGAGATGTATAGTATCATGAGGAGCATAGCTGAGGTGAATGCCATGGATATTATACATTTGAAAATAACTCGGTTCATCAGGGCTGACTGACATCATAATCTACCTGGTATTTATCTTTTTACGGTTAATGTGTGAACTTAATTATCTTCATTCTTGTTAGCATCATGCACACCTGAAGTGTGCACCTGAATCTTAATTTTTAGGGGTAGGTGTCCACGATGATGTCTTCAAGTCAGGTGTTACAAAGTTAGGTTTTGCCTGCTGAGCATCTAAGCTGTGGGTGGAACAGAATGAAATATGATTGAAGACATAGAACAGTATTGCTTGGGGTTAAGTGAAATAGTAAACATCATGTTAACCAATGGGAAAACGACAAGAGGATGGACAATTCTGAAACCTGACTGGTCTTTGTAAGAACAGTTTCAAAGAGGACTCCACACAAACAGTATGGCTATGGAGCCGCTACACAATCAACTTTGTAATAAAATATTACTAAGTACTTGGGGGAAAGTTTGGCATAAAAACAATTAATTTTGTTCTTGGTTTATACTTTGTTAGTCAGATTGATAGTAGAAATATAATGAGGAGAATCAGAATCAGGTTTAATATCATTGGCATACGTCGTGAAATTTGTTGTCTTTGTGACAGTGGTACAATGCAATACATAGTAATAGAGAAAAAAACATGAACTATAGTAAGTATAGTTAAATTAATAAGTAGTGCAAAAGCAGAAATAAAAAATTAGTGAGTAGGTGTTCAATGTCCGTTCAAAAATCAGATGGTAGCGGGGAAGACATTGTTCCTGAATCATTGAATATTGAACTTGTATTATTGTTCTTTGAGCAAGAACAATTAGGGGAAGATTCTTCTGGAATTCCAGAAGCATAGGTGGGGAGATTTTTTCTCCCCCATTAGCAGGAAATTCAATGCACACACAATGGGAAAGAAAAGAGAAAGATTTGAATTGCTTTGACTATAGCTTCAACTCAAGCATTCAGAAAGGAAGTAGATGTATTATTTCCAGGAAATGGAAAAGTAGTGGATTTATTTAGTAACTCATAATGGATTGAATGGCCTCTTTGATACTGTTTGATTCTTTGACTTATGTGAGGCAAGAAAAAATGCTTTCTGGATGATACAACAACAAAAATGAGGTGGACAGGCTGTGATAAAGACTAAGATTATTCTTAATCTTATAGGAAAACTGTGGCCTAATAGGTGAACTAAGGAGGATCGAAATTTAACAGTACTGAATAGGAAATATACAAATATAATTCAATATGTGGATTTTTACAATAAAGGTATAGCCTTTTAATCTTTTATTTTCTTTAAACAAATCATCTTATTGTAAAGTCAGGAAGGTTGTGACACTACCTTCACAGGCATAGCTCAATGAAGTTCAATAATTTTGTAGTCTTTATAATAATCACAGCGAATTTTCTCATCTGCTTTGGTATAAGGACCTCATTACTTGAGTGAGTTCATTTTTACAACAAAGACGACTTTTGCACATGCGCCCTGTTTATTTATCTGCCTCATCTGGCAGTATTTTTCCGGTCCAGCAGACACTAACATCTGATGAGTCAAACTTCCCATTTCAGACTAATCAGTTGACTGCACTAATTGCGAATGCAAATATGCAAATTTATATTAATTAATTACTCTGCTAATTAGTTCTGTGGTCTTTTGGAGTAATAAATCATTGTGCAGTAGAAAGGAAACGGGTCTTGTCCCATTTCACTCCACATAAAATTTTAATACATGCCTTCAAAAATAACTCCAATCTGATCATTGCGCTTCCAGTGATGATTCCCCCGCAGGAAGGTATAATTGTAAAAGGGTTTTCAAATCTTCAGCAAATGCCATCAACAAGGTGTCTGTGAGCAATTTAATTATCACATTATCAGCTTCCAAAAAAGCAAATTTGCTGTGCTTGAGGCTGATGCTGAATGCTTGTATGTTCGCACATTTAACCAAATAGCAAAATCTTTATGCTCGCTGTGCAAAAGAAGCAAATGAACACATTTAGGATGTCGAATGGACATCCTGTGATTCAAATATCTAATGAAGTGCTTTGATGCTCACCAGGTTACCTGTTTCTGCAGTGGGTCTTGTTAAAGTGGAACAGTAAAGGCAACGAAACACAGGTACTTGCAAGTTCATTGCAAAATGACAAATATTCAAATGGTTTGCTGAAACTGCACACTCAACACATGTCAACCAAAAACATTTCCAAAGCGTTCAAACTTGCAGCTTTCAACTGTGGGCATCAAATCCATGCAAATTGGAAGGTGGTTATTTGCAAGAGAGCATTATGTTTTTACTTCAACATTTGTGGAAAGATGGTTTCTTTGTTAACAAAAATGAAATGAGACAGTGTGTCATTATAAAAAATTCTAGCATGTCAGGATTCAGTTTGACACCTAATGAAGTCTAGTGCTAAATCTGATCTGAGGTGCTGAAATATGAGGCAGCAGCATATCCTCACAGATAATGAGATTGCACTCTTCACTTTTACATGTAGTTATGACAATTTTACCAAAAAAACTGTAAAATATGCCTACAAGTTTTAGAACTGGATGAGATTGGAAAGAAACTTGGGAACCATTTAAATGTATTAATTAATGTGTACTGTACAATTTATAATTAGGGAAGAATATTGTGTTATACTAGGCAGTAGCAACTCATTGCATTACGGAAAGCCAAAGATTGCTACTGCATTTGCTCTCTTTCTGCATCGTGTTACATTTAATGTCAGACATAATACTATCTATATAAATATTTGCATAGGAGCATCTAGAATAATGAGTTAGAGCAGATTTAGGTTGAGGTCATTCATTAGAGAAGTTAGAAGCATTTCTTTGTGTGAAGGGCTTCAGAAACACAAAATATTCAAACAAAAAGCATCAGGTCATTTTAACTTTATATATTTTCTGTAAGGCAGTGGTCTTAGGAGATGTAGAACAAGGTGACTGAACCAATCCAGGAAACAAAGATGTCGTCGAAACAGGTTTAAATGCAGGATTGGCCTATTTCTATGTTCCTATTATTCCTAACTTTTAAGAAAATTAATGCATCAGTCAAGTGAAAAAAAAATTGTTAGATTAAACTGAAGCACTAAACTGATTTTGGCATAAAACCCATCAATGTCTGAACTTGCATAACAAGGCTCACCTGCAAAGTAAAGTGCACTCTGATTTGGGCAAGTGTCTGTTCCTGAGAGTTAAATCTCAGGGTGGAAAGAAAGATGATTCTATAACATTTGTTACCTCTAGGAATGTATACCATGAACCAGACATGGATTTCCATGTGTTCAGCTTTGAAGAATGATCATTAATCAAGGAATGGGATCACTGGTCTTCTACCAAAGTTCAAAGTACATTTATTCTCAAAGTATATACATTGTACATCCCCTCACGCGAACTCTTCTCCCTCCTGCCATCTGGCAAAAGGCTCTGAAGTATTCAGGTTCTCATGACCAGACTGTGCAACAGTTCCTTCCCCCAAGCCAAGAGGCTCCTCAATACTCAGTCTCTAGACTGACATCTACATCATTTATTATTATATTGTAATTTGTCCTCTACTGTGCCTATTGTCTTGTTTATTAATGATTATACTGCCCTGCACTGTTTTGTGCACTTTATGTAGTCCAGTGCAGGTCTGTAGTCTAGTGCACTTTTTATGTTGTTTTACATAGTCTAGTGTAGCCTTGTGCTGTCTCACTTAGTCTAGTGTAGTTTTGTGTTGTTTCATGTAGCACCAGGGTCCTGGAGGAACGTTGTTTTGTTTTTACTGTGTACTGTACCAGCACTCTATGGTCAAAATGACAATAAACATGACTTGACTTGAGATTTGTCTCCTTACAGGCAGCCACAAAACAAAGAAACACAAAAAAAGGCAAACACCCAATGTGCTGAGAGAGAGAAAAAAAAATTGTGCAAACAATAAAAGTTAGAAAATAACATTCAAAACAAAAGTAAGTCTGTAGACATGAAGCCTGGAGCAGCCAGAGCAGTCCACATCTTCATCCTCAGCCTTTGCCTCGGTCCAAGGCAGAGCCCTCAGACATGAGCCTGGAATAGCGGGAGCAGATCACAGCCTCTGCCTCAGTTTGGCGAAGGACAGCACAAAAATACAATCTGAGCCTAGGAGACCCTGATTACCCCATGCCTTACTGTTAATATATTTACCTGTTATTAGATTTACAAAAAGAAAATACTGAAAAATCGTAATAGGTCAGACAGCACTCATGGAAAGAAAAACAGTTAACAGCTGGAGGGTCCAGAGAGGTCATTGCTGATGAAGGAGGTTAAATCTGGAACATTAACTTTCCTTAGATGATGCCTGGCCTGCTGAGTTTTTCTAGCGTTTTCTGCTTTTATTTCAGATTCCCAGCATCTGTTGTTTCTTTGATAGTTATTTTTCTTCTGTTGCTTGCTTTGTGTTGGGCAAAAGTTGCATCCTCAACACAGAAGCACTGTGTCACTTTGTAAATCACTTGCAATCGTTCAAGATGACAAAACTTTTCAGTTCTACATTTCTTCTAAAATCATCCATTTTCTAATACCTGCCAGTGAGGAAAGTCTTTAATGTATGAACTGAACATTAATTCAATTGAATTAAACCATGGAATCACAGAAACCCACAGCGGACAAGATCATCTGACCATGCCAGCTAATTAAAAGGAAACATGGGTGAAATCTAGCTATCTGTTGCCAGCAGTATCAAAGGGAACTGTCAGTATTTGGTAAATCAATTGGAACCAGGTCCACGCTCTATGTGTGTTTGCTATGGATTCAGGGCTCACTAAGTCTGTCACTGAAATCTGTACAATGGACACAGCAGATTGTTCTGTTGCCTTATAGATCGAAGAGACCTGAGTTAGATCCTGAGCTTGGGTGTTCTGTGTATGGTGGTTCACTGTCCTTCTAAATACTGGACATGTTGGTTGGTAGGCTAACGCACCACTGCACAGGTGAAATCAAAGTAGGGGGGTGGGAGTAGAAGGACTTCTGCACTTTGAATATGGGAAAGAAAAATGGATTAGTGCAAATGAGTTTGGTGGTTGATGGTTTGATGGTTGTTAGTGACAAGGTGGGTTGCTTCACTATGTGACTCATAAAACAGGAGCTTCAGTTGGATGCATCAACCACCCATTTACATTAATGTCTTTTTTAAAACTTCGCTTTACCTTCTCAACAACTTCTCTTAAATTCTGCCACTTAGACAATTTATGGCAGCCAATTAATCTACCAACCAGTACGTCTTTGGGATGTGAGTGGACACCAGGGCACTCAGAAGAAACTTGGGTGATCACAGAGAGAATACGTAAACTTCATACAGACAGCACCCGAGTCCAGGACTGACCTCCTTGGTGTCTGGTGCTGTGAGGTATTAGGTCTAATAGGCTATGCAATGTGCTTCCCAAATGCTACTAACCTCCATCCATAGTATCAACCTCAAAGGTCTTTGAACCATTATATCTTTCCCATAATGTGGTGACGGTGACTGGAAATGTTCAAAGTAACTTTATTATCGAAGTGCATACAGATTAGAACATCATGTACAACCCTGAAATTCATTTCCTTGTGGGCATGCACAGTAAATCCAAAAAACACAATAGAATCAATGGAAGACTGCACTCAGCAGGACGTACAAGCAACTAATGGGAAAATGACAACAAATTATGCAAATACAGAAGAAAAAAAATAAGAAGAAGAAATAAATATCAAGAACATGAGATGTAGACAATGTTGCCTCAAAACCGTGCATGTGCACACATCTTTTGCTACTAGTACATGAAGGAATTTAAACTGTGCACAAAAGTTTGTCACCCTCTACCTCATTGGCATATTAAGTATATTTCACAATTGTACACAATCACATTTCCTTTTCCAGTTTCTGATGCCAATGGTGCTGACAATGTGGAGTTTGCAATGATGTATCTGCAGATTCAGGAATTGGCTTATTTATACTGTTTGAAGAAATTATTGATTCACAATGTCAAATTCCAAAGAATCAAAGGGTGTAAAGCACAAAAAAATTGCGGAATGGCAATAGAAATTGCTACTCTGAAAGCTCATGAGATCAGGAATGTGTGGCTATGAGAAATATTTATGTACAATACAGAAACTGGTGTTACCTACACCTATTGTTGCAATGAAAAAGTTACTGGAGAACTTACAAGTGGAAAGAAGTGTGGTGATATTCAGGAACTTGAGTTTTTAAAGCATCATTTAGCAAGGAAATCACATACAATTCAGCATGCCTATGTTGTCACTGGGCAAAAAATTGCCCAGCACAATATTTTTGTGCACACTTGTCATTACAAATTAGAGAGAACAATAGACAATAGATGCAGGAGTAGGCCATTCGGTCCTTCTAGCCAGTACCGCCATTCACTGAGATCATGGCTGATCATACACAATCAGTACCCCGTTCCTGCCCTCTCCCCATATCCCTTGACCCCGCTATCTATAAGAGCTCTATCTAACTCTCTCTTGAATGCATCCAGAGACTTGGCCTCAACTGCCTTCTGGGGCAGAGCATTCCACATATCCACCACTCTCTGGGTGAAAAAGTTTTTCTACATCTCTGTTCTAAATGGCCTACCCCTTATTCTTAAACTGTGGCCTCTAGTTCTGGACTCACCCATCAGCGGGAACATGCTTCCTGCCTCCAGTGTGTCCAATCCCTTAATAATCCTATATGTTTCAATCAGCTCCCCTCTCATCCTGTCAGAACCCTCTCAGAACATTGGATGTAGACTGCTTGAAAGTGAGCACATGGGTTATGGGAGCAGTTCAGTGATGGGACAAGTGCAGTTGAGTGAAGTTATCCTCACTGGTTGATGGTTGAGGGGTTAATAGCTGTTCCTGAATCCTGGTGTTACATGTCCCGAGGCTCCTGTCCCTTCTTCCTGATGGCAGCAGTGAGAAGCAAGCATGGTCTGGGTGGAGGGAGTCCTTGATGTTAGATGCTGCTATGCTGCAACATCGCTCAGTGGTGGGGAAGGCTTTACCTGTGATGGACAGGGCCTTACTTTTTGTGGGATTTTCCATTAAAAGGCATTGGTGTTTCCATACCAGGCTGTTTGTTATGTAGCCAGTCAATATACTTTCCATCACACATCTATAGAAGTTTGTCAGAGTTTTAGATGTCATGTCAAATCTCCACAAGCACTTATGGAAGTAGGGCCGCTGCCTTGCTTTCTTTGTAATTGTACTTACATTATGGGCAGGGCTGACAGGTCCTCTGAAATGATAGCAATGAGGAATGTAAAGTTGCTGACCCTCTCCCCCAATAAGGACTGACTCATAGATCTCCATTTTTTTTTCCTCCTGAAGCCAGTAATCAGCTGCTTGGTCTTGCTGACATTAAGTCAGAAGTTGTTGATGTGACACCACTCAGCCAGATTTTCAATCTCCATCCCATTTGCTGATTCATCCCCACCTTTGATTTGGCCAATGACAGTGGTGTCTTCAGCAAACTTAAATATGGCATTGAAGCTGAGCTTAGCCTCACGTTACATTTGTAAAGCAAGTAGTGCAGGGAGCTAAGCACACAGCCTTGTGGTGCACCTGTGCTGATGGAGATTGTGGAGAAGATGTTGCTGCCAATCTGAACTGACTGGGCCTACAAGTGAGAAATTAGAGCATCCAATTGCACACAGATCTATTGAGACCAAGGTCTTCAAGCTTATTAATTAGTTTTGAGGAGATGATAGTATTGAATATCAAGCTGTACTCAATACAATGCATCCTTATGTAAGCATCTTGTCCAGCTGATCCAGGATTAAGTGGTGAGCCAATGAAATGGCATCTGCTGTGGACCTGTTATGCTGGTATGCAAATTGGAGCAGATCTAAATCACTTCTCAGGCCAGAGTTGATATGTTTCTTCACCAACTTCTCAAAGCACTTCATCACTGTGGATGGAAGTTCTACTGGATGATAGCCATTGATGCAGGTTACCATGCTTTTCTTAGACACTGGTATAACAGGAGCCTACTTGAAGCATTTTGCTACCTCAGATTGCTGAAGCAAGAGGTTATAGATATCAGTAAACACTCCACCCAGGTGATCAGCAGAGGTCTTTAGTGCTCGGACAAGTACCCTATTTGGGCTGGATGCTTTCTGTAGGTTCACCCTCCATGATTCCATCTATGGGCAATTAATATCCCTTTTTATACCTTTAGACTTCCATCTATAAATGCACATATTCCATTAGACTTTTCACCTGTTTTAAAAGTCTTCTCCTCAGCTGCACTTGCTCATCCAGTACCACAGCAAAATCCATTTCCTCTTTTCTTTTTCAAAGATATCTTTCTGAAACCTTGGGCTATTTATTAATTAGTCTCTTCTACAATTTATTATCATGCTCACTACATTTAACACTAAATAATTGATGAATGCCAGGCAAAGCAACAAAAGACCCACCAGGACCTGTAGAATATCTCTGCAGACAGCATTCTCGGCAAAAGCCTTTCTAAAATTCATGTAGGCTACATTAAATGTGCTAAACTCATTGTTAGCACATCAGAAAATGTAATTTATTAGGCATGATGTTTCTGTGATGATGGTTCTTAACTAATTTGCAGCTTTGTAAGTGATACACATCAGCCCTCAGAATTTCCTCCAATGATCCAAATCTCCCTTCCTTTTACAGAGTTGTTAAGTGATTAGATGTATTATCACCTACTTCATCTCATTCTCCCTGAAACAAAAGGCACAGGAGCAATGTCTAATTGCTTGGCATCACACTTGAGCCAGACTCCTGGATCCTTAGAATCGTACAACACAGAAACAAGCACATTTGCCTACCATATCTGCTTCAAACCTTCTCAAACATTATCTAAATTCACACTCTCCACTGTAAGTGCACTCCAAGTATCAACCATTCTCTGTGTAAAATACTTAGCCCTCAGATCCCCTTGGAAACTCCTACCCTTCAGCTTAAACCCATGTGCTCTTGTTTTTGATACTCCTATAACAGGATAAAGAATTTGACTATCAACCCTATTCCATACTTCAATAAAGTCACCTGCAAGCCTTCTTTCTTCAAGCCCAATCAGCTCAGTATCTTCCCATAAGCAAAGTCCTCCAAATATGGTGAGTCTCCTCTGCACTCTCTGCAGTACAATTGCCTCCTTCCTGTAGTGTGCCAACCAGAATTACATACAATACCAAGAATGCCTTAAACAATGTTCAGTGAAGATGTAACATAGCTTCATAGTTTCCCTCTTCCATGCCCTGACAAATGCAATGTGCCTTCTTAACCAACCTATCAACATGTGTTGCTATTTTCAAAGTATTACAGACTATGACCCCGTCTATCTGTTCAATGTACTTTTACCACATATGTCCCATCTCTATTTGAATTCTCAACTACATTCCCTCACAACTGTCAGTGTTAAATTCCATTTGCCAGCACTCTACCGAGCTTTCCATTTGATCTCTATTCTGCTGTAGCCGTAGAAAATCTCCCTCACTATCCACAACATCACAATTTCCGTGTTATACAACATAGAGTAGTAGAGCACAGGTGCAACTTCTTCAGCCTGCAATGAACTAATTTTGCCAACCTAATGATCCCTAACCGAACTACTCACTTTTGTCTGCGCATGGTCCATATCGTTTCACTTTCTGTATATTTAGATGCCCATCTAGGAGCCTCTTAATCACCTCTATTGTATTTGCCTTCACTACCATGCTTGGCAGAACATTCCAGACACCCAACATTCCCTGTGTAAGAGAACCAACACTGTGTAAAAAAAACTTGTCTTACATATCTCCTTCAAACTCTCCCACTTTCACCCTAAATGTAAGCCCTCTGATATGAGACACCTTAACCTGGGATAAAGATATTGATTGTCTGCTATATGACTTTCACCATTTTATAAACTTCTATCAGCTAAGTTTGTCCAATCTGTCCATATTGTACATGCCCTTTAATCCAGGCAGCATCCTGGTAAATCTCTTCTGTACCTTTTCCAAGGCCTCTGAACCCTCCTTATAATAACCGGAACTCCTGAACAGAGTTTTATAAAACTATAACATAATTTCCTGACTCTTGAACTCAGTGCTTCAAACAATAAAGGCAACATTGCCATATACCTTCTTTACCACCCTATCAACTTGTGTGGCCACTTTCAAGGAGCTATGAACTTGGATCATAAGATCCTTCTGTACATCAACACTGTTAAATGTTGGGCCATTAACTGGGTACTTTCCTATTACATTTTATTTCACCACATGCTACACCTCATATTTGGCTGGATTAAACTCCATCTTCCATCTCTGTGCTGCAAGGATGTGGCGGTGGAACAAACCCAAGTGCTGAACACAGATGCGAAGGCCGAGTTGGGAGGGATTACGATTGTAGCTAGCGCAGAGTTGGTGCCAAGGGAATCTTTACCCGGAGTCTTGACTTTTGTAGAGAATTCAGGAATGATGCCAGGCTTAGAACTGATAGTCCTAAGAACCATGGAACAAAGCTACTCATACACAAGTCAGTCAACAAACTGGCACCTTCTAGTTGTGGTCACAGGATTCTTATACTGCATTGGCTGATGGAAAGCAGGTGTTTATAGTTAATGGGACCTGGGAATGATTGGAACTAAACAAGGGGATTGAGGCCCAATTCCTGAGGTAAATAGCCAGATTCTGGCACTTGCCAGGAGGGACCATGATGCTTTGTGTCCATATCTACAAATGATCTATACTCCCACAAATCATATCTACAAATGATCTATACTCCTCTAAATCATTAACCAATTATCTGCACTGTCCATATTGTCACCTATCTTTGTGCCATCTGAATTTACTAAACCACCCATCTGTGTTTTCATCCAAGTCAGTATTACTGCACATAGCATAAATAGCACATGTTCCACTAAGGAAAATAACTAGTGCTATATAGAATAAGTCTCATCGACCACTTCCCTCTGGCTTCTATGGGATGGCCACTTCTGTATCTATGAATCCATGGATCTCAAGCATCTTAATCTCCTGGATGAACCTAACATGAATGACTTGAAACACCTTCCTGAAATTCATAAAGACAACATCCACTGTTCCATACTCACCTTCATCACCTCCTATTAGAACTCAATCCATCATCCATTGACTTATTAATCATACTTTCTGCATTCACATCCAAGTCATTTATATCAGAAACAGCAAAGATCCCAGCACCCATCCCTGTGGTGCATGACTACTCACAGACCTCCAGTCAGCACAATTATGGTCCTATTAATAAGCCAATTGGATATCTTAACCATCTGACTAAACAACTTTGAGGGACGATGTCAAATGGCTTATTAACTCCACATAGACAACACCTACTGCCCTGCCTGTATGAATCTCCTTTGTAAAAATTCAATCAAGTCATTGAAACAGTATTTATCCTGCATAAAGCCATCCTATTCCTAATTAATTCCTGCCTTTCCAAATGTTAGCAATCCTGTCCTTTCGTATTTTCTCCAGGAATTTCCTTGCCACTGACTACAGATTTACAAACCTGGGGTATCACCACTGCTCTTTTTAAATAAAGCAGCAACATTAGCCATTCTCAAGTCTTCTAGTATATCTTCAGTGGTTAATGAAGATGCTAAAGTATTAATCAGGTCCCTAGTAGCCTCCTCCCTTATTTCTGAGAGCATTTTCCATCTCATATTACCTATCCTTTGTTTGTTCTATACTCTTGTATACTTCCATACCTTAGTGGTACAATGTTTCATCAAGATACTTGCTAAGTGTTGTGAGAGCACCTGACTTCACCATCCTCTCATCCAGTGAATTCTAGATTACAACAACCATCTGCATGATAATATTCATTTTCAGATCCTTTCTCAACCTCGGACCCATTAATCTGAATCAGTAACTGTTGTTTCAGATACTTCTGCTATAGAGAAAAGTCCACTTCTACTGTATGCTGCTCATAACTTTATATACCTCTGCCTCCTCTGTTTAAAGGAAAACAAATCCCATTCTTTAGTCTCTCCTCCAGTGAGGATTGGAAACTTATTTAAAACTTAAATTAGTATTAAATTGCAAGAATGAAAAATGAGAATATGAACCAAACCTCCCATGGTAACTTTGGGTGGAATCCAAGAAGTTAAGGGAAAAGATACATTTACATATTATAATTCAGAACTTCAGGATAATGCAATTGGCTTCGGAGACAACTAATTAATTTGTTGTGTCCTCAAATTTATGTGAAGAAACAATCTACACGATAACTGACAGTTTTCCACTTTTGATGCAAGGAGAGCCTGTCTACTCTTCTTCACATGTACAAGGTATTTGAAAGGTAGGTTTTACATCACAGCTGCTGCTTGTGAATACTCCTTCGACACTAAACTGAGGAGTCAGCCTGAATTATATGCCTAGATCTGTATTAGCTAATGTTCTGTCTCAAAGATTGAGCCAAGCTAATGCAAATAATGGAAAGTTCAATATTAGCAATACTAAATGGCTTAGAAATGGGACTTTGAAGTGATACGTATTTCTGTGCTGTTGATCCTGATTTGATTGGAATTTCATTTGTGGTTCATATTTCAATAGTTCAATTTTTCTTTTTTGAATATCTTTATTAGTTTCTACATAGAAGAATACAGAGTACAAGTAAATGTGTATAGAAGGTCAAAAAAGATTTTTAAAAATTACCAACTACATTATATCTGTTCATAATAACAATTACATAACTCTGTATTCATATAAGTTAATCAATAGTTATATTGAACTATACTAATTTATTACAAAAAAAAAGTATCTAACCCCTACCAAGATCGAAGCTGCTCATTAAGGAGAAAAGAAGGTAAATACCTTCTAATATAATAAAAATTAATAATGGCCAACATCTGAGTTTAAACAACAAATTGACTTAATGTCACATAACCATTGAGCATGAGTAGGAGGAAGAACATCTTTCCATTTGAACAAAAGCGTCCTCCTAGCTATAAGAGAACTAAAGGCCAAAATATGTAAATCAGATGCCTTCAACTTAATACCTTGTCCTGCAACAATACCAAATAGGGCCGTCAGAGGGTTAGGCTTAAAATTGACTTTAAAAAGTAAGGAAAGTTTGAAAAACTTACTTCTAATATTTTTCAAGATTCGGGCAAGTCCAAAACTAATGAATTAATAAAGCTTCTCCATTATTACATCTCTCACAGTGGGGAGATATATCAGACTAAAAACAAGATAGCTTATCCTTAGTCATATGAGCTCTATGTACCACCTTAAATTGTATGAGGGAATAACGAGCACATAACAATGAAGTATTAACCAGTTTAAAAATTTCATTCCAAGTTTCCTCAGATATTGACATCTGTAAATCTTCTTCCCAGAGATTCTTAACTTTGTCTGAAGGAACATAATTCAATAGTTCAATAGTTCCATTTAATATCAGCAAATGTATACAATATTCTACCTGAAATTCTTGTTCTTTGCAAACATTCAAGAAAACAAAAGTGCCCCAAAGAATGAGTGACAGTAAAAACGTTGGAATCCCAAAGCTCACCCCTCCCATTCACAAGCAGCAGCAAAACAATGATCCTCCCACCCTCTTCCCACTTCCCAGCATCAGCATCCTCCACTCACCAGGTAAACAATGGCAAAGCCTCCAAGAAAGACCATGATCTGCACTACAACAAAAACTAAATGTTCAACCAACCATTCGACATAGCACAGGCTCTCTCTCTCCCTAATAAAGGGACAGAGAGGTGTCACCCCTTTGCAATGAGAAAAGAGACACTGACAAAGCAACTCTCTGATTTACATTATTAAAGCCTGCCACGTTGCTTTTTTTCCCGAGTTCTTCGACTTGAGAAATGGCAACAAACTCTCAACCACAAATGAGAGAAAGACAGAGAGTGTGCAATTTGCCAAGTACAGAGCCCCCAAGAGCCAATCTGTGGCTCCTGATGACTCGTTTTCTCCTGTGGCACCATCATAGAATCGGCTTGTCCCCCGGACCACAAATCCTCGGAATTCCGAAGGTGTGCTCAGCTTCTAGGCTGTGTCCTCGGGTGGATTGCAGCATTACAGCATTGTGGTCTAACTCGTATTCCTTATCAGGCTGAGTTGCTCATTTCTAGTCAGGTTTACTATTGGTAGCTGTTGCCATTATTCTTGAGCTATACTGATGTGATGACTGGCCTGCCAAATGGTTTGAAGTGGATGCAGCTGAACTACTCTTTGAACCACACCAAAGAAGCATGGCTGTGAAGGGCAGGAAGAACTGAACACCATCAATTTATTCACCCCAGGAGCTCAAGCTAAGCTGTTTCTGCTGGTTTGCAATAGAAGCAGAAACTCTGACTGTTAGACATTGTGGTCAGTTTCTTTCTTCTGTGCTGTAAAGGATAGACTCCAGTTTCAGCACATCACCTTGTGCATGATGAATTGGGCAGGATTTCCACATGCTCATCACCATTAGAGCAATTAAAGCAAGACTAAAATCATTGAGGTGGATGCAGAGACGAAGCTCAGCCTCATCTATCTGCCTCTCGCGTGCTACTGCCGAAGAACGTGTCTGCTCCCAAGGGAAGGTCCTTACATTTGAATGATCTCTCTCTCTCTCCCTTAATGCTGTCAGCAGACGGGGCTAGAGCGAGGTTTAGTCAGTGCGGATTGTCGATTTGTTTTCTAATTTACTTTTTATGATGGTTCTATTTCTAGTTCTAGTTCTGGTCACTCTTCCCTTGTTACTAATTTTTGGGCGATTTTTGAATTGGGTGGCCTGCAGGTAGTGAACAGTGGGTTGAACTGTACTGAACTTTGCCTTTTATGTTTTATAGTCTATATTTTCATTCTTTTTCTTTGTTGCCGTTTGCGCAATTTCTTTTGTGTGAGGTGGGAGGTAGGGTTTGACGTTTGATGTTCTTCTTTGAACAGGTTGGTTTCATGGTGTTTCTTTATTTTGTGTGAAGGCAAATCTCAGGGTTGTATACTGGGTACATATTCTATCAATAATTGTACTTTGAATCTTTGAACATTTCAGGTAAGA
The DNA here is from genome assembly GCF_030144855.1 of Hypanus sabinus. Taxonomy (NCBI): domain Eukaryota; kingdom Metazoa; phylum Chordata; class Chondrichthyes; order Myliobatiformes; family Dasyatidae; genus Hypanus; species Hypanus sabinus. The sequence continues at coordinate 75,953,402 of NC_082706.1, read as the reverse complement.
CTGACAATGTCCCAAGCTTCAAGATGCAGTAGCATCAATCTTATTTTAACAAGGGAGGCCCAAAATTCTTGTCAGCATTCTCGAGAGCAAAAGATTGCTTCGTTACTGCCTGTTATGCCATTTGTAGGTCCTCCATCTCTGGAAGTGTCCTTTACTTGTGTCAGTAGCTTCTTCTCGATTTTCACTGCTGTCAGTAATGTAAGTAATCTCCTGAATGGAGACTCAGGAATACCATCACAGTCAGATGTAGAAGGATTCTTCATTGCTTTTTCCATAGCAGTTTTGTTTTACCAGTCAGGATTGTTAGCCTTGAGTTGAACCCCTGAACCTGGAGAACTGATGGACCATTCTTAGTCTGGCATCTACCCTTTGATCTGTTTGGCATGGATGACCCTACCAAGAGCCAACGCATACAGCCCTGACTCTAGCCAACATAGCCCTCCGGGTCTTTGAGGCATGCAGGTCTCCAAATCACGACAAGGTTGTAGTCCTCTTGAAGGGTCTAGAGCAAAATCTGTATGCAAATTATGCAGGATCTGGGCCACAGGTTGTTCCTACTCCTTGGCTTGGATTATAACTACACCTTGTGACTCAACACATGTAGATTTATAACCATATAACAATTACAGTATGGAAACAGGCCATCTCGGCCCTTCTAGTCCATGCTGATGCTTACACTCACCTAGTCCCACTGGCCCTCATGCAGCCCATAACCCTCCATTCCTTTCTGGTCCATATACCTATCCAATTTTACTTTAAATGACAATATCGAACCTGCCTACCACTTCTACTGGAAGCTCATTCCACACAGCTACCACTCTCTGAGTAAAGAAATACCCCTCGTGTTACCCTTAAACTTTTGCCCCCTAACTCTCAAATCATGTCCTCTTGTTTGAATCTCCCCTACTCTCAATGGAGAAGGCCTATCCAGGTCAATGCGATCTATCCCCCTCATTATTTTAGATAACTCTATCAAGTCCCCCCTCAACTTTCTACGCTCCGAAGAATAAAGACCTAACTTGTTCAACCTTTCTCTGTAACTTAGGTGCTGAAACCCAGGTAACATTCTAGTAAATCGTCTCTGTACTCTCTCTGTTTTGTTGATATCTTTCCTATAATTCGGTGACCAGAACTGTACACAATACTCCAAATTTTGCCTTAACAATGCCTTGTACAATTTTAACATTACACCCCAACTCCTATACTCAATGCTCTGATTTATAAAGGCCAGCATACCAAAAACTTTCTTCATCACCCTATCCACATGAGATTCCACTTTCAGGGAACTATGCTCCATTATTCCTAGATCACTCTGTTCTACTGCATTCTTCAATGCCCTACCATTTACCATGTATGTCCTATTTGGATTATTCCTACCAAAATGTAGCACCTCACACTTATCAGCATTAAACTCCATCTGCAATTGTTCAGCCCACTCTTCTAACTGGCCTAAATCTCTCTGCAAGCTTTGAAAACCTACTTCATTATCCACAATGCCACCTACCTTAGTATCATCTGCATACTTACTAATCCAATTTACCACCCCATCATCCAGATCATTAATGTATACAACAAACAACATTGGACCCAATACAGACCCCTGAGGCACACCACTAGTTGCCGGCCTCCAACCTGACAAACAGTTATCCACCACTACTCTCTGGCATCTCTCATCTAACCACTGTTGAATCCATTTTACTACTACAATATTAATACCTAACGATTGAACCTTCCTAAATAACCTTCCATGCAGAACCTTGTCAAAGGCCTTACTGAAGTCCATATAGACAACATCCACTGTTTTACCCTCATCAACTTTCCTCGTAACCTCTTCAAAAAATTCAATAAGATTTGTCAAGCATGACCTTCCACACACAAATCCATGCTGACTATTCCTAATTATCCAGGTAATTATATATACCATCTCTAAGAATACTTTCCATTAATTTACCCACCACTGACATCAATATCTTCAGTATTTGAGCTGGTGACTAAGAATGACAGATCAAGTAATGGGCAAACACGAAGAAATCTGCAGATTCTGGAAATTCAAACAACACACACAAAATGCTGGTGGAACACAGCAGGCCTGGCCTTTCAAATTTTGATTTCGAATCCACTTGCCCTAAAGCTGGGGTCTGGACTAGGTCTGGGATCTGGGGCTTGAGAGCTTAAAACAAGAAGGGCAGATAGGTGTTTATGATTAAGAGGTGGATCATTTTTTTTATTTTTCACTTACATGATGTTGGCTTCACAGACTGAGCCAGCATTTAATTGGCCATCCTTAATGACTCTGAAGGTAATGGTGAGCTGTATCCTTGAACTGATGCTGTCCTTCAGATGTGGCTCTACCCACAATGCTATGAGGGAGAGAGCCCTAGGGTTTTGACCCAATGACAGTGAAGGAACAGTTAATATTTCCAAGTCTGGATGATGTGTGGTTTGCCCGTCAATTTCCACGGATTTGCCTCCATTATCCTTCTAGCTGGAGAGGTCCTCAGTTTGGTAAGTGCTGTCTAAGGAGTCTTGGTGAGTTGCTGCTGTGAATCCTGTAGAAGCTACAAACAGTGGCTGCTGTGCATTGGTGGCGGAGTGAGTGAATGGTTGTGGATAGGGTGTCTATCAAGTGGGCTACTGTATTCTGTACAGTGTCAACCTCTTGATTTACAGTCATCCAGGTAGGTGAAATGTACTCTTGTAGACGAGAGGCAGACATTGGACTTTGTGGAGTTAGGAGATGAGTTTCTTATGCATATGGCCTTCCCAGTTCAGTTTCTGGTCAAGGGCAACCCTCAGGTTATTGACAAAGGAGGATTTAGTGAAGATAATGACATTGAAAGCCTGAGGATGATAGCGAGATTTTCATTTGTTTGATAGCATCATTGCCTGGCACACGTGTAATGTGAGTGTTGCTTGCAATCTAACAGCCCAGCCTGAATAGTGTTTGGCTCTGGCTGAGTTGGTTCCAGATTTCATTACCTGAGGAGAGCTGGATGGTGCTGAACTGTACACGATCATAAGCAAACATTCCTACTTCAGACTTTATGATTGTCAAAGTGGTATGATCATAGAGTCTAGATCTTGTAAATCAACTGCAATTGTGTGACAAGGGAGTAAGAGAAGGAGAATTCTCAGTATTTAAGAAGAGCATTAAAATTAAGTCAGGAACCTGCAGGATGGTGAATCGGATATCACTGGTAGGTATGTCACAACCATGGATTCGGCAACGTAGCAGATACAGCAACTGCGCTCATGAATATGCATGTGTCAGCTAATTATTATTTCATTGTGATAGTATTTAACTCCACTCATTCTGTCATAGTGTTTGTTGAGACTTGGACCCAGCACAGCAACGCTTTGCCGCCAGCTTGCATTCGGCTTTGCCTGAGAAATTGGACTAACGAGTCAACTGACTCCGAAGACTAATAGTATTCATATTATAGTTAGTTATTCCTTTCAGCCACATTGTAGGCTTTGTTTTCCATTTAAGAGTTTTAGTTAATGGCCTAGTGTTTATTGTTTTCTTTTCCCTCTAACTCTGTTCGTCTTTAAGTCTATGAACTATCGACCTGCTTCAATGTTTCTCGCTCCGTACTCGGGCCATTTCCGAACCCAGTGACAGGGTAAGTTACTGGAGTGGATTCTGAGGAAGAGAATCTTGCAGCATTTCAATAGACAAGGACTGATTAGGAATACTCAACATAACCGCGCATGCAAATTTGTGTATGACAAATACGTTAAGTGCTTTCGAAGAGGCAGCCAAGGGGCTGAGCAGTGGGTGTTATTATGGTGAACTTTAGCAAAACCCCCAACAAAGTCCAAATGGTAGGCTAGTCTAGAAGATCATATTGCAAGGCACCCAGGGAGAACTAGCTAACTGGATTTGTAGTTGATGTTATGAGGCAGAAATTTAAGGTGGAAGGTTGTTCCCTTGACTGGAGGCCTGTGTCTGGTGGGCAGTCATGGAATCATTGTTGACTTAATGAAAATGTATGAGTCATGGCCAGTATATATGTTGGTGATAATAAGTGAAGAAAAATATCAAAAGTTACAGCCAGTTCTGATCAGCTAGGTAAATGGGCAAAGGACTGCTAAGTGGCGTCCAATCTAGCTAAGAGCAAGGTGATGTCTTTTGGTAAGTCTAACCAGGTAGAAATTATACAGTGAATGGTAGTACCTAGCAGGGTGTTGTAGAACGGAGGAACTTAGAAGTAAGGTGAATGTTTCCCTGAAAGTGGTGTCACAAGTAGACAGGGTGGTGAAGAAGGCTTTTGACCTACTGATCTTCATCAGTTAAGGCCTGGGTACAAGAGTTGAGATGTTACGTTGCAGCTGTACACGGAATTGGTGAGGCTGCACCTGGAGTAGCAAAAAGATGAGAACCTCTGCAGATGCTGGAAATTCAAGCAACAGACACAAAATGCTGGAGGAACTTGGCAGTTCAGGCAGCATCTATGGAAAAGAGTAAACAGTCGATGTCTTGGGCTGAGACCCTTCTTCAGGACTGGGAAAAAAGGTGAGGTCAGAGCAAAAAGGAGAGTAGAGGGGATGAAAAAGTACAATGTGGTAGGTGATTGATGAAACTGGGAGGGTTGAAGTAAAGGGCTGGGAAGCTGATAGGTGACAGAGATAAAGAACTGGAGAATGGGGAATCGGACAGGAGAGGGTAGAAGACCATAGAAGAAAGGGAAGGGGGCAGAGCAACAGAGGGAGGTGATGGGCAAATAAGGAGATGAGGTGAGAGAGGGTAACACGAATGGGAATGGTGAAGGGGAGGCAATTATCGAAAATTGAGAGCTCGAATTTCATGCCATCAGGTTGGAGGCTAACTAGATGGAATATAAGGTGTTTTTCCTCCAAGCTGGGTGTGGCCTCATTGCAGCAGTAGAGGAGGCTATGGACTGACACATCAGGATGAGAATGGGAAATAGAATCAAAGTGGGTGGCCACCAGGAGATCATGCTTTTCCCAGTGGATGGAGTGTAGGTGCTCAGTGAAGTGGTCTCCCAATCTACGTTGGGTCTCACTGATATGCAACAGGCCACACCAAGAGCACTGGACACAGTATACGACCCCAACAAATGCACAGTGAAGTGCCTCCTCACCTGGGAGGACTATTTGGGGCCCTGAATGGTAGTGAGGAAGGAGATGTAGGGGCAGGTGTGGCACTTGTTCTGCTTGCAAGGGTAAGGTGATGGTGCTTGGTGGTGGGTCTTTCCCTCCTCACCCCCTCCACTTTTCATTTTCCACAGCAATCACTCCCAATGCGGCTCCCTTGTACATTCATCTCTCCCCACTGATTTCCCTCCTGTTGCTCATCCTTACATGCAGAACAAGGACCATTGCGACCCTACACGTCTCCCCCTCACCCAGATACACCTAACACCTTGTACTTCCTCCCTCCCAACCACCTTCTTGCTCTAACTCCGCATCTTTTTCCCCAGTCCTGACAAAGGGTCTCAGCCCGAATCGTCAACTGTTTACTCTTTTCAATGGATGCTGCCTGGCCTACTGATTTCCTCCAGCATTTAGTGCATGCCACACCTGGAGTGTTGTCTAGAGTTTTGGTCACACTGCTATAGGGAAAGTATAATTCATCTGGAAAGGTTGCAAAAAAGATTTACAAAAACACTGCTGGGAGTGTCTGAAGTATAGGGAGATTGGGCTGTCTAGGACTTAATTCTTTAGAGCATGGAACACTAAGGGGTGACCTTATAGAAACATATAAACTCACCAGCACCATAGATAGTAGGTATGCACTCCTAGGGAAAGGGAACCAAAAATGAGAGGGCAGGGGTTTAAGATGAAATTAGAGGGTATGCCCCACCAGTCTTTTCTTCATGCAGAGAGTGGTGGTGCATATTTGGAATGAGCTGCCAGAGAAAGTAGTTGAGGCAGCTACTATAACAGCAATCTAAATACATTTAGCTAATTAAATGTACAGGAAAGATCTAGAGGGACTTGGGCCAACTGTGGGCAAATTAAAAGGGCACCTAGCTTCAGTAGAACCTTAGTCAGTATAGGCACATTAGGCCAAAAGGGCTGTTTCCATACCATCTGAGTCCATGACAATGTGATTCCATGGTTAGATACAAACACATGAAGATAACGTCACTATTTCCTTTTCAACTCAGGAGTTTCATCAAAAATGATGGTGCTCCCTTCCAAATTACAAACCAGAAATACTGGATATACTCAGCAGGTCAAGCAGCGTCTACCGAGAGTTTTTTCAGTTGGATATCTTTTTATCAGTTCTGTTTTTATTTCAGATTTCCGGTACCTTGTTCCCCTGCTCTTTGTGAGTTTTATGAGTTATGTGGATGAGGAAGTGGTAGGGTGCATTAGTAGGTTTGCAGATGACATGAAGGTTGGTGGTACTGTGAGTAGTGTGGAAGGTTGTCATCAATTTCAGTGAGATGTTGATTGGATGCAGAGCAGGGCTAAGAAGTGGCAGATGAAGTTCATTCTAAAACAGTGTGAAGTGATTTACTTTGGATTAAAGGAAAAATGCAGAGTTAATATTAGGGGTCTTCACAGTGAGGAGGAACAGAGATATTTTGGAGTCCATGTCCATAAATCCCTCGAAATCACAATACATATTGATAAGACGGTGAATAAAGAATATGGTATGTTAGCTTTCGTTAATCGGGGATCAAATTCAAGAGCTATGGGGTTGCAGCTCTATAAAACTCCGGTTATGCCATACTTGAAATATTGTGCTCATTTCTGGTTGCCTCATTATAGGAGGGATGTGGAAGCTTTAGAAAGGGTGCAGAGGAGCTTCACCAGGATGATTTGAAATCATATCTTATGAGAATAGATTAAGTGAACTTGGGCTTTTCTCTTTGGAGAGAAGGAGGATAGAGGAGTGCAAGGTGATTGAGTGGACAGCCAGAGATTTTTCAGCAGGGCAGGAATAGTTAATCGGAGGGGCATAAATTTAAGGTGTTTGGAGGAAAGTATAGGGCTGATGTCAGAAGTAGATTTTTTATACAGGGTGTGGTGGATGTGTGGAATGCCCTGCCAGGGTTAGTGACAGAGGCAGATAGATAGAAAATATTTAAGAGACTCTTAGGTAAGCGCATGGATGACAGAAAATGGAGGGCAACTGAGGAGAAAAGAGTTAGATTGATTTTAGAGTAGGTTAAAGAAGTGGCACAGCATTGTGGGCTGAAAGGCCTGTACTGTGCTGTCCTACCTGCAGATTGAAGCTTTTCAGTTTGCTGGATTTTTGTGTCTATTCAGTCTTGCTTCCTTTAGGCTTTGTGAAACTGCATGATCATTTCTAGCAGTTCTTATTTGCATCCTTTGTCCTAAGTTTAGTGTATTTTTGACTTCTGCTTCTGCACACTACAGAGCACAAGTGAGGCAGCACCATAGCATAGTGGCTGGCACAACATTTTACAGTCCCGGTAAACTGGGTTCAGTTTCTGCTGCTGCCTGTAAGGAGTTCGTATGTTCTCCCTGTGGCTGTGTGGCTTTTCTCCAGGTACTCCGGTTTCCTCCCACATTCCAAAGATTACCATTTGGTAGGTTAATTGGTCATTGTGATAGTCCTATGATTAGGTTACAATTAAATCGGGGGATTGCTGGGTGGTACGGCTCAAAGGGCCGGAAGGGCTTGTTCCACACTGTATCTCAATAATTTTTTAAAAACTAACATGTACAGAATACATTAAATAATTTAATTTTATATAAATTAAAAAGAACAGAAAGTAAAGAATAAAAACAAACCATGCTTCTATTATTTACATGATTTGTTTTTTTCTCTTTCTCTGTGCACATTGGGGGTTGGTCTTTTTTTATAAATTAGTCTTTTTTGAGTTATTTGCTTTGCAACTACCTGTAAGCAAGTGAATCTGAAGGTTGTATAATTCTTTGATAATGATTGCACTTTGAATCTTTGAATGGGCTGCGTGTCCGACACTGGTGCACCTGACCTGCTCTTCTTGGTTTTGAGACCAAGAATGCATTTCAGTTGTGCTGGGTTGAGGGACTGGATGCATTTTACATCTTGCATGTCTTGCATAATTTGAATGGACCACCAGCCTGGATGGAAAAATAAATAATTTGATTATTGTTCACTAATGTTAATGTTTCTTTAAATTAACTTATGTAAACTAAATGTTTTAATCACATTTTTTAAAAATGTCAACAATGTTTAATTATTTAAATTATTCAACTGATTATTAAAGGTGTTTCAGAAACAGTTAAAAAGAACTTTGTCAGTTTTTGCCCCCTGACCACAAGAGGTTCTTCAGATGCTGGAAATCCAGAGCAACACATACAAAATGCTGGATGCATTCAAAACATCAGGCAGCATCTGTGGAGTGGAATAAACAACTGACATTTTGTTTTATGTGTGTTGCTCTGCTCCTTGAGGCCTCATTGCTGCCTGCTGATTGCTCCAGTTCACAGGATGACTTCAGCTTGATAAGACCTGTGGAGCCACAACAAAAGTTAGCATAGTTGTGGCTATCGTGTTCCAATGCGATGACATGAAATTTCACTCCGTGAATATGCCTTAATAGACAAAGCAGTAACATCAGTTGATCTGTTCGCTGCGTTCATTTTAAAGAGACCCATGCACAAATTTCAGGTGTGAACAGTGCTAGGTCAAAGAGCCACAGGTTCCAGTGCACATATCCAGGGAAATCGCATTTTGAGACCAGAGGACCCAAATCTAGTTTTTGAAATATTGTGTTCCTGCTTAAAATCTTCTTGCAGAAGGAAAAGTCTTTTCCTGTTGGCCACGAACCAGAAAACTTTGAAGCTATTGCTGTTGGCACAAGATCGAGATGTTACAGGAGAAAAGTCTTGTTTTAATGCAGCAAATGTTTTGGATCTGAAATGTATTGATAGATTAGGTGGGGGTGGGAGGTGAAGAAGAGTTAATGGTGAAGGAAGTGACGTTGTGATTGGGAGGGTGGTAAGAGGTTGCTGAGTATTTGAGGCAGATTCTGTTGTGTGGTTCAACAGTGAACATCTTTATCCATACATATACTTTATTCATATTATTTGCAGTGAAGACAAGCAGACATGTCAATCTACATGCATTGTACAAACTGATTCAATACGTCCAATTCATATGGACTGAGCTGCCAGAGGAAGTGGTTGATAACAACATCTAAAAAGAACTTGGACAGCTACTTGAATAAGAAAGTTTCAGAGAGATATGGGCCAAACACAGGCAAAGTAGACTAGTTTAGATGGAAAACTTGGTCAGCATGGGCCAGTTGGGCCAATGGGGCTGTTTCCGTGTTTGATGACTCTATTTATTTATTTATTGAGCTACACGTGGATTAGGCCATTCCAGCTCTATGAGCCATGCCACCTAGCAAGCCCCCGATTTAATCCTAGCCTAATCACAGGACAATTTACAATGACTAATTAACCCACCAACCAGTAGGATGTTGAACTGTGGGAGGAAACCTATGCAGTCATGGGGAAAATGTAGATAGATAGATAGATAGATAGATAGATACTTTATTGATCCCTATGGAAATTACAGTGTCACAGTAGTATTACAAGTGCACAAATATAAATATTAGAAGAGAGGTAGAAAGAATAAAAAGTAAGTTCCCACAAACAGTTTAACAGGAGGGGTCATTACATCCCCAGCTGCAGGTTGACTCATTAGAGAGCCTAATGGCCGAGGGTAATAATGCTCTTTGGTGTAGCGCAGTTGTCTATTACTAAAAGTGCTCCTCTGTGCAAACTCCATATAGGCAGTGGTGGGAATTGAACTCTGGTCATTGGTACTGTATAATACTAAGCATAATACTAACCACTACACTGCTGTGCTATCCATTACAGAGAGTAAACATCACTAATGTTTCATCATTCTGTATTACATCAGTGTGATGATTGAGAGGCTGTTACACTAAGAGCTCCTCACTTCCAAGGATTTGCAGGATCCCATACTTCTCATTTCCCATATAGCCTTTGTGCTGGCTGTGAGCAAATTCAGAGAACTAGGTAAGAGTTTGAATAGAAGTAGAATTACCGAGCTTTTTGGAAAGGGTGGGAAAGTTAGGCTGTCTGATTTGCTCTTCCGTGAAGTATGTGTCGATTCCCTGGAACACAGAGCAGTTACAGGTCCTTCAGCCCACAACGTAATGCCAAAATAATTAAGATAATGACACCTAATCCCTTCTGCCTGCTCACAGCTCATATGTGCCTTTCTAAGAGATTCTAAAATGACTCTGTCAAGTTTGCCTCCACAGTCACCACTGGCTGTGTTTTCCAGACACTATATAAAAAAACCTGCTCTTCATATCTCTTTTCAACTCACCTGAAATGTATGACCTTTAATATTAGATATCCACCCATGGGAAAAATGCAGGTTGTCTGCACTATCTGTTAATTTTATAAACTTCAGTCAGGTCTTTCCTCAGCCTCCACTGCTCCAGAGTAAACAACCCTAGTTTGACCAGCCTCTCCCACAAACCCTCTAATCCAGCTAGGATGCTAGGATTCAAAGTAAATTTAATGCAGTTTAATTTTAAAGAATAGAATGCAAGACTCTAGATGTGCCTAATCAGAGTTTCACAAATCTGCTGCATAACTTTCTGACTCTTGAACTCAGTACCTCGACTAATGAAAGTAAACATGCCATACTCCTCCTGTCAATCAGTTTGACCACATTGACAGAGTGATGGAAGATCCCACTCTACTTCAATGGACTAATAGGCTATTGGATTTTATCTGTACTGCAACATGTCATTGATTCTGATAGAAAAAAAACAAAGGGATGGTAAAATGGTACAAAGGAAATGATTGTATTCGTATGAATATAGAGTTAATTGGTATTGTGGATCAGAAACAATGTGCTTTCTGCACAAGTGAAGAAAAGAATAACTGATTAGTTTCACGGATGTTATCGCAGACTGGTTATCGCATAGCAAGAGGCCATTCAGCCCATTGTGCTCATGCTGGACTCCATTTCCACCCCTTCGTTCTCTTCTCTGTACATTTTTAGTGGCATGTATTTCTCCAGTTCACCTGTCTCCATCACATCTACAGGCGGTGGATTCTAAGTTCCTGCTACATACTACATAAAAAAAAATTTCCTTGCGTCCTTGTCATTTCTCATTCCATTTAATTTATAATTGCCACCTTCAGTCCTCAATCCCTCCACTAAGAGGAACAGCCTGTCACAATACATTCTGTCCATTTATGTACCACAGTCGTATCCTCCAAAGTTCAAAGTTCAAACATCAATGTAGTTTTTTTAATCAAAGTATGTACATGTCATCATGTGCCACCCTGAGATTCATTTTCTTGAGGCAATGCAATAGAATCAGTGAAAAACTCCACACTAACACTGAAAAGCAGCGTGCTAAAGAAGACAAACTGTGCAAAAACAACAATAATAATAAGTAAATAAATAACACTGAGAACATGAGTTGTAGAGCCCTTGAAAGTGAATCCATATTGATGTTCAGTGACAATGAACAAGTTTTTTTGAAAGTTTGCTTCCTCAGAATGATTGTCATAGACTGCTTGAAGGTGAATGCAAAGTTACTTTCAGACTACTTGTATCACATTGGAATTTGGAGAAATAAGAAATTAACTTTTATTGAATATAATGTATTTAATGACATAATGGTGTTGACATTTTGCAATAGCTCAACTAAGCTAAAGATGTTTTGTTGATGATTTTTGTTTGAGTGTCTGAGGCTTCTCGCTTAAGTGTCCAACAATATGTCATCAATGATGGATTCCAGTTTCCCTGATACCTTTTCCCCATGACTGCGATGTCCTGGTGAAACCTTTTACCATGCTCGTCACTGACAGTGTCAAGATTTGCAGGGAAAAGTCTAAATGGGAATGCAGAAAATTAATCTTTAGTGACATGTTGTATGCTAGAAACATGTTGTCAACCAGGTGCACATAGATTGGTGCTCTGTAGTTCCCAAGAAAGCTTTCAACAACATCCTTGAATGTCTTCCATGTGATTTTCTCTGGTCCCACTGGAAGTTCTTGTAATTGCCTGTCATTGATGACCTGTTTGATTTGTGGACCAACAAAAATGCCTCCTTAATCTTGGCATCAGTTATTCTGGGGAACATCTATCTTATATATCAAAATTCTTCACTTTCCTTGATCATTGCTTGCATACATTATTTCTTAAGCCTCAGTTTTATCTGAGGATGAGGAAAAATATCTTTATTGAGTCTACAAAGTGCCACACTTTCCTGCCCAGGAACCAACTGCTTATGGAGTGGCCAATTCTTTTTAATGTAATGAGATTCTTTAGCATGGCTGTCCAATTTGCAAATGAAACCACAGTATTTTGTGTAGCTGAGCTGCATTCATAGTGGCAGTGCTCCTATTTCAGATGACCCTAGATGTTCCAGTTGCAGTTGCTGTGCTGTACGTGTCTCAACAAGACTGGCAGATTTTGGTAGATTTCCTTCATGTGTACGGTATAGGTGATTGGTATTGAAGGGTGGGCACTGCCATTGTGCAGGCTTAACACTAAAGAATCAATAAAAAGACACCATTGCTGTGGGTCATACTGGGAACCCAAAGCCTGTCCAGGTATGCTTGGACAAGGTAGAAAATCTTTCAGTTTACATTGTGGGCAAAAAGGATCTGGGATAACATTTAAATTGACGAATTATGAATTGAGATAATAAATATAGGTGATTGCTAAAAATGGTGCATGATAGGGAAATTTCATGCTGATTTTCATGATCAGCAGCCTCAAATCCATGAGATACACCCAAAAGTATTCAAGCAAAATCTTTGTTGTCCAGTGGTGTCAGTTCAGAGTTGAGGAGAGTGAAGTTTTCCAGGCTGGTTCGGGAATCTGATGGCTAAAGGGTTATAACTGTTCCTGAATCTTGGTATATGGGATCCAAGGCCCTCCTCTTCCTTCAGGTCTTCTCTTTCACGAACTGTCCCAGTCTCTCAAATTTATACCTATAACCATGATTGTAAATCTTTGCTGGACTCTCCAATACCTCCACACTTATTTTATAACAAGTCCACTAGAACTGAACAAAATAGTTCAACTGAGCCCTTCTTCAATTCCACTATTCACAATACAGGATCTCCTCAGCTTGAAGATATCTCACTTACGTACACACTGTCTTTCTGAATGAATGTTTGGGAAACAGGTGAGATGGATTTGCTGTCTACTGCAGTGCTGCTGTGCATAGGATTTACGTTTGCAGCAGCATTTCTGACTTGCAAACTGTTTAGATTATGATCTCTCACAGCAACGGAATTCTTCCCCAATCTGGAGACAATCTGTACTGTTGTGTTTTGTGTCATTGCGAATATAAAATGTTAGAATATTTAGAAATGAGGTCACAGCCTCAGAATAGAGGGATGTACATTTAGAATGGAGATGAGGAAGAATTTTTTTAGCCAAAGAGTGGTGAACCTGTGGAATTCATTGCTACAGGCAGCTGTGGAGGCCAAGTCATTGGGTATATTTAACACAGAGGTTGATAGGTTCTTGATTAGTCGGGGCATGAAGGGATACAGAGAGAAGGCAGGAGATTGGGGTTGAGAGGGAAATGGATCAGCCATGATGAAATGGCAGAGCAGACTTGATGGACCAAATGGCTTAATTCTGCTCCTATATCTTATGGTCTAAGGAATTAGTATTTCTGTAGGAATGTTTAACTCAAACCATTTTGAAGAAATTCATGACCTGCTTTAATGTACAAAAAAGTGATGAATAAGGTTGGCAAACTGGCAGGTAGAAATGGCGATGTTGGAATATGTCGTAATGGTGATACTATAGTATAACAAGGAGTTGAGTGCTTGATATACAGAGAATATTATGTCTGCTACTACCATTGGACAGGAAGTACAGAAACCTTAACACCAACACCATCAGGTTCAGGACCAGTTATGACTCTATAACCATCTGGCTCCTGAACCAGCATGAATAACTACATTCATCACTATTCTCAACTGTTTCTATTACCTACGGTCTCACCTTCAAGGACTTCATAACTCACATTCTCAGTGTTACTTTCACTTGCAGGATTCGTCCTCTTTTACCCTTTGGTTCTTTGTCAGACATTGTCTGTTTATGCAGTTTTCATAAAATTTATTGTATTCCTTTTTTTCTTTGAATGCCTGCAAGAAAATGAATCTTATATGGTAACATATACAGGGCTTATAAAAATTATTCATGCCCCCTTGGAAGTCTTCATGTTTTATTGTTTTACAACATTGAATCATAATGTATTTAGTTTGGCTTAATTGACACTGATCGACATAAAAAAGACTTTTGTGTAAAACTGAAAACAGAACTCTACAAAGTGATCTAAATTAATTATAAATGTAAAACTTAAAATAATTGATTGCATAAGTATTCACCCTCTTCAAGTCAGTATTTAGTAGCTGCACCTTTGACAGCAATCACAGCCTTGAGTCTGTGTAGACAGGTCTCAATCAGCTTTGCACATTTGAATACTGCAAGTTTTCCCCAGACTTTTTTGCAAAACTGCTCAAGCTCTGTCAGATTGCATGAGGATTGCGAGTGAACAGCCCTTTTCAAGTCCAGCCACAAATTCTCAATTGGATCGAGGTCTTGACTCTGACTTGGCCACTCCAGGACATTAACTTTGTTGTTTTTAAGCCACTCTTGTATAGCTTTGTCTTTATGCTTGGGGTCATTGTCTTGCTGGAAAAGAAATCTTCTCCCAAGTCGCAGTTCTCTTGCAGACAGCTTTCTGTTTTCCTCCAGAATTTCCTTGTATTTTGCTGCCCTCATTTTAACCTCTACCTTCACAAACCTTCCAGGGCCTGGTGCAGTGAAGCATCCCCACAGCATGATGCAGCCATCACCATGCTTCATGGTAGGGATGGTGTGTTTCTGATGATGTGTTTACTCCAAGCATAGTGTTTAGTCTGATGGCCAAAAATCTCAATTTTGGTTTGATCAGACCACCAAACCTTCTTCCAACTGACTTCAAAGTTTCCCACAAACTCCAGCTGAGATTTCATGTAAGTTTTTTTTTCCAACAACGGCTTTCTCTTTGTCCCTACCCCATAAAGCTGTGACTGGTGAAGCACCCAGGCAACAGTTGTTGTTTGCACTGTCTCTCCCAGCTCAGCCACTGAAACCTGTAACTCCTGCAGAGTCAGGAGATGCGTACAAGAAATTTTTCAAGTCTTTAAATATCCCTTGGAGTAGAGTTAAGTCAATCATCAAGAAATGGAAAGAATATGACACAGCTGTAAATCTGCCTCAAGCAGACTGTCCTGAAAAACTGAGTGACCGTGCAAGAAGGGGACTCATGAGAGAGGGCACCAAGAGACTTACGAAGGGTGATTGATAAGTTCGTGGCCTAAGATAGAAGGAGTCAATTTTAGAAAACCAAGCACATTTGTTTTTCCTACATTTACACAATTAGTCCAGAGGTAGTGGAGCACACAGATCCTTCTTTGTAGAAGTCAGCATCTTGGACCTGCAGAAGTGGTCCGCAGCATGGAGTGATTGATAAGTTTGTGGCCTAAGGTTAGGAGTGAGATATTAACTTCAAACTTTCTGTATTTTCACTTAAAGAATTGCACTGCATGTGCATGTAATGAGAGCTGTATAATTCATCTCCTTCTACCTTAGGCCACAAACTTATCAATCACTCCTCGTAAGTCTCTTGGTGGCCTCCCTCACTAGTCCCCTTCTTGCACGGTCACTCAGTTTTTCAGGACAGTCTGCTCGAAGCAGATTTACAGCTGTGTCATATTCTTTCCATTTCTTGATGATTGACTTAACTCTACTCCAAGGGATATTTAAAGACTTGAAAAATTTCTTGTACCCATCTCCTGACTTGTGCTTTTCAATAACCTTTTTGCAGAGTTGCTTGAAATGTTCTTTTGTGTTCATGGTGTAGTTTTTGCCAGGATACTGACTCACCAGCAGTAGGACCTTCCCAATACAGCTGTATTTTTACTATAATAAATTAAAACACTTTGACTGCACACAGGCCTCCAAAAACAGATCTCCATTTAACTAATCATGTGACTTCTAAAACCAACTGGCTGTACCAGTAGAGATCTGTTTTCTCTTTGACATGAAAGAGTCCTTTGCTGCTGATCAGCATCAAAAGAGCCAAATGAAATCCACCGTGATTCAATGTTATAAAGCAATAAAACAGGAAAACTTCCAAAGGGGGGGGGGTGAATACTTTTTATAGACATTGTACATACTTTGATATTAAATTGAATTTTGTGGATGCTATATGAGCAAATCTTCTGGGAAATCTTCTGATTCTAAGATTCTTAGAAGCACAGCATGAAAACAGGCTCTTCAGCTCAACTGATCAATGCCGATTGTGGTGCCCAGCAGAACTAGTCTAATGTATCCACATTTGGTCCATAGTCCTCCAGACTCCTACAATCCATTGCTATTATGTAAGCTTTAACCACTTCTGGCAGCTCATTCCAAACACACACACCCTTGGCAAAAACAAACTCCTCATGAAATCTCTGGACAAAGATCTTAAACCTATGATATCGTGGTTTTTGCATATCCTTGCTGGGCACCCATGATTCTGTACACCTCTATGTGGTCAACCCTCCGTCTCCAATGTCACAGGGAACAAAGTCCTACTCTACACAGTTTCTCCTTGGAACTCAATTTCCTGTAAAATATTTTCTTCAAATTACAACTTAATACATTTAAAAGGGGTACCAAATCTGCTCACATTACTCCAAGCATGATCTCACCAATTTCTTATATACTGCAATGACAACATAACTTCCCGAGCCCTGTTGTCAGTACACTGAAAAGAACCTTCTTCATCTCACTCTCTACCTGTGACACCATTCCCAGTGTATCGTGTTCATCATCACCCTCTCGACCTGTGTCACTGTTATCAGTGTATCGTTTTCTTCATCAACCTCTCTTACTGTGACACCGTTCCCAGTGGTTCGTGTTCTTCATCACACTCTCTACCTGTGACACCGGTCTCAGTGTATCGTGTTCTTCATCCCCTCTCTACCTATGACACCGTTTTCAGTGTATCGTGTTCTTCATCCCCTCTCTACCTCCGACACCGGCCTCAGTGTATCCTGTTCTTCATCACGCTCACTCCCTCCGACACTGCTCCCAGTGTTTCGTATTCTTCATCACCATCTCTACAGCTGACACCGTACTCAGTGTATCATGTTCTTCATCACCAACCCTACCTGTGGCATCATGCTCAGTCAATCATGTTCTACATCACTCTCTCTACCTGTGACACCGTTCCCAGTGTATCGTATTCTTCATCACTCTCTCTACCTGTGACACTGTTACCAGTGTATCGTGTTCTTCATCACCATCCCTACCTGTGATGCCGTTCCCAGTGTATCGTGTTCTTCATCGCCCTCCCTACCTTTGACACCTTTCCCAGTGTATCGAGTTCGTCATCACGCTCTATAACTCTGACAGCATTCTGAGTATATCGTATTCTTTATCACCCTCCCTACCTGTGACACCGTTCCCAGTATATCGTGTTCTACATCACCCTCTCTACCTGTGACACCATTCTCAGTGTATCGTGTTCTTCATCACCGTCACTTCCTGTGTCACCATTCCCAGTGTATCGTTTTCTTTATTACCTTATCTATCTTTGACACCGTTTCCAGAGTATTAACTTCCTTATCACCCTCTCTACCTGTGACGCCGTTCCCAGTGTATCGTGTTCTTCATCACCATCCCTACCTGTGACACCGTTCCCAGTGTATCGTATTCTTCATCACCCTCTCTACCTGTGACACCATTCTCAGTGTATCGTGTTCTTCATCACCGTCACTTCCTGTGACACCGTTCCCAGTGTATCGTGTTCTTCATCAACATCCCATACCTGTGATGCCGTTCCCAGTGCATTGTGTTCTTCATCACCCTCCCTACCTGTGACACCGTTCCCAGTGTATCATGTTCGTTATCACCCTCTATACCTCCGACACCATTCTCAGAATATCGTGTTCTGTATCACCCTCCATACCTGTGACACAGTTCCCAGTGTAACGTGTTCTTCATCACCCTGTCTACCTGTGACAACATTCCCAGTGTATCGTGTTCTTCATCACCCTCTCTACCTGTGACAGTTCTCAGTGTATCGTTTTCTTTATTACCTTATCTATCTTTGACACCGTACCCAGTGTATCATTTTCTTTATCACCCTCTCAACCTGTGACACTGTTCTCAATGTCTCATATTCTTCATCACCCTCTGTACCTGTGTCACCATTCTCAGTGAACCATGTTAATCATCACCCTCCCTACCTCTTACACTGTTCTCACTGTATCATGTTCTTCATCACCCTTTCTACCTGTGATACCGTTTTCAGTGCATCGTATTCTTCATTATCCTCTCCACCTGTGACGCCATTCCCAGTGTATCATAATCTTCATCTGCTTCTCTACCTGTGACACCGTTCTCAGTGTATCGTGTTCTTCATCATCCTCCCTACCTCTTACACCGTTCTCTGTGTATCATGTTCTTAATCACCCATTCTACCTGTGACACCGTTCTCAGTATATTGTGTTCTTCATTACCCTCTCTACCTGTAACACCGTTCCCAGTGTATCGTGTTCTTCATCACCCTCACTACCACCGACACCGTTCCCAGTGTATTGTGTCCTTCATCACCATCCCTACCTGTGATGCCGTTCCCAGTGTATCGTATTCTTCATCAACATCCCATACCTGTGATGCCGTTCCCAGTGTATCGAATTCTTCATCACCATCCCACACCTGTGACACCGTTCCCAGTGTATCATGTTCGTTATCACCCTCTATACCTCCGACACCATTCTCAGTATATCGTGTTCTGTATCACCCTCCATACCTGTGACACAGTTCCCAGTGTAACGTGTTCTTCATCACCCTGTCTACCTGTGACACCGTTCCCAGTGTATCGTGTTCTTCATCACCCTCTCTACCTGTGACACCGTTCTCAGTGTATCGTTTTCTTTATTACCTTATCTATCTTTGACACCGTACCCAGTGTATCATTTTCTTTATCACCCTCTCAACCTGTGACACTGTTCTCATAGTCTCATATTCTTCATCACCCTCTGTACCTGTGTCACCATTCTCAGTGAACCATGTTAATCATCACCCTCCCTACCTCTTACACTGTTCTCAGTGTATCATGTTCTTCATCACCCTTTCTACCTGTGATACCGTTTTCAGTGTATCGTATTCTTCATTATCCTCTCCACCTGTGACACCATTCCCAGTGTATCATAATCTTCATCTGCTTCTCTACCTGTGACACCGTTCTCAGTGTATCGTGTTCTTCATCATCCTCCCTACCTCTTACACCGTTCTCTGTGTATCATGTTCTTAATCACCCATTCTACCTGTGACACCGTTCTCAGTATATTGTGTTCTTCATTACCCTCTCTACCTGTAACACCGTTCCCAGTGTATCGTGTTCTTCATCACCCTCACTACCACCGACACCGTTCCCAGTGTATCGTGTAGTTCATCACCATCCCTACCTGTGATGCCGTTCCCAGTGTATCGTATTCTTCATCACCCTCTCTACCTGTGACACTGTAACCAGTGTATCGTGTTCTTCAACACCATCCCTACCTCTGATGCTGTTCCCAGAGTATCGTGTTCTTCATCGCCCTCCCTACCTTTGAAACCTTTCCCAGTGTATCGAGTTCGTCGTCACGCTCTATACCTCCGACACCATTCTGAGTATATCGTATTCTTTATCACCCTCCCTACCTGTGACACCGTTCCCAGTATATCGTGTTCTACATCACCCTCTCTACCTGTGAAACCGTTCTCAGTGTATCGTGTTCTTCATCACCGTCACTTCCTGTGTCACCGTTCCCAGTGTATCGTTTTCTTTATTACCTTATCTATCTTTGACACCGTTTCCAGAGTATTAACTTCCTTATCACCCTCTCTACCTGTGACGCCGTTCCCAGTGTATCGTGTTCTTCATCACCATCCCTACCTGTGACACCGTTTCCAGTGTATCGTGTTCTTCATCACCATCCCATACCTGTGACACCGTTCCCAGTGTATTGTGTTCTTCATCAACATCCCATACCTGTGATGCCGTTCCCAGTGCATCGTGTTCTTCATCACCCTCCCTACCTGTGACACCGTTCCCAGTGTATCATGTTCGTTATCACCCTCTATACCTCCGACACCATTCTCAGTATATCGTGTTCTGTATCACCCTCCATACCTGTGACACAGTTCCCATGTAACGTGTTCTTCATCACCCTGTCTACCCGTGACAACGTTCTCAGTGTATCGTATTCTTCATTATCCTCTCCACCTGTGACGCCATTCCCAGTGTATGGTAATCTTCATCTGCTTCTCTACATGTGACACCGTTCCCAGTGTTTCATGTTCTTCATCACATACTCAACCTGTGTCACCGTTCTCAGCGTATCGTGTTCTTCATCACCCTCTACACCTGTAATACCGTTCTCAGTATAATGTGCTCGTCATTGCCATCTCTACCTGCGATGCCTTTCCCAGTGTATCGTGTTCTTCATCACCCTCTCTATCTGTGACACCAGTCCCAGTGTATCATGTTTGTCATCACCCTCTCTACCTGTGACACCATTCCCAGTGTATCGTGTTCTTCATCCCCCTCTCTACCGCTGGCACCGATCACAATGCATCGTGTTCTTCATCACCAACCCTACCTGTGGCATCATGCTCAGTCAATCATGTTCTACATCACCCTCTCTACCTGTGACACTGTTCCCAGTGTATCGTGTTCTTCATCGCCCTCCCTACCTTTGACACCTTTCCCAGTGTATCGAGTTCGTCATCACGCTCTATACCTCTGACACCATTCTGAGTATATCGTATTCTTTATCACCATCCCTACCTGTGACACCGTTCCCAGTATATCGTGTTCTACATCACCCTCTCTACCTGTGACACCGTTCTCAGTGTATCGTGTTCTTCATCACCCTCTACACCTGTAATACCGTTCTCAGTATAATGTGCTCGTCATTGCCATCCCTACGTGATGCCGTTCCCAGTGTATCATGTTCGTCATCACCCTCCCTACCTGTGACACAGTTGTCAGTGTATCGTGTTCTTCATCACCCTCTCTATCTGTGACACCAGTCCCAGTGTATCATGTTCGTCATCACCCTCTCTACCTGTGACACCATTCCCAGTGTATCGTGTTCTTCATCCCCCTCTCTACCGCTGTCACCGATCACAGTGTATCATGTTCTTCATCACCAACCCTACCTGTGGCATCATGCTCAGTCAATCATGTTCTACATCACTCTCTCAACCTGTGACACCGTTCCCAGTGTATCGTTTTCTTTATTACCTTATCTATCTTTGACACCGTTTCCAGAGTATTAACTTCCTTATCACCCTCTCTACCTGTGACGCCGTTCACAGTGTATCGTGTTCTTCATCACCATCCCTACCTGTGACACCGTTTCCAGTGTATCGTGTTCTTCATCACCATCCCATACCTGTGATGCCGTTCCCAGTGCATCGTGCTCTTCATCAGCCGCCCTACCTGTAACACCATTCCCAGTGTATCATGTTCGTTATCAACCTCTATACCTCCGACACCATTCTCAGTATATCGTGTTCTTTATCACCCTCCATACCTGTGACACCGTTCCCAGTGTAACATGTTCTTCATCACACTCTCTACCTGTGACACCGTTCCCAGTGTATCGTGTTCTTCATCACCCTCTCTACCTGTGACACCGTTCTCAGTGTATCGTTTTCTTTATTACCTTATCTATCTTTGACACCGTTTCCAGAGTATTAACTTCCTTATCACCCTCTCTACCTGTGACGCCGTTCCCAGTGTATCGTGTTCTTCATCACCATCCCTACCTGTGACACCGTTTCCAGTGTATCGTGTTCTTCATCACCATCCCATACCTGTGACACCGTTCCCAGTGTATTGTGTTCTTCATCAACATCCCATACCTGTGATGCCGTTCCCAGTGCATCGTGTTCTTCATCACCCTCCCTACCTGTGACACCGTTCCCAGTGTATCATGTTCGTTATCACCCTCTATACCTCCGACACCATTCTCAGTATATCGTGTTCTGTATCACCCTCCATACCTGTGACACAGTTCCCAGTGTAACGTGTTCTTCATCACCCTGTCTACCCGTGACAACGTTCCCAGTGTATCGTGTTCTTCATCACCCTCTCTAACTGTGACACCGTTCTCAGTGTATCGTTTTCTTTATTACCTTATCTATCTTTGACACCGTACCCAGTGTATCATTTTCTTTATCACCCTCTCAACCTGTGACACTGTTCTCAGTGTCTCATATTCTTCATCACCCTCTGTACCTGTGTCACCATTCTCAGTGAACCGTGTTAATCATCACCCTCCCTACCTCTTACACTGTTCTCAGTGTATCATGTTCTTCATCACCCTTTCTACCTGTGATACCGTTTTCAGTGTATCGTGTTCTTAATCACTCACTCTAAATGTGACACCGTACTCAGAGTATCTTCTTCTTCCTCACCCAATCTGCCTCCGACACTGTTCTCAGTGTATCGTACTTTTCATTATCCTCTCCACCTGTGACGCCATTCCCAGTGTATCGTAATCTTCATCTGCTTCTCTACATGTGACACAGTTCCCAGTGTTTGATGTTCTTCATCACGTACTCAACCTGTGACACCGTTCTCAGTGTATCGTGTTCTTCATCACCCTCTACACCTGTAATACCGTTCTCAGTATAATGTGCTCGTCATTGCCATCCCTACGTGATGCCGTTCCCAGTGTATCATGTTCGTCATCACCCTCCCTACCTGTGACACAGTTGTCAGTGTATCGTGTTCTTCATCACCCTCTCTATCTGTGACACCAGTCCCAGTGTATCATGTTCGTCATCACCCTCTCTACCTGTGACACCATTCCCAGTGTATCGTGTTCTTCATCCCCCTCTCTACCGCTGTCACCGATCACAGTGTATCATGTTCTTCATCACCAACCCTACCTGTGGCATCATGCTCAGTCAATCATGTTCTACATCACCCTCTCAACCTGTGACACCGTTCCCAGTGTATCGTTTTCTTTATTACCTTATCTATCTTTGACACCGTTTCCAGAGTATTAACTTCCTTATCACCCTCTCTACCTGTGACGCCGTTCACAGTGTATCGTGTTCTTCATCACCATCCCTACCTGTGACACCGTTTCCAGTGTATCGTGTTCTTCATCACCATCCCATACCTGTGATGCCGTTCCCAGTGCATCGTGCTCTTCATCAGCTGCCCTACCTGTAACACCATTCCCAGTGTATCATGTTCGTTATCAACCTCTATACCTCCGACACCATTCTCAGTATATCGTGTTCTTTATCACCCTCCATACCTGTGACACCGTTCCCAGTGTAACATGTTCTTCATCACACTCTCTACCTGTGACACCGTTCCCAGTGTATCGTGTTCTTCATCACCCTCTCTACCTGTGACACCGTTCTCAGTGTATCGTTTTCTTTATTACCTTATCTATCTTTGACACCGTACCCAGTGTATCATTTTCTTTATCACCCTCTCAACCTGTGACACTGTTCTCAGTGTCTCATATTCTTCATCACCCTCTGTACCTGTGTCACCATTCTCAGTGAACCGTGTTAATCATCACCCTCCCTACCTCTTACACTGTTCTCAGTGTATCATGTTCTTCATCACCCTTTCTACCTGTGACAACGTTTCCAGTGTATCGTGTTCTTAATCACTCACTCTAAATGTGACGCCGTACTCAGAGTATCTTCTTCTTCCTCACCCTACCTACCTCCGACACTGTTCTCAGTGTATCGTATTCTTCATTATCCTCTCCACCTGTGACGACATTACCAGTGTATCGTAATTTTCATCTGCTTCTCTACATGTGACACCGTTCTCAGTGTATCTTGTTCTTCATCACCCTCTACACCTGTAATACCGTTCTCAGTATAATGTGCCCGTCATTGCCATCCCTACCTGTGATGCCGTTCCCAGTGTATTGTGTTCTTCATCACCCTCCCTACCTGTGACACAGTTCTCAGTGTATCGTGTTCTTCATCACCCTCCCTACCTGTGACACAGTTCTCAGTGTATCGTGTTCTTCATCACCCTCTCTAACTGTGACACCAGTCCCAGTGTATCGTGTTCTTCATCACCCTCTCTACCGCTGACACCGATCACAGTGTATCATGTTCTTCATCACCAACTCTACCTGTGGCATCATGCTCAGTCAATCATGTTCTACATCACCCTCTCTACCTGTGACACCGTTCCCAATGTATCGTATTCTTCATCACCCTCTCTACCTGTGACACTGTTACCAGTGTATCGTGTTCTTCAACACCATCCCTACCTGTGTTGCCGTTCCCAGAGTATCGTGTTCTTCATCGCCCTCCCTACCTTTGACACCGTTCTCAGTGTATCGAGTTCGTCATCACGCTCTATACCTCCGACACCATTCTGAGTATATCGTGTTCTTTATCACCCTCCCTACCTGTGACACCGTTCCCAGTATATCGTGTTCTACATAACCCTCTCTACCTGTGACACCGTTCTCAGTGTATCGTGTTCTTCATCACCGTCACTTCCTGTGTCACCGTTTCCGGTGTATCGTTTTCTTTATTACCTTATCTATCTTTGACACCGTTTCCAGAGTATTAACTTCCTTATCACCCTCTCTACCTGTGACGCCGTTCCCAGTGTATCGTGTTCTTCATCACCATCCCTACCTGTGACACCGTTTCCAGTGTATCGTGTTCTTCATCACCATCCCATACCTGTGACACCGTTCCCAGTGTATCGTTTTCTTTATTACCTTATCTATCTTTGACTCTGTTTCCAGAGTATTAACTTCCTTATCACCCTCTCTACCTGTGACGCCGTTTCCAGTGTATCGTGTTCTTCATCACCATCCCATACCTGTGATGCCGTTCCCAGTGCATCGTGTTTTTCATCAGCCGCCCTACCTGTAACACCATTCCCAGTGTATCATGTTCGTTATCACCCTCTATACCTCCGACACCATTCTCAGTATATCGTGTTCTTTTTCACCATCCATACCTGTGACACCGTTCCCAGTGTATCGTGTTCTTCATCACCCTCTCTACCTGTTATACCATTCTCAGTGTATCGTTTTCTTTATTACCTTATCTATCTATGACACCGTACCCAGTGTATCATTTTCTTTATCACCCTCTCAACCTGTGACACTGTTCTCAGTGTCTCATATTCTTCATCACCCTCTGTACCTGTGTCACCATTCTCAGTGAACCGTGTTAATCATCACCCTCCCTACCTCTTACACTGTTCTCAGTGTATCATGTTCTTCATCACCCTTTCTACCTGTGATACCGTTTTCAGTGTATCGTGTTCTTAATCACTCACTCTAAATGTGACGCCGTACTCAGAGTATCTTCTTCTTCCTCACCCTATCTACCTCCGACACTGTTCTCAGTGTATCGTATTCTTCATTATCCTCTCCACCTGTGACGCCATTCCCAGTGTATGGTAATCTTCATCTGCTTCTCTACATGTGACACCGTTCCCAGTGTTTCATGTTCTTCATCACATACTCAACCTGTGTCACCGTTCTCAGCGTATCGTGTTCTTCATCACCCTCTACACCTGTAATACCGTTCTCAGTATAATGTGCTCGTCATTGCCATCTCTACCTGCGATGCCTTTCCCAGTGTATCGTGTTCTTCATCACCCTCTCTATCTGTGACACCAGTCCCAGTGTATCATGTTTGTCATCACCCTCTCTACCTGTGACACCATTCCCAGTGTATCGTGTTCTTCATCCCCCTCTCTACCGCTGGCACCGATCACAATGTATCGTGTTCTTCATCACCAACCCTACCTGTGGCATCATGCTCAGTCAATCATGTTCTACATCACCCTCTCTACCTGTGACACTGTTCCCAGTGTATCGTGTTCTTCATCGCCCTCCCTACCTTTGACACCTTTCCCAGTGTATCGAGTTCGTCATCACGCTCTATACCTCTGACACCATTCTGAGTATATCGTATTCTTTATCACCATCCCTACCTGTGACACCGTTCCCAGTATATCGTGTTCTACATCACCCTCTCTACCTGTGACACCGTTCTCAGTGTATCGTGTTCTTCATCACCGTCACTTGCTGTGTCACCGTTCCCAGTGTATCGTTTTCTTTATTACCTTATCTATCTTTGACTCTGTTTCCAGAGTATTAACTTCCTTATCACCCTCTCTACCTGTGACGCCGTTTCCAGTGTATCGTGTTCTTCATCACCATCCCTACCTGTGACACCGTTCCCAGTGCATCGTGTTCTTCATCAGCCGCCCTACCTGTAACACCATTCCCAGTGTATAATGTTTGTTATCACCCTCTATACCTCCGACACCATTCTCAGTATATCGTGTTCTGTATCACCCTCCATACCTGTGACACCGTTCCCAGTGTAACATGTTCTTCATCACACTCTCTACCTGCGACACCGTTCCCAGTGTATCGTGTTCTTCATCACTCTCTCTACCTGTTATTCCATTCTCAGTGTATCGTTTTCTTTATTACCTTATCTATCTTTGACACCGTACCCAGTGTATCATTTTCTTTATCACCCTCTCAACCTGTGACACTGTTCTCAGTGTCTCATATTCTTCATCACCCTCTGTACCTGTGTCACCATTCTCAGTGATCCGTGTTAATCATCACCCTCCCTACCTCTTACACTGTTCTCAGTGTATCATGTTCTTCATCACCCTTTCTACCTGTGACACCGTTTCCAGTGTATCGTGTTCTTAATCA
Organism: Hypanus sabinus; assembly: GCF_030144855.1. Taxonomy (NCBI): domain Eukaryota; kingdom Metazoa; phylum Chordata; class Chondrichthyes; order Myliobatiformes; family Dasyatidae; genus Hypanus; species Hypanus sabinus. The sequence continues at coordinate 75,926,657 of NC_082706.1, read as the reverse complement.
CTCACTCTAAATGTGACACCGTACTCAGAGTATCTTGTTCTTCCTCACCCTATCTACCTCCGACACTGTTCTCAGTGTATCGTATTCTTCATTATCCTCTCCACCTATGACGCCATTCCCAGTGTATCGTAATCTTCATCTGCTTCTCTACATGTGACACCGTTCCCAGTGTTTCATGTTCCTCATCACCTACTCTACCTGTGACACCGTTCTCAGTGTATCGTGTTCTTCATCACCCTCTATACCTGTAATACCGTTCTCAGTATAATGTGCTCTTCATTGCCATCCCTACCTGTGATGCCGTTCCCAGTGTATTGTGTTCTTCATCACCCTCTCTACCTGTGACACGATTCCCAGTGTATCGTGTTCTTCATCACTCTCTCTACCGCTGACACCGATCACAGTGTATCATGTTCTTCATCACCAACACTACCTGTGGCATCATGCTCAGTCAATCATGTTCTACATCACCCTCTCTACCTGTGACACTGTTCCCAGTGTATCGTGTTCTTCATCGCCCTCCCTACCTTTGACACCTTTCCCAGTGTATCGAGTTCGTCATCACGCTCTATACCTCTGACACCATTCTGAGTATATCGTATTCTTTATCACCAACCCTACCTGTGACACCGTTCCCAGTATATCGTGTTCTACATCACCCTCTCTACCTGTGACACCGTTCTCAGTGTATCGTGTTCTTCATCACCGTCACTTGCTGTGTCACCGTTCCCAGTGTATCGTTTTCTTTATTACCTTATCTATCTTTGACTCTGTTTCCAGAGTATTAACTTCCTTATCACCCTCTCTACCTGTGACGCCGTTTCCAGTGTATCGTGTTCTTCATCACCATCCCTACCTGTGACACCGTTCCCAGTGCATCGTGTTCTTCATCAGCCGCCCTACCTGTAACACCATTCCCAGTGTATAATGTTTGTTATCACCCTCTATACCTCCGACACCATTCTCAGTATATCGTGTTCTGTATCACCCTCCATACCTGTGACACCGTTCCCAGTGTAACATGTTCTTCATCACACTCTCTACCTGTGACACCGTTCCCAGTGTATCGTGTTCTTCATCACTCTCTCTACCTGTTATTCCATTCTCAGTGTATCGTTTTCTTTATTACCTTATCTATCTTTGACACCGTACCCAGTGTATCATTTTCTTTATCACCCTCTCAACCTGTGACACTGTTCTCAGTGTCTCATATTCTTCATCACCCTCTGTACCTGTGTCACCATTCTCAGTGATCCGTGTTAATCATCACCCTCCCTACCTCTTACACTGTTCTCAGTGTATCATGTTCTTCATCACCCTTTCTACCTGTGACACCGTTTCCAGTGTATCGTGTTCTTAATCACTCACTCTAAATGTGACACCGTACTCAGAGTATCTTGTTCTTCCTCACCCTATCTACCTCCGACACTGTTCTCAGTGTATCGTATTCTTCATTATCCTCTCCACCTATGACGCCATTCCCAGTGTATCATAATCTTCATCTGCTTCTCTACATGTGACACCGTTCCCAGTGTTTCATGTTCCTCATCACCTACTCTACCTGTGACACCGTTCTCAGTGTATCGTGTTCTTCATCACCCTCTATACCTGTAATACCGTTCTCAGTATAATGTGCTCTTCATTGCCATCCCTACCTGTGATGCCGTTCCCAGTGTATTGTGTTCTTCATCACCCTCTCTACCTGTGACACGATTCCCAGTGTATCGTGTTCTTCATCACTCTCTCTACCGCTGACACCGATCACAGTGTATCATGTTCTTCATCACCAACACTACCTGTGGCATCATGCTCAGTCAATCATGTTCTACATCACCCTCTCTACCTGTGACACTGTTCCCAGTGTATCGTGTTCTTCATCGCCCTCCCTACCTTTGACACCTTTCCCAGTGTATCGAGTTCGTCATCACGCTCTATACCTCTGACACCATTCTGAGTATATCGTATTCTTTATCACCATCCCTACCTGTGACACCGTTCCCAGTATATCGTGTTCTACATCACCCTCTCTACCTGTGACACCGTTCTCAGTGTATCGTGTTCTTCATCACCGTCACTTGCTGTGTCACCGTTCCCAGTGTATCGTTTTCTTTATTACCTTATCTATCTTTGACTCTGTTTCCAGAGTATTAACTTCCTTATCACCCTCTCTACCTGTGACGCCGTTTCCAGTGTATCGTGTTCTTCATCACCATCCCTACCTGTGACACCGTTCCCAGTGCATCGTGTTCTTCATCAGCCGCCCTACCTGTAACACCATTCCCAGTGTATAATGTTTGTTATCACCCTCTATACCTCCGACACCATTCTCAGTATATCGTGTTCTGTATCACCCTCCATACCTGTGACACCGTTCCCAGTGTAACATGTTCTTCATCACACTCTCTACCTGTGACACCGTTCCCAGTGTATCGTGTTCTTCATCACTCTCTCTACCTGTTATTCCATTCTCAGTGTATCGTTTTCTTTATTACCTTATCTATCTTTGACACCGTACCCAGTGTATCATTTTCTTTATCACCCTCTCAACCTGTGACACTGTTCTCAGTGTCTCATATTCTTCATCACCCTCTGTACCTGTGTCACCATTCTCAGTGATCCGTGTTAATCATCACCCTCCCTACCTCTTACACTGTTCTCAGTGTATCATGTTCTTCATCACCCTTTCTACCTGTGACACCGTTTCCAGTGTATCGTGTTCTTAATCACTCACTCTAAATGTGACACCGTACTCAGAGTATCTTGTTCTTCCTCACCCTATCTACCTCCGACACTGTTCTCAGTGTATCGTATTCTTCATTATCCTCTCCACCTATGACGCCATTCCCAGTGTATCGTAATCTTCATCTGCTTCTCTACATGTGACACCGTTCCCAGTGTTTCATGTTCCTCATCACCTACTCTACCTGTGACACCGTTCTCAGTGTATCGTGTTCTTCATCGCCCTCCCTACCTTTGACACCTTTCCCAGTGTATCGAGTTCGTCATCACGCTCTATACCTCTGACACCATTCTGAGTATATCGTATTCTTTATCACCCTCCCTACCTGTGACACCGTTCCCAGTATATCGTGTTCTACATCACCCTCTCTACCTGTGACACCGTTCTCAGTGTATCGTGTTCTTCATCACCATCACTTCCTGTGTCACCGTTCCCAGTGTACTGTTTTCTTTATTACCTTATCTATCTTTGACACCGTTTCCAGAGTATTAACTTCCTTATCACCCTCTCTACCTGTGACACCGTTCACAGTGTATCGTATTCTTCATCAACATCCCTACCTGTGATGCCGTTCCCAGTGCATCGTGTTCTTCATCACCCTCCCTACCTGTAACACCATTCCCAGTGTATCATGTTCGTTATCACCCTCTATACCTCCGACACCATTCTCAGTATATCGTGTTCTTTATCACCCTCCATACCTGTGACACCGTTCGCAGTGTATTGTGTTCTTCATCACCCTCTCTACCTGTGACACTGTTCTCAGTGTTTCATGTTCTTCATCACCCTTTCTACCTGTGACACCGTTTCCAGTGTATCGTGTTCTTAATCACTCACTCTAAATGTGACACCGTACTCAGAGTATCTTGTTCTTCCTCACCCTATCTACCTCCGACACTGTTCTCAGTGTATCGTATTCTTCATTATCCTCTCCACCTATGATGCCATTCCCAGTGTATGGTAATCTTCATCTGCTTCTCTACATGTGACACCGTTCCCAGTGTTTCATGTTCTTCAGCACATACTCAACCTGTGACACCGTTCTCAGTGTATCGTGTTCTTCATCACCCTCTACACATGTAATACCGTTCTCAGTATAATGTGCTCGTCATTGCCATCCCTACCTGTGATGCCGTTCCCAGTGTATTGTGTTCTTCATCACCCTCCCTACCTGTGACACAGTTCTCAGTGTATCGTGTTCTTCATCACCCTCTCTATCTGTGACACCAGTCCCAGTGTATCATGTTCGACATCACCCTCTCTACCTGTGACACCATTCCCAGTGTATCGTGTTCTTCATCCCCCTCTCTACCTGTGACACCGATCACAATGTATCATGTTCTTCATCACCAACTCTACCTGTGGCATCATGCTCAGTCAATCATGTTCTACATCACCCTCTCAACCTGTGACACCATTCACTGTGTATCGTATTCTTCATCACCCTCTCTAACTGTGACACTTTTCTCAATATATCGTGTTCTTCATCACCCTCTCTACCTGTGACGCCATTGTCAGTGTACCGTGTTAATCATCACACTCCCAAACTCTTACACCGATCTCAGTGTATCATGTTCTTCATCCCCCTTTCTAACTGTGACACCGTTTCCAATGTATCGTGTTCTTCATCACCATCCCTACCTGTGAAGCCGTTCCCAGTGTATCGTGTTCTTCATCACGTTCTCTACCTGTGACACTGTTACCAGTGTATCGTGTTCTTCATCACCATCCCTACCTGTGATGCCGTTCCCAGTGTATCGTGTTCTTCATCGCCCTCCCTACCTTTGACACCTTTCCCAGTGTATCGAGTTCGTCATCACGCTCTATACCTCTGACACCATTCTGAGTATATCGTATTCTTTATCACCCTCCCTACCTGTGACACCGTTCCCAGTATATCGTGTTCTACATCACCCTCTCTACCTGTGACACCGTTCTCAGTGTATCGTGTTCTTCATCACCATCACTTCCTGTGTCACCGTTCCCAGTGTACCGTTTTCTTTATTACCTTATCTATCTTTGACACCGTTTCCAGAGTATTAACTTCCTTATCACCCTCTCTACCTGTGACACCGTTCACAGTGTATCGTATTCTTCATCAACATCCCTACCTGTGATGCCGTTCCCAGTGCATCGTGTTCTTCATCACCCTCCCTACCTGTAACACCATTCCCAGTGTATCATGTTCGTTATCACCCTCTATACCTCCGACACCATTCTCAGTATATCGTGTTCTTTATCACCCTCCATACCTGTGACACCGTTCTCAGTGTATTATGTTCTTCAACACCCTCTCTACCTGTGGCACCATTCACAGTGTACCGTGTAAATCATCACCCTCCCTACATCTTACACCGTTCTCAGTGTATCGTGTTGGTTATCACCCACTCTTCCTGTGACACCGTACTAAGTGTATCGTGTTCTTCATCACCGTCTTTACCTGTGGCACCGTTCGCGGTGTATCGTGTTCTTCATCACCGTCTTTACCTGTGGCACCGTTCGCGGTGTATCGTGTTCGTCATGACCCTCTCTACCTCTGGCACTCTACGCAGTGTATCGTGTTCTTCATCACACATTCTACCTGTGACTCCGTTCCCAGTGTATCGTTTTCCTCATCACCTTCTCTACCTGTTGCACCGTTTCCAGTGTATCATGTTCTTCATCACCTCATCTACCAGTGACACCGTTCCCCGTGAATCATGTTCTTCGTCACCCTCTCTACTTGCGACACCGTTCCCATTTTATCGTTTTCTTCATTACCTTCTCTACCTGTGACACCGTTCCCAGAGCATTTCGTTCTTCATCACCCTCTCTACCTGTGACACCGTTCCCAGTGTCTCGTGTTCATCATAACCCTCTCTATTTGTGGAACCATTCGCTAGTGTATGGTGTTCTTCAACACCCTCTCTACCTGTGGCACCATTCACAGTGTACCGTGTAAATCATCACCCTCCCTACATCTTACACCGTTCTCAGTGTATCGTGTTGGTTATCACCCACTCTTCCTGTGACACCGTACTAAGTGTATCGTGTTCTTCATCACCGTCTTTACCTGTGGCACCGTTCGCGGTGTATCGTGTTCGTCATGACCCTCTCTACCTCTGGCACTCTACGCAGTGTATCGTGTTCTTCATCACACATTCTACCTGTGACTCCGTTCCCAGTGTATCGTTCTCCTCATCACCCTCTCTACCAGTGACACCGTTCCCAGTGTATCATGTTGTTCATCACCCTCAATACCTGTGACCCCTTTCCCAGTGTATCATGTTCATCATCACCGTCTTTACCTGTGGCACCGTTCGCGGTATATCGTTTTCGTCATGACCCTCTCTACCTCTGGCACCCTACTCAGTGTATCATGTTCTTCATCACCCACTCTCCCTGTGACTCCGTTCCCAGTGAATCATGTTCTTCATCACCCTGTCTACTTGCGACACCGTTCCCATTTTATCATGTTCTTCATCACCCTCTCTACCTCTGGCACCGTTACTTGTGTATCACGTTCTTCATCACCCTCTCTACCTGTGACACCGTTCCCAGTGTCTCGTGTTCATCATAACCCTCTCTATTTGTGGAACCATTCGCTAGTGTAAGGTGTTCTTCATCACCCTCTCTACCTGTGACACCGTTCTCAGTGTATCGTGTCCATCATCACCCTCTCTACCTGTGACACCATTCACAGTGTACCATGTAAATCATCACCCTCCCTACATCTTACACCGTTGTCAGTGTATCGTGTTGGTTATCACCCACTCTACCTGTGACACCGTACTAAGTGTATCGTGTTCTTCATCACCTTCTCTTCCTGTTGCACCGTTCCCAGTGTATCGTGTTCTTCTTCACCCTCAATACCTGTGACACATTTCCCAGTGTATCATTTTCATCATCACCGTCTTTACCTGTAGCACCGTTCGCGGTGTATCGTGTTCGTCATGACCCTCTCTACCTCTGGCACCCTACTCAGTGTATCATGTTCTTCATCACGCACTCTACCTGTGACTCCGTTCCCAGTGTATCGTTTTCCTCATCACCTTCTCTACCTGTTGCACCGTTTTCAGTGTTTTGTGTTCTTCATCACCCTCTCTACCTATGACACCGTTCCCAGTGTATCGTGTTCTTCATCACCCTGTCTACCTGTGACACCGTTCCCCGTGAATCATGTTCTTCGTCACCCTCTCTACTTGCGACACCGTTCCCATTTTATCGTTTTCTTCATTACCTTCTCTACCTGTGACATCGTTCCCAGAGCATTGCGTTCTTCATCACCCTCTCTACCTGTGACACCGTTCCCAGTGTCTCGTGTTCATCATAACCCTCTCTATTTGTGGAACCATTCGCTAGTGTATGGTGTTCTTCATCACCCACTCTACCTGTGACACTGTACTAAGTGTATCGTGTTCTTCATCAGCCTCTCTACCTGTGGCACCGTACTCAGTGTATCGTGTGCATCATCACCCTCTCTACCAGTGACACCATTCCCAGTGTATCATGTTCATCATCACCGTCTTTACCTGTGGCACCGTTCGCGGTGTATCGTGTTCGTCATGACCCTCTCTACCTCTGGCACTCTACTCAGTGTATCGTGTTCTTCATCACCCACTCTACCTGTGACTCCGTTCCCAGTGTATCGTTCTCCTCATCACCTTCTCTACCTGTTGCACCGTTTCCAGTGTTTCGTGTTCTTCATCACCTTCCCTAACTGTGACACCGTTCTCTGTGTATCTTGTTCATCATAACCCTCTGTATTTGTGGCACCTTTCACTGGGTATCATGTTCTTCATCATGCTCTCTACCTGTTACAACAATCTTAGTGTACCGTGTGAATCATCACCCTCCCTAACTCTTACAGCGTTCTCAGTCTATCGTGTTCTTCATCACCCTCTCTACCTGTGACACCGTTCCCCGTGAATCGTGTTCTTCGTCACCCACTCTACTTCTGACACCGTTCCCATTTTATCGTGTTCTTCATCACAATCTCTGCTTCTGGCACCGTTCTTAGTGTATCATTTAATTCATCACCCTCTCTACCTGTGACACCATTCTCAGTGTATCATGTTCTTCAACACCCTCTCTAACTGTGGCACCGTTCTCAGTGTATCGTGTCCATCATCACCCTCTCTACCTGTGACTCCATTCACAGTGTGCCGTGTAAATCATCACCCTCCCTACATCTTACACCGTTCTCAGTGTATCATGTTCTTCATCAACCTCTCTTCCTGTGACACCGTTCTCAATGTATCGTGTTGGTTATCACCCACTCTACCTGTCACAGCGTACTGAACGTATTGTTTTCTTCATCAACTTCTTTACATGTTGCACTGTTCCCAGTGTATCGTGTTCTTCATCACCGTATCTACCTGTGACACCGTTCTCAGTGCATCATGTTCTTCATCACCCTCTCTACCTCTGACACCGTTCTCAGAGTATCGTGTTGGTTATCACCCACTCTAACTGTGACACTGTTCTCGGTGTATCATGTGCATCATCACCCTTTCTACCTGTGTCACAGTTCTCAGTGTATCGTGTTCTACATCAACCTCTCTTACTGTGACACTGTTCTCGGTGTATCATGTGCATCATCACCCTTTCTACCTGTGTCACAGTTCTCAGTGTATCGTCTTCCTCATCAGCCTCTCTACCTGTCACACCGTTCTCCAGTGTATGGTTTTCTTCATCACCTTCTCTACCTGAGACACCATCATAGTGAATCATGTTCTTCATCACCCTCTCTGTCACACCGTCCTCCAGTGTATCATTTTCTTCATCACCGTCTCTACCTGAGACACCATCCCAGTGTATCATGTTCTTCATCACACTCTCTACCTGTGACACCATTCTCAGTGTACCGTGTTAATCATAACCCTCCCTACCTCTTACACCGTTAATAGTATAATGAGTTCTTCATCACCCTCTCTTCCTGTGACACTGTTCTCAGTGTATCGTGTTGGTTATCACCCATTCTACCTGTGACACCGTACTATGTGTATCGTGTTCTTGATCACCTTATCTTCCTTTTGCACCGTTCCCAGTGTATCGTGTTCTTCATCACCTCATCTACCAGTGACACCGTTCCCAGTGTATCATGTTGTTCATCACCCTCAATACCTGTGACACATTTCCCAGTGTATCATTTTCATCATCACCGTCTTTACCTGTAGCACCGTTCGCGGTGTATCGTGTTCGTCATGACCCTCTCTACCTCTGGCACCCTACTCAGTGTATCATGTTCTTCATCACCCACTCTACCTGTGACTCCGTTCCCAGTGTAACGTTTCCCTCATCACCTTCTCTACCTTTTGCACCGTTTCCAGTGTTTCGTGTTCTTCATCACCCTCCCTAACTGTGACACCGTTCTCTGTGTATCGTGTTCATCATAACCCTCCCTATTTGTGACACCGTTCCCAGTGTATTGTGTTCTACGTCACCCTCTCTACCTGTGACACTGTTCCCATTTTATCGTTTTCTTCATTACCTTCTCTACCTGTGACACCGTTCCCAGAGTATTGCGTTCTTCATCACACCCTCTGCCTGTGACACCGTTCCCAGTGTCTCGTGTTCATCATAACCCTCTCTATTTGTGGAACCATTCGCTAGTGTATCGTGTTCTTCATCACCATCTCTGCTTCTGGCACCGTTCTCAGTGTATCATGTTCTTCAACACCCTCTCTACATGTGGCACCGTTATCAGTGTACTGTGTCCATCATCACCCTCTCTACCTGTGACACCATTCACAGTGTACCGTGTAAATCATCACCCTCCCTACATCTTACACCGTTCTCAGTGTATCATGTTCTTCATCAACCTCTCTTCCTGTGACACCGTTCTCAATGTATCGTGTTGGTTATCACCCACTCTACCTGTCACACCGTACTGAATGTATTGTTTTCTTCATCAACTTCTTTACATGTTGCACTGTTCCCAGTGTATCGTGTTCTTCATCACCGTATCTACCTGTGACACCGTTCTCAGTGTATCTTCTACTTCATCACCATTACTATCTGTGACTTCGTTCTCGGTGCATCACGTTCCTCATCGCCCTCTCTTCCTGTGGCACCGTTCTCAGTGTATCGTGTGCATCATCTCCCTCTCTACCTGTGAGACAGTTCCCAAAGTATCATGTTCTTCATCACCCTCTCTACCTGTGACACCGTTCTCAGTGTATCGTGTGCATCATCTCCCTCTCTACCTGTGAGACAGTTCCCAGTGTCTCGTGTTCATCAAAACCCTCTCTATTTGTGGAACCATTCGCTAATGTATGGTGGTCTTCATCACCCTCTCTACCTCTGACACCGTTCTCAGAGTATCGCGTTGGTTATCACCCACTCTAACTGTGACACTGTTCTCGGTTTATCATGTGCATCATCACCCTTTCTACCTGTGTCACAGTTCTCAGTGTATCGTGTTCTACATCAACCTCTCTTACTGTGACACGCATTCTCAGTGCATCATGTTCTTCATCACCCTCTCTGTCACACCGTCCTCCAGCGTATCGTTTTCTTCATCACCGTCTCTACCTGAGACACCATCCCAGTGTATCGTGTTAATCATAACCCTCCCTACCTCTTACACCGTTAATAGTATAATGAGTTCTTCATCACCCTCTCTTCCTGTGACACTGTTCTCAGTGTACCGTGTTAATCATAACCCTCCCTACCTCTTACACCGTTAATAGTATAATGAGTTCTTCATCACCCTCTCTTCCTGTGACACTGTTCTCAGTGTATCGTGTTGGTTATCACCCACTCTACCTGTGACACCGTACTAAGTGTATCGTGTTCTTGATCACCTCATCTACCAGTGACACCGTTCCCAGTGTATCATGTTGTTCATCACCCTCAATACCTGTGACCCCTTTCCCAGTGTATCATGTTCATCATCACCGTCTTTACCTGTGGCACCGTTCGCGGTATATCGTGTTCGTCATGACCCTCTCTACCTCTGGCACCCTACTCAGTGTATCATGTTCTTCATCATGCTCTCTACCTGTGACTCGGTTCCCAGTGTATCGTTTTCCTCATCACCTTCTCTACCTGTTGCACCGTTTCCAGTGTTTCGTGTTCTTCATCACCTCATCTACCAGTGACACCGTTCCCCGTGAATCATGTTCTTCATCATCCTCTCTACCTGTGACACCGTTCCCAGTGTCTCGTGTTCATCATAACCCTCTCTATTTGTGGAACCATTCGCTAGTGTATGGTGTTCTTCATCACCCTCTCTACCTGTGACACCGTTCTCAGTGTATTATGTTCTTCAACACCCTCTCTACCTGTGGCACCATTCACAGTGTACCGTGTAAATCATCACCCTCCCTACATCTTACACCGTTCTCAGTGTATCGTGTTGGTTATCACCCACTCTTCCTGTGACACCGTACTAAGTGTATCGTGTTCTTCATCACCGTCTTTACCTGTGGCACCGTTCGCGGTGTATCGTGTTCTTCATCACCGTCTTTACCTGTGGCACCGTTCGCGGTGTATCGTGTTCGTCATGACCCTCTCTACCTCTGGCACTCTACGCAGTGTATCGTGTTCTTCATCACACATTCTACCTGTGACTCCGTTCCCAGTGTATCGTTCTCCTCATCACCTTCTCTACCTGTGGCACTGTTCTCAGTGTATCGTGTGCATCATCACCCTCTCTACCAGTGACACCATTCCCAGTGTGTCATGTTCATCATCACCGTCTTTACCTGTGGCACCGTTCGCGGTGTACCGTGTTCGTCATGACCCTCTCTACCTCTGGCACTCTACTCAGTGTATCGTGTTCGTCATCACCCACTCTACCTGTGACTCCGTTCCCAGTGTATCGTTCCCCTCATCACCTTCTCTACCTGTTGCACCGTTTCCAGTGTTTCGTGTTCTTCATCACCCTCCCTAACTGTGACACTGTTCTCTGTGTATCTTGTTCATCATAACCCTCTCTATTTGTGGCACCTTTCACTGGGTATCGTGTTCTTCATCATGCTCTCTACCTGTTACAACTATCTCAGTGTACCGTGTGAATCATCACCCTCCCTAACTCTTACAGCGTTCTCAGTCTATCGTGTTCTTCATCACCCTCTCAACCTGTGACACCGTTCCCCGTGAATCGTGTTCTTCGTCACCCAATCTACTTGTGACACCGTTCCCATTTTATCGTGTTCTTCATCACAATCTTTGCTTCTGGCACCGTTCTTAGTGTATCATTTAATTCATCACCCTCTCTACCTGTGACACCATTCTCAGTGTATCATGTTCTTCAACACCCTCTCTACCTGTGGCACCGTTCTCAGTGTATCGTGTCCATCATCACCCTCTCTGCCTGTGACACCGTCCGCAGAGTATCGTGTGCATCATCTCCCTCTCCACCTGTGAGACAGTTCCCAAAGTATCATGTTCTTCATCACCCTCACTCCCTCCGACACCGTTCTCAGTGTATCATGTTCTTCATCACCCTCTCAACCTGTGACACCATTCTCAGTGTACCGTGTTCTTCATCACCCTCTCTACCTGTGACACCGTTCTCAGTGTATCACGTTGTTCATCGCCCTCTCTACCTCTGACACTGTTCTCAGTGTATCGTGTTGGTTATCACCCACTCTAACTGTGATACCGTTCTCAGTGTATCATGTTCATCAGCACCCTTTCTACCTGTGTCACTGTTCTCAGTGTATCGTGTTCTTCATCAACCTGTCTTACTGTAACACCGTTCTCAGTGCATCATGTTCTTCTTCACCCTCTTTAACTGTGACACCGTTCTTAGTGTATCATGTTCTTCATCACCCACTCTACCTCTTACACTGTTAATAGTGTAATGTGTTCTTCATCACCCTCTCTTCCTGTGACGCTGTTCTCAGTGTATCGTGTTGGTTATCACCCACTCTACCTGTTACACCGTACTCAGAGTATCGTGTTCTTCATCACCCTCTCTACCCTTGACATCATTACCAGTGTATAATTTTCTTCATCACCTTCTCTACCTGTTGCACCGTTCCCAGTATAACATGTTGTTCATCACCCTCAATAACTGTGACACCTTTCCCAGTGTATCATTTTCATCATCACTCTCTTTACCTGTGGCACCGTTCGCGGTGTATCGTGTTCGTCATGACCCTCTCTATCTCTGGCACCCTACTCAGTGTATCATGTTCTTCATCACCCACTCTACCTGTGACTCCGTTCCCAGTGTATCGTTTTCCTCATCACCTTCTCTACCTGTTGCACCGTTTCCAGTGTTTCGTGTTCGTCATCACCCTCCCTAACTGTCACACCGTTCGCTGTGTATCGTGTTCGTCATGACCCTCTCTATCTCTGACACCCTACTCAGTGTATCATGTTCTTCATCACCCACTCTACCTGTGACTCCATTCCCAGTGTATCGTTTTCCTCATCACCTTCTCTACCTGTTGCACCGTTTCCAGTGTTTCGTGTTCGTCATCACCCTCCCTAACTGTCACACCGTTCTCTGTGTATCGTGTTCATCATAACCCTCTCTATTTGTGGCTCTTTTCACAGTGTATCGTGTTCTTCATCATGCTCTCTACCTGTTACATCATTCTCACTCAGTGTACCGTGTGAATCATCACCCTCCCCAACTCTAGCAATGTTCTCAGTGTATCACGTTCTTCATCACCCTCTCTACCTATGACACCGTTCCCAGTGTATCGTGTTCTTCATCACCCTGTCTACCTGTGACACCGTTCCCCATGAATCATGTTCTTCGTCACCCTCTCTACTTGCGACACCGTTCCCATTTTATCGTTTTCTTAATTACCTTCTCTACCTGTGACACCGTTCCCAGAGCATTGCGTTCTTCATCACCCTCTCTACCTGTGACACCGTTCCCAGTGTCTCGTGTTCATCATAACCCTCTCTATTTGTGGAACCATTCGCTAGTGTATGGTGTTCTTCATCACCCTCTCTACCTGTGACACCGTTCTCAGTGTATTACGTTCTTCAACACCCTCTCTACCTGTGGCACCATTCTCAGTGTATCGTGTCCAACATCACCCTCTCTACCTGTGACACCATTCACAGTGTACCGTGTAAATCATCACCCTCCCTACATCTTACACCGTTCTCAGTGTATCGTGTTGGTTATCACCCACTCTTCCTGTGACACCGTACTAAGTGTATCGTGTTCTTCATCACCGTCTTTACCTGTGGCACCGTTCACGGTGTATCGTGTTCGTCATGACCCTCTCTACCTCTGGCACTCTACGCAGTGTATCGTGTTCTTCATCATGCTCTCTACCGGTTACATCATTCTCAGTGTACCGTGTGAATCATCACCCTCCCCAACTCTAGCCATGTTCTCAGTGTATCACGTTCTTCATCACCCTCACTACCTGTGACACCGTTCTCAGTGCATCATGTTCTGCTTCACACTCTCTACCAGTGACACCATTCTCAGTGTATCCTGTTCTTCATCACCCTCATTACCTGTGACACAGTTCCCAGTTTAACCTATTCTTCATCAAGCTCTCTTCCTGTGACACCGTTCTCAGTGTATCATGTTCTTCATCACCTCATCTACCAGTGACACCGTGCCCAGTGTATCATGTTGTTCATCACCCTCAATACCTGTGACACCTTTCCCAGTGTATCATTTTCATCATCACTCTCTTTACCTGTGGCACCGTTCGTGGTGTATCGTGTTCGTCATGACCCTCTCTATCTCTGGCACCCTACTCAGTGTATCATGTTCTTCATCACCCACTCTCCCTGTGACTCCGTTCCCAGTGTATCGTTTTCCTCATCTCCTTCTCTACCTGTTGCACCGTTTCCAGTGTTTCGTGTTCGTCATCACCCTCCCTAACTGTCACACCGTTCGCTGTGTATCGTGTTCGTCATGACCCTCTCTATCTCTGACACCCTACTCAGTGTATCATGTTCTTCATCACCCACTCTACCTGTGACTCCATTCCCAGTGTATCGTTTTCCTCATCACCTTCTCTACCTGTTGCACCGTTTCCAGTGTTTCGTGTTCGTCATCACCCTCCCTAACTGTCACACCGTTCTCTGTGTATCGTGTTCATCATAACCCTCTCTATTTGTGGTTCTTTTCACAGTGTATCGTGTTCTTCATCATGCTCTCTACCTGTTACATCATTCTCACTCAGTGTACCGTGTGAATCATCACCCTCCCCAACTCTAGCAATGTTCTCAGTGTATCACGTTCTTCATCACCCTCTCTACCTCTGACACCGTTCTCAGAGTATCGTGTTCTTCATCACCCTCACTACCTGTGACACCGTTCTCAGTGCATCATGTTCTTCTTCACACTCTCTACCAGTGACACCATTCTCAGTGTATCCTGTTCTTCATCACCCTCATTCCCTGTGACACAATTCCCAGTTTAACCTGTTCTTCATCAAGCTCTCTTCCTGTGACACCGTTCTCAGTGTATCATGTTCTTCATCACCCTCTCTAACTGTGACACAGTTCTCAGTGTATCATGTTCTTCATCACCCACTCTACCTCTTACACCGTTAATAGTGTAACGTGTTCTTCATCACCCTCACTTCCTGTGTCACTGTTCTCAGTGTATCATGTTGGTTATCACCCACTCTGCCTGTGACATCGTACTCAGAGTATCGTGTTCTTCATCACCCTCTCTACCAGTGACATCATTACCAGTGTATCGTTTTCTTCATCAGCTCATCTACCAGTGACACCGTTCCCTGTGTAGCATGTTGTTCATCACCCTCAATACCTGTTACACCTTTCCCAGGGTATCGTTTTCCTCATCACCTTCTCTACCTGTTGCACCAAGTGTTTCGTGTTCTTCATCACCCTCCCTAACTGTCACACTGTTCTCTGTGTATCGTGTTCATCATAACCCTCTCTATTTGTGGCACCTTTCACAGTGTATCGTGTTCTTCATCATGCTCTCTACCTGTTACACCATTCTCAGTATATCGTGTTCATCATAACCCTCTCTATTTGTGGCACCTTTCACAGTATATCGTGTTCTTCATCAGGCTCTCTACCTGTTACAACAATCTTAGTGTACCGTGTGAATCATCACCCTCCCTAACTCTTACAGCGTTCTCAGTCTATCGTGTTCTTCATCACCCTCTCTACCTGTGACACCATTCACAGTGTATCGTGTAAATCATCACCCTCCCTACATCTTACACCGTTCTCAGTGTATCGTGTTCTTCATCAACCTCTCTTCCTGTGACACCGTTCTGAATGTATCGTGTTGGTTATCACCCACTCTACCTGTCACACCGTACTGAATGTATTGTTTTCTTCATCAACTTCTCTACATGTTGCACTGTTCCCAGTGTATCATGTTCTTCATCACCGTATCTACCTGTGACACCGTTCTCAGTGTATCTTGTACTTCATCACCATTACTATCTGTGACTTCGTTCTCGGTGCATCACGTTCCTCATCACGCTCTCTACCTGTGACACCGTTTCCAGTGTGTCGTGTTGGTTATCACCCACTCTACCTGTGACACCCTACTCAGTGTATCGTGTTCTTCATCACCGTATCTACCTGTGACACCATTCTCAGTGTATCATGTACTTCATCACCATTACTATCTGTGACTTCGTTCTCGGTGCATCACGTTCCTCATCGCCCTCTCTTCCTGTGGCACCGTTCTCAGTGTATCGTATGCATCATCTCCCTCTCTACCTGTGAGACACTTCCCAAAGTATCATGTTCTTCATCACCCTCACTCGCTCCGACACCGTTCTCAGTGTATCATGTTCTTCATCACCCTCTCAACCTGTGACACCATTCTCAGTGTACCGTGTTCTTCATCACCCTCTCTACCTGTGACACCGTTCTCAGTGTATCACGTTGTTCATCACCCTCTCTACCTCTGACACTGTTCTCAGTGTATCGTGTTGGTTATCACCCACTCTAACTGTGATACCGTTCTCAGTGTATCATGTTCATCAGCACCCTTTCTACCTGTGTCACTGTTCTCAGTGTATCGTGTTCTTCATCAACCTGTCTTACTGTGACACCGTTCTCAGTGCATCATTTTCTTCATTACCTTCTATACCTGTGACACCGTTCCCAGAGAATTGTGTTCTTCATCACCCTCTCTACCTGTGACACCATTCCCAGTGTCTCGTGTTCATCATAACCCTCTCTATTTGTGGAACCATTCAAAGTGTATCTTGTTGTTCATCACCATCTCTACCTCTGGCACCGTTCTCCGTATATCATGATCTTCATCACCCTCTCTATCTGTGACACAATTCTCAGTGTACGGTGCTAATCATCACCCTCCCTACCTATTACACAGTTCTCAGTGTATCGTCTTTCATATCACCCAACCTACCTGTGACACCGTATTCAATGCATCGTTTTCTTTATCACCTTCTCTACCTGTTGCACCGTTCGCAGTGTATCATGTTCTTCATCACCTTCTCTACCTGTTGCACCGTTTGCAGTGCATCATGTTCTTCATCACCCTCTCTACCTGAGGCACCATTCCCAGTGTAACATGTTCTTCATCACCTTCTCTACCTGTTGCACTATTCCCAGTTTATCTTGTTCTTCATCACCCTCTCTACTTGTGACACCATTCCCATTGTATCATTTTCTTCATTACCTTCTATACCTGTGACACCGTTCCCAGAGAATTGTGTTCTTCATCACCCTCTCTACCTGTGACTCCATTCCCAGTGTCTCGTGTTCATCATAACCCTCCCTATTTTTGGCACCATTCAAAGTGTATCGTGTTGTTCATCACCATCTCTACCTCTGGCACCGTTCTCCGTATATCATGATCTTCATCACCCTCTCTATCTGTGACACCATTCTCAGTGTACGGTGCTAATCATCACCCTCCCTACCTATTACACAGTTCTCAGTGTATCGTCTTTCATATCACCCGCCCTACCTGTGACACCGTATTCAATGCATCGTTTTCTTTATCACCTTCTCTACCTGTTGCACCGTTCGCTGTGTATCATGTTCTTCATCACCTTCTCTACCTGTTGCACTATTCCCAGTTTATCTTGTTCTTCTTCACCCTCTCTACCTGTGACTACGTTCGTAGTGTATCACACACTTCCTCACCCCCTCTAACTGTGGCACCGTACTCAGTGTATCGTGTGAATCATCACCGTCTCTACCTGTGGCACCGTTCTCAGTGTATCATGTTCTTCATCACCGTCTCTACCTGTGACACCATTCCCAGTGTACCATGTTAATCATCACACTCTCTACCTGTGACACTGTTCCCAGAGTATCGTGTTCTTCATCACGTTCTCCACCTGTGACACCGTTCCCAGTTTCTCCTGTTCATCATAACCCTCTCTATTTGTGGCACCGTTCAAAGTGTATCGTGTTGTTCATCACCATCTCTACCTCTGGCACCGTTCACAGAGTATCATGTTCTACTTCACACTCTCCACCTGTGACACTGTTCTCAGTGTATCATGTTCTTCATCAACCTCTCTACATGTGCCACCGTTCTCAGTGTATCGTGTGCATCATCACCATCTCTGCCAGTGACACAGTTTCCAGTGTATCATCTTCTTAACCAGCCTCTCTGCCTGTCACACTGTTCTCAGTGTATCATCTTCTTAATCACCCTCTCTACCTCTGGCACCGTTCTCAGTGTATCATGTTCTTCATCACGCTCTCTTCCTGTGACACCGTTCTCCAGTGAATCATCTTCTTCATCAGCCTCTCTACCTGTCACACTGTTCTCCAATGTATCATTTTCTTCAACACCATCACTACCTGAGACTCCATAACAGTGTATCGTGTACTTCATCACCCCTCTACCCGTGACACCATTCCCAGTGTATTGTTTTCTTCATCACCTTCTCTACCTGTAGCACCGTCCCCAGCGTATCTTGTTCTTCATCACCCTCTCTGCCTGTGACACAATTCTCAGTGTATCATGTTAATCATGACCCTCCCGACCTCCTACACAGATCTCAGTGTAATGTGTTGGTTATCACCCTCTCTACCTGTGACACCGTACTCAGTGTATCGTGTTCTTCATCACTGTCTCTACCTGTGACACCATTCCCAGAGTATCGTGATGGTTATCACCCTCTCTACCTGAGACACCGTTCGCAGTGTATCGTGTTCTTCATCATCTTCTTTACCTGTTGCACTGTTCCCAGTGTATCATGTTCTTCATCAACCTCTCTACCTAAGGCACCGTTCTGAGCATATCATGCTCTTCATTACCCTGTCTACCTGTGACACCGTTCCCATTGTATCGTTTTCTACATTATCTTCTATACCTGTGACACTGTTCCCAGAGTATTATGTTCTTCATCATCCTCTCTACCTGTGGCACCGTTCTCCAGTGTATCGTGTTCTTCATCACCATCTCTGCCTCTGGCACCGTTCTCAGAGTATCATGTTATTCAGTACCCTCTCAACCTGTGACACCGTTCTCTGTGTATCATGTTCTTCATCACCCTCTCTAACTGTGGCAACATACACAGTGTATCGTGCTAATCATCACCCTCCCTACCTATTACACCGTTCTCAGTGTATCGTGTTTCTTATCACCCACTCTACCTGTGACACCTTATTCAATGTATTGTTTTCATCATCACCTTCTCTACCTGTTGCACCATTCCCAGTTTATCTTGTTTTTCTTCACACTCTCTACCTGTGACTACGTTCTTAGTGTATCACGCACTTCCTCACCCTCTCTAACTGTGGCACCGTTCTCAGTGTATCGTGTGAATCATCACCGTCTCTACCTGTGACACCATTCCCAGTGTGCCAAGTTAATAATCACCGTCTCTAACTGTGACACTGTTCTCAGTGTATTATGTTCTTCATCACCGTCTCTACCTGTGACAGTGTTCAGTGTATCGTTTTCTTCATTTCCTTCTCTACCTGTGACACTGTTCCCAGAGTATCGTGTTCTTCATCACTCTCTCCACCTGTGACTCCGTTCCCAGTTTCTCGTGTTCATCATAACCCTCTCTATTTGTGGCACCATTCAAAGTGTATCGTGTTGTTCATCACCATCTCTACCACTGGCACCGTTCTCCGTGTATCATGATCTTCATCACCCTCTCTACCTGTGACACCGTTCTCAGTGTATCATGTTCTTCAACACGCTCTCTAACTGTGACACCATTCTCAGTGTACCGTGCTAATCATCACCCTCCCTACCTATTACACAGTTCTCAGTGTATCGTGTTTCATATCACCCACTCTACCTGTGACACCGTATTCAATGCATCGTTTTCTTTATCACCTTCTCTACCTGTTGCACCATTAGCAGTGTATCATGTTCTTCATCACCCTCTCTACCTGAGGCACCATTCCCAGTGTAACATGTTCTTCATCACCTTCTCTACCTGTTGCACTATTCCCAGTTCATCTTGTTCTTCTTCACCCTCTCTACCTGTGACTACGTTCGTAGTGTATCACACACTTCCTCACCCCCTCTAACTGTGGCACCGTTCTCTGTGTATCGTGTGAATCATCACCGTCTCTGCCTGTGGCACTGTTCTCAGTGTATCATGTTCTTCATCACCGTCTCTACCTGTGACACCGTTCCCATTGTAACATTTTCTTCATCACCCTCTCTACCTGTGACACCATTCCCAGTGTCTCGTGTTCATCATAACCCTCCCTATTTTTGGCACCATTCAAAGTGTATCGTGTTGTTCATCACCATCTCTACCTCTGGCACCGTTCTCCGTATATCATGATCTTCATCACCCTCTCTATCTGTGACACCATTCTCAGTGTACGGTGCTAATCATCACCCTCCCTACCTATTACACAGTTCTCAGTGTATCGTCTTTCATATCACCCACCCTACCTGTGACACCGTATTCAATGCATTGTTTTCTTTATCACCTTCTCTACCTGTTGCACCGTTCGCAGTGTATCATGTTCTTCATCACCCTCTCTACCTGAGGCAGCGTTCCCAGTGTATCATGTTCTTCATCAACCTCTCTACCTAAGGCACCGTTCTGAGCATATCATGCTCTTCATTACCCTGTCTACCTGTGACACCGTTCCCAGTGTATCGAGTTCTTCATCACCTTATCTAACAGTGACACCGTTCCCTGTGTATCATGTTCATCATCACCATCTCTACCTGTGGCACCGTTCGCCTTGTATCGTGTTCGTCATGACCCTCTCTACCTCTGGCCCCCTTATCAGTGTATAATGTTCTTTATCACCCACTCTACCTGTGACACCGTTCCCTGTGTATCGTGTTCATCATAACCCTCTCTACCTGTGACACCGTTCTCAGTGTATCATGTTCTTCATCACGCTCTCTTCCTGTGACACCGTTCTCCAGTGAATCATCTTCTTCATCAGCCTCTCTACCTGTCACACTGTTCTCCAGTGTATCATTTTCTTCAACACCATCACTACCTGAGACTCCACAACAGTGTATCGTATACTTCATCACCCCTCTACCTGTGACACCATTCCCAGTGTATTGTTTTCTTCATCACTTTCTCTACCTGTAGCACCGTTCCCAGTGTATCTTGTTCTTCATCACCCTCTCTGCCTGTGACACGATTCCCAGTGTATTGTTTTCTTCATCACTTTCTCTACCTGTAGCACCGTTCCCAGTGTATCTTGTTCTTCATCACCCTCTCTGCCTGTGACACGATTCTCAGTGTATCATGTTAATCATCACCCTCCCGACCTCTTACACCGTTCTCAGTGTAATGTGTTGGTTATCACGCACTCGACCTGTGACACTGTACTCAGTGTATCGTGTTCTTCATCACTCTCTCTACCTGTGACACCATTCCCAGTGTATCGTGATGGTTATCACCCTCTCTACCTGAGACCCCGTTCACAGTGTATCGTGTTCTTCATCACCTTCTCCACCTGTTGCACCGTTCCCAGTGTATCATGTTCTTCATCAAACGCTCTACCTCAGGCACCATTCTCAGCATATCATGCTCTTCATTACCCTGTCTACCTGTGACACCGTTCCCAGTCTATCGTTTTCTTCATCTCCTTCTCTCCCTGTGACACCGTTCTGAGTGTATCATGTTCTTCATCAACCTCTCTTACTCTGACACCGTTCTCAGTGCATCATGTTCTTCATCACTTTATCAACCAGTGATACCGTTCCCTGTGTATCATGTTCATCATCACCGTCTCTACCTGTGACACCATTCCCAGTGTACCATGTTAATCATCACACTCTCTACCTGTGACACTGTTCTCAGTGTATCATCTTCTTCATTACCTTCTCTACCTGTGACACTGTTCCCAGAGTATCGTGTTCTTCATCACGCTCTCCACCTGTGACACCATTCCCAGTGTCTCGTGTTCATCATAACCCTCCCTATTTTTGGCACCATTCAAAGTGTATCGTGTTGTTCATCACCATCTCTACCTCTGGCACCGTTCTCCGTATATCATGATCTTCATCACCCTCTCTATCTGTGACACCATTCTCAGTGTACGGTGCTAATCATCACCCTCCCTACCTATTACACAGTTCTCAGTGTATCGTGTTTCATATCACCCACTCTACCTGTGACACCGTATTCAATGCATCGTTTTCTTTATCACCTTCTCTACCTGTTGCACCGTTCACAGTGTATCATGTTCTTCATCACCCTCTCTACCTGACGCACCATTCCCAGTATAACATGTTCTTCATCAACTTCTCTACCTTTTGCACTATTCCCAGCTTATCTTGTTCTTCATCACCCTCTCTACTTGTGACACCGTTCCCATTGTATCATTTTCTTCATTACCATCTATACATGTGACACCGTTCCCAGAGAATTGTGTTCTTCATCACCCTCTCTACCTGTGACACCATTCCCAGTGTCTCGTGTTCATCATAACCCTCCCTGTTTTTGGCACCATTCAAAGTGTATCGTGTTGTACATCACCATCTCTAACTCTGGCACCGTTCTCCGTATATCATGATCTTCATCACCCACTCTATCTGTGACACCATTCTCAGTGTACGGTGCTAATCATCACCCTCCCTACCTATTACACAGTTCTCAGTGTATAGTCTTTCATATCACCCACCCGAACTGTGACACCGTATTCAATGCATCATTTTCTTTATCACCTTCTCTACCTGTTGCACCATTCGCAGTGTATCATGTTCTTCATCACCCTCTCTACCTGAGGCACCGTTCCCAATGTATCATGTTCTTCATCACCTTCTCTACCTGTTGCACTATTCCCAGTTCATCTTGTTCTTCTTCACCCTCTCTACCTGTGACTACGTTCGTAGTGTATCACACACTTCCTCACCCCCTCTAACTGTGGCACCGTTCTCTGTGTATCGTGTCAATCATCACCGTCTCTGCCTGTGGCACTGTTCTCAGTGTATCATGTTCTTCATCACCGTCTCTACCTGTGACACCATTCCCAGTGTACCATGTTAATCATCACACTCTCTACCTGTGACACTGTTCTCAGTGTATCATCTTCTTCATTACCTTCTCTACCTGTGACACTGTTCCCAGAGTATCGTGTTCTTCATCACGCTCTCCACCTGTGACACCGTTCCCAGTTTCTCGTGTTCATCATAACCCTCTCTATTTGTGGCACCGTTCAAAGTGTATCGTGTTCTTCATCACCATCTCTACCTCTGGCACCGTTCACAGTGTATCATGTTCTTCTTCACACTCTCCACCTGTGACACCGTTCTCAGTGTATCATGTTCTTCATCAACCTCTCTACATGTGCCACCGTTCTCAGTGTATCGTGTGCATCATCACCATCTCTGCCTGTGACACAGTTTCCAGTGTATCATCTTCTTAACCAGCCTCTCTGCCTGTCACACCGTTCTCAGTGTATCATGTTCTTCATCACGCTCTCTTCCTGTGACACCATTCTCCAGTGAATCATCTTCATCATCCTCTCTACCTGTCACACTGTTCTCCAGTGTATCATTTTCTTCAACACCATCACTACCTGAGACTCCACAACAGTGTATCGTGTACTTCATCACCCCTCTACCTGTGACACCATTCCCAGTGTATTGTTTTCTTCATCACCTTCCCTGCCTGTGACTCCGTTCCCAGTGTATCGTGTTCTTCATCACCCTCTCTGCCTGTGACTCCGTTCCCAGTGTATCGTGTTCTTCATCACCCTCTCTACTTGTGACACCGTTCCCATTGTATCGTTTTCTTCATTACCTTCTATACCTGTGACACCGTTCCCAGAGTATTGTGTTCTTCATCACCCTCTCTACCTGTGACACCATTCCCAGTGTCTCGTGTTCATCATAACCCTCCTTATTTTTGGCTCCGTTCTCCAATGTATCGTGTTCTTCATCACCATCTCTGCCTCTGGCACCGTTCTCAGAGTATCATGATCTTCATCACCCTCTCTACCTGTGACACCGTTCTCAGTGTATCGTGTGCATCATCACCCTCTCTACCTGTCACACTGTTCTCCAGTGTATCATTTTCTTCAACACCATCACTACCTGAGACTCCACAACAGTGTATCGTGTACTTCATCACCCCTCTACCCCTGACACCATTCACAGTGTATTGTTTTCTTCATCACCTTCTCTACCTGTAGCACCGTTCCCAGTGTATCTTGTTCTTCATCACCCTCTCTGCCTGTGACACGATTCTCAGTGTATCATGTTAATCATCACCCTCCCGACCTCTTACACTGTTCTCAGTGTAATGTGTTGGTTATCACGCACTCGACCTGTGACACTGTACTCCGTGTATCGTGTTCTTCATCACTGTCTCTACCTGTGACACCGTTCCCAGTGTATCGTGATGGTTATCACCCTCTCTACCTGAGACCCCGTTCACAGTGTATCGTGTTCTCCATCACCTTCTCTACCTGTTGCACCGTTCCCAGTGTATCATGTTCTTCATCAAACGCTCTACCTAAGGCACCATTCTCAGCATATCATGCTCTTCATTACCCTGTCTACCTGTGACACCGTTCTCCAGTGTATCGTTTTCTTCATCACCCTCTCTACCTGTGACACCATTCCCAGTGAATAGTATTCTTCATCACTTTCTCTACCTGTTGCACCGTTCCCAGTGTATCTTGTTCTTCATCACCCTCTCTACATGTTACACGATTCGCTGTTTCATGTTAATTATCACCCTCCCGACCTCTTACACCGTTCTCAGTCTATCATGTTCTTCATCACCCTCTCTTCCTGTGATACCGTTCTCTGTGTATTGTGTTGGTTATCACCCACTCTACCTGTGACACCGTACTCAGTGTTTTATTTTCTTCATCACCTTCTCTCTACCTGTTCAACCGTTCCCAGTGTATCATGATCTTCATCAACCTCTCTACCTGTGACACCGTTCCCAGTGTCTCGTGTTCATCATAACCCTCCCTATTTGTGGCTCAGTTCTCTGGTGTATCGTGTTCTTCATCACCATCTCTACCTCTGGCACCGTTCTCAGAGTATCATGTTATTCATCGTCCTCTCTACCTGTGACACGGTTCCCAGTGTATCGTGTTCATCATCACCCACTCTACCTGAGACCCTGTTCACAGTGTATCGTGTTCTCCATCACCTTCTCTCCCTGATGCACCGTTCCCAGTGTATCGTTTTCTTCATCACCTTATCTAACAGTGACACCGTTCCCTGTGTATCATATTCATCATCACCGTCTCTACCTGTGGCACCGTTCGCCTTGTATCATGTTCGTCATGACCCTCTCTACCTCTGGCACCCTTATCAGTGTATCATGTTCTTCATCAAATGCTCTACCTAAGGCACCATTCTCAGCATATCATGCTCTTCATTACCCTGTCTAGCTGTGACACCGTTCCCAGTCTATCGTTTTCGTCATGACCCTCTCTACCTCTGGCACCCTTATCAGTGTATCATGTTCTTCATCACTCACTCTACCTGTGACACCATTCCCTGTGTATCATGTTCTTCATCACCCTCTCAACCTGTGACACCGTTCCCAGTGTATCGTTTTCTTCATTACCTTCTCTACCTGTGACACTGTTCCCAGAGTATCGTGTTCTTCATCACGCTCTCCACCTGTGACACCGTTCCCAGTTTCTCATGTTCATCATAACCTTCTCTATTTGTGGCACCATTCAAAGAGTATCGTGTTAATCATCACCATCTCTACCTCTGGCACCGTTCTCAGTGTATCATGTTCTTCATCACGCTCTCTTCCTGTGACACCATTCTCCAGTGAATCATCTTCTTCATCAGCCTCTCTACCTGTCACACTGTTCTCCAGTGTATCATTTTCTTCAACACCATCACTACCTGAGACTCCACAACAGTGTATCGTGTACTTCATCACCCCTCTACCTGTGACACCATTCCCAGTGTATTGTTTTCTTCATCACTTTCTCTACCTGTAGCACCGTTCCCAGTGTATCTTGTTCTTCATCACCCTCTCTGCCTGTGACACGATTCTCAGTGTATCATGTTAATCATCACCCTCCCGACCTCTTACACCGTTCTCAGTGTAATGTGTTGGTTATCACGCACTCGACCTGTGACACTGTACTCAGTGTATCGTGTTCTTCATCACTGTCTCTACCTGTGACACCATTCCCAGTGTATCGTGATGGTTATCACCCTCTCTACCTGAGACCCCGTTCACAGTGTATCGTGTTCTTCATCACCTTCTCCACCTGTTGCACCGTTCCCAGTGTATCATGTTCTTCATCAAACGCTCTACCTCAGGCACCATTCTCAGCATATCATGCTCTTCATTACCCTGTCTACCTGTGACACCGTTCCCAGTCTATCGTTTTCTTCATCTCCTTCTCTCCCTGTGACACCGTTCTGAGTGTATCATGTTCTTCATCAACCTCTCTTACTCTGACACCGTTCTCAGTGCATCATGTTCTTCATCACTTTATCAACCAGTGATACCGTTCCCTGTGTATCATGTTCATCATCACCGTCTCTACCTGTGGCACCGTTCGCCTTGTATCATGTTCGCCATGACCCTCTCTACATGTGACACTGTTCTCAGTGTATCGTTTTCTTCATTACCTTCTCTACCTGTGACACTGTTCCCGAGTATCGTGTTCTTCATCACGCTCTCCACCTGTGACACCGTTCCCAGTTTCTCGTGTTCATCATAACCCTCTCTATTTGTGGCAGCGTTCAAAGTGTATCGTGTTAATCATCACACTCCCTAACTCATACACCGTTCTCAGTCTTTCATATTCTTCATCACCCTCTCTACCTGTGACACCATTCCCAGTGAATAGTATTCTTCATCACTTTCTCTACCTGTTGCACCGTTCCCAGTGTATCTTGTTCTTCATCACCCTCTCTACATGTTACACGATTCGCTGTTTCATGTTAATTATCACCCTCCCGACCTCTTACACCGTTCTCAGTCTATCATGTTCTTCATCACCCTCTCTTCCTGTGATACCGTTCTCTGTGTATTGTGTTGGTTATCACCCACTCTACCTGTGACACCGTACTCAGTGTTTTATTTTCTTCATCACCTTCTCTCTACCTGTTCAACCGTTCCCAGTGTATCATGATCTTCATCAACCTCTCTACCTGTGACACCGTTCCCAGTGTCTCGTGTTCATCATAACCCTCCCTATTTGTGGCTCAGTTCTCTGGTGTATCGTGTTCTTCATCACCATCTCTACCTCTGGCACCGTTCTCAGAGTATCATGTTATTCATCGTCCTCTCTACCTGTGACACGGTTCCCAGTGTATCGTGTTCATCATCACCCACTCTACCTGAGACCCTGTTCACAGTGTATCGTGTTCTCCATCACCTTCTCTACCTGTTGCACCGTTCCCAGTGTATCATGTTCTTCATCAAACGCTCTACCTAAGGCACCATTCTCAGCATATCATGCTCTTCATTACCCTGTCTAGCTGTGACACCGTTCCCAGTCTATCGTTTTCTTCATCACCTTCTCTCCCTGATGCACCGTTCCCAGTGTATCATGTTCTTCATCACTTTATCTACCAGTGACACCGTTCCCTGTGTATCATATTCATCATCACCGTCTCTACCTGTGGCACCGTTCGCCTTGTATCATGTTCGTCATGACCCTCTCTACCTCTGGCACCCTTATCAGTGTATCATGTTCTTCATCAAATGCTCTACCTAAGGCACCATTCTCAGCATATCATGCTCTTCATTACCCTGTCTAGCTGTGACACCGTTCCCAGTCTATCGTTTTCGTCATGACCCTCTCTACCTCTGGCACCCTTATCAGTGTATCATGTTCATCATCACCCACTCTACCTGTGACACCATTCCCTGTGTATCATGTTCTTCATCACCCTCTCAACCTGTGACACCGTTCCCAGTGTATCGTTTTCTTCATTACCTTCTCTACCTGTGACACTGTTCCCAGAGTATCGTGTTCTTCATCACGCTCTCCACCTGTGACACCGTTCCCAGTTTCTCGTGTTCATCATAACCTTCTCTATTTGTGGCACCATTCAAAGTGTATCGTGTTAATCATCACCATCTCTACCTCTGGCACCGTTCTCAGTGTATCATGTTCTTCATCACGCTCTCTTCCTGTGACACCGTTCTCCAGTGAATCATCTTCTTCATCAGCCTCTCTACCTGTCACACTGTTCTCCAGTGTATCATTTTCTTCAACACCATCACTACCTGAGACTCCACAACAGTGTATCGTATACTTCATCACCCCTCTACCTGTGACACCATTCCCAGTGTATTGTTTTCTTCATCACTTTCTCTACCTGTAGCACCGTTCCCAGTGTATCTTGTTCTTCATCACCCTCTCTGCCTGTGACACGATTCTCAGTGTATCATGTTAATCATCACCCTCCCGACCTCTTACACCGTTCTCAGTGTAATGTGTTGGTTATCACGCACTCGACCTGTGACACTGTACTCAGTGTATCGTGTTCTTCATCACTGTCTCTACCTGTGACACCGTTCCCAGTGTATCGTGATGGTTATAACCCTCTCTACCTGAGACCCCGTTCACAGTGTATCGTGTTCTTCATCACCTTCTCCACCTGTTGCACCGTTCCCAGTTTATCATGTTCTTCATCAAACGCTCTACCTCAGGCACCATTCTCAGCATATCATGCTCTTCATTACCCTGTCTACCTGTGACACCGTTCCCAGTCTATCGTTTTCTTCATCTCCTTCTCTCCCTGTGACACCGTTCTGAGTGTATCATGTTCTTCATCAACCTCTCTTACTCTGACACCGTTCTCAGTGCATCATGTTCTTCATCACTTTATCAACCAGTGATACCGTTCCCTGTGTATCATGTTCATCATCACCGTCTCTACCTGTGGCACCGTTCGCCTTGTATCATGTTCGCCATGACCCTCTCTACATGTGACACCGTTCTCAGTGTATCGTTTTCTTCATTACCTTCTCTACCTGTGACACTGTTCCCGAGTATCGTGTTCTTCATCACCCTCTCTACCTGTGACACCGTTCCCAGTTTCTCGTGTTCATCATAACCCTCTCTATTTGTTGCAGCGTTCAAAGTGTATCGTGTTAATCATCACACTCCCTAACTCATACACCGTTCTCAGTCTTTCATATTCTTCATCACCCTCTCTACCTGAGACACCATTCTCAGTGTACCGAGCTAATCATCACCCTCCCTACCTATTACACAGTTCTCAGTGTATCGTGTTTCGTATCACCCACTCTACCTGTGACACCGTATTCTATGCATCGTTTTCTTTATCACCTTCTCTACCTGTTGCACCGTTCGCAGTGTATCATGTTCTTCATCACCCTCTCTACCTGAGGCACCATTCCCAGTATAACATGTTCTTCATCAACTTCTCTACCTTTTGCACTATTCCCAGCTTATCTTGTTCTTCATCACCCTCTCTACTTGTGACACCGTTCCCATTGTATCATTTTCTTCATTACCATCTATACCTGTGACACCGTTCCCAGAGAATTGTGTTCTTCATCACCCTCTCTACCTGTGACACCATTCCCAGTGTCTCGTGTTCATCATAACCCTCCCTATTTTTGGCACCATTCAAAGTGTATCGTGTTGTACATCACCATCTCTAACTCTGGCACCGTTCTCCGTATATTATGATCTTCATCACCCACTCTATCTGTGACACCATTCTCAGTGTACGGTGCTAATCATCACCCTCCCTACCTATTACACAGTTCTCAGTGTATAGTATTTCATATCACCCACCCGAACTGTGACACCGTATTCAATGCATCATTTTCTTTATCACCTTCTCTACCTGTTGCACCGTTCGCAGTGTATCATGTTCTTCATCACCCTCTCTACCTGAGGCACCGCTCCCAATGTATCATGTTCTTCATCACCTTCTCTACCTGTTGCACTATTCCCAGTTCATCTTGTTCTTCTTCACCCTCTCTACCTGTGACTCCGTTCGTAGTGTATCACACACTTCCTCACCCCCTCTAACTGTGGCACCGTTCTCTGTGTATCGTGTCAATCATCACCGTCTCTGCCTGTGGCACTGTTCTCAGTGTATCATGTTCTTCATCACCGTCTCTACCTGTGACACCATTCCCAGTGTACCATGTTAATCATCACACTCTCTACCTGTGACACTGTTCTCAGTGTATCATTTTCTTCATTACCTTCTCTACCTGTGACACTGTTCCCAGAGTATCGTGTTCTTCATCATGCTCTCCACCTGTGACACCGTTCCCAGTTTCTCGTGTTCATCATAACCCTCTCTATTTGTGGCACCGTTCAAAGTGTATCGTGTTCTTCATCACCATCTCTACCTCTGGCACCGTTCACAGTGTATCATGTTCTTCTTCACACTCTCCACCTGTGACACCGTTCTCAGTGTATCATGTTCTTCATCAACCTCTCTACATGTGCCACCGTTCTCAGTGTATCGTGTGCATCATCACCATCTCTGCCTGTGACACAGTTTCCAGTGTATCATCTTCTTAACCAGCCTCTCTGCCTGTCACACCGTTCTCAGTGTATCATCTTCTTAATCACCCTCTCTACCTCTGGCACCGTTCTCAGTGTATCATGTTCTTCATCACGCTCTCTTCCTGTGACACCGTTCTCCAGTGAATCATCTTCTTCATCATCCTCTCTACCTGTCACACTGTTCTCCAGTGTATCATTTTCTTCAACACCATCACTACCTGAGACTCCACAACAGTGTATCGTGTACTTCATCACCCCTCTACCTGTGACACCATTCCCAGTGTATTGTTTTCTTCATCACCTTCTCTGCCTGTGACTCCGTTCCCAGTGTATCGTATTCTTCATCACCCTCTCTGCCTGTGACTCCGTTCCCAGTGTATCGTGTTCTTCATCACCGTCTCTACTTGTGACACCATTCCCATTGTATCGTTTTCTTCATTACCTTCTATACCTGTGACACCGTTCCCAGAGTATTGTGTTCTTCATCACCCTCTCTACCTGTGACACCATTCCCAGTGTCTCGTGTTCATCATAACCCTCCCTATTTTTGGCTCCGTTCTCCAATGTATCGTGTTCTTCATCACCATCTCTGCCTCTGGCACCGTTCTCAGAGTATCATGATCTTCATCACCCTCTCTACCTGTGACACCGTTCTCAGTGTATCGTGTGCATCATCACCCTCTCTACCTGTCACACTGTTCTCCAGTGTATCATTTTCTTCAACACCATCACTACCTGAGACTCCACAACAGTGTATCGTGTACTTCATCACCCCTCTACCCCGACACCATTCACAGTGTATTGTTTTCTTCATCACCTTCTCTACCTGTAGCACCGTTCCCAATGTATCTTGTTCTTCATCACCCTCTCTGCCTGTGACACGATTCTCAGTGTATCATGTTAATCATCACCCTCCCGACCTCTTACACTGTTCTCAGTGTAATGTGTTGGTTATCACGCACTCGACCTGTGACACTGTACTCCGTGTATCGTGTTCTTCATCACTGTCTCTACCTGTGACACCGTTCCCAGTGTATCGTGATGGTTATCACCCTCTCTACCTGAGACCCCGTTCACAGTGTATCGTGTTCTCCATCACCTTCTCTACCTGTTGCACCGTTCCCAGTGTATCATGTTCTTCATCAAACGCTCTACCTAAGGCACCATTCTCAGCATATCATGCTCTTCATTACCCTGTCTACCTGTGACACCGTTCCCAGTCTATCGTTTTCTTCATCACCTTCTCTCCCTGATGCACCGTTCCCAGTGTATCATGTTCTTCATCACTTTATCTACCAGTGACACCGTTCCCTGTGTATCATATTCATCATCACCGTCTCTACCTGTGGCACCGTTCGCCTTGTATCATGTTCGTCATGACCCTCTCTACCTCTGGCACCCTTATCAGTGTATCATGTTCTTCATCAAATGCTCTACCTAAGGCACCATTCTCAGCATATCATGCTCTTCATTACCCTGTCTAGCTGTGACACCGTTCCCAGTCTATCGTTTTCGTCATGACCCTCTCTACCTCTGGCACCCTTATCAGTGTATCATGTTCTTCATCACCCACTCTACCTGTGACACCATTCCCTGTGTATCATGTTCTTCATCACCCTCTCAACCTGTGACACCGTTCCCAGTGTATCGTTTTCTTCATTACCTTCTCTACCTGTGACACTGTTCCCAGAGTATCGTGTTCTTCATCACGCTCTCCACCTGTGACACCGTTCCCAGTTTCTCGTGTTCATCATAACCTTCTCTATTTGTGGCACCATTCAAAGTGTATCGTGTTAATCATCACCATCTCTACCTCTGGCACCGTTCTCAGTGTATCATGTTCTTCATCACGCTCTCTTCCTGTGACACCGTTCTCCAGTGAATCATCTTCTTCATCAGCCTCTCTACCTGTCACACTGTTCTCCAGTGTATCATTTTCTTCAACACCATCACTACCTGAGACTCCACAACAGTGTATCGTATACTTCATCACCCCTCTACCTGTGACACCATTCCCAGTGTATTGTTTTCTTCATCACCTTCTCTGCCTGTGACTCCGTTCCCAGTGTATCGTGTTCTTCATCACCCTCTCTGCCTGTGACTCCGTTCCCAGTGTATCGTGTTCTTCATCACCCTCTCTACTTGTGACACCGTTCCCATTGTATCGTTTTCTTCATTACCTTTTATACCTGTGACACCGTTCCCAGAGTATTGTGTTCTTCATCACCCTCTCTACCTGTGACACCATTCCCAGTGTCTCGTGTTCATCATAACCCTCCCTATTTTTGGCTCCGTTCTCCAATGTATCGTGTTCTTCATCACCATCTCTGCCTCTGGCACCGTTCGCCTTGTATCATGTTCGTCATGACCCTCTCTACCTCTGGCACCCTTATCAGTGTATCATGTTCTTCATCAAATGCTCTACCTAAGGCACCATTCTCAGCATATCATGCTCTTCATTACCCTGTCTAGCTGTGACACCGTTCCCAGTCTGTCGTTTTCGTCATGACCCTCTCTACCTCTGGCACCCTTATCAGTGTATCATGTTCTTCATCACCCACTCTACCTGTGACACCATTCCCTGTGTATCATGTTCTTCATCACCCTCTCAACCTGTGACACCGTTCCCAGTGTATCGTTTTCTTCATTACCTTCTCTACCTGTGACACTGTTCCCAGAGTATTGTGTTCTTCATCACGCTCTCCACCTGTGACACCGTTCCCAGTTTCTCGTGTTCATCATAACCTTCTCTATTTGTGGCACCATTCAAAGTGTATCGTGTTAATCATCACCATCTCTACCTCTGGCACCGTTCTCAGTGTATCATGTTCTTCATCACGCTCTCTTCCTGTGACACCGTTCTCCAGTGAATCATCTTCTTCATCAGCCTCTCTACCTGTCACACTGTTCTCCAGTGTATCATTTTCTTCAACACCATCACTACCTGAGACTCCACAACAGTGTATCGTATACTTCATCACCCCTCTACCTGTGACACCATTCCCAGTGTATTGTTTTCTTCATCACCTTCTCTGCCTGTGACTCCGTTCCCAGTGTATCGTGTTCTTCATCACCCTCTCTACTTGTGACACCGTTCCCATTGTATCGTTTTCTTCATTACCTTTTATACCTGTGACACCGTTCCCAGAGTATTGTGTTCTTCATCACGCTCTCTACCTGTGACACCATTCCCAGTGTCTCGTGTTCATCATAACCCTCCCTATTTTTGGCTCCGTTCTCCAATGTATCGTGTTCTTCATCACCATCTCTGCCTCTGGCACCGTTCTCAGTGTATCGTGTGCATCATCACCCTCTCTACCTGTCACACTGTTCTCCAGTGTATCATTTTCTTCAACACCATCACTACCTGAGACTCCACAACAGTGTATCGTGTACTTCATCACCCCTCTACCCCTGACACCATTCACAGTGTATTGTTTTCTTCATCACCTTCTCTACCTGTAGCACCGTTCCCAGTGTATCTTGTTCTTCATCACCCTCTCTGCCTGTGACACGATTCTCAGTGTATCATGTTAATCATCACCCTCCCGACCTCTTACACTGTTCTCAGTGTAATGTGTTGGTTATCACGCACTCGACCTGTGACACTGTACTCCGTGTATCCTGTTCTTCATCACTGTCTCTACCTGTGACACCGTTCCCAGTGTATCGTGATGGTTATCACCCTCTCTACCTGAGACCCCGTTCACAGTGTATCGTGTTCTCCATCACCTTCTCTACCTGTTGCACCGTTCCCAGTGTATCATGTTCTTCATCAAACGCTCTACCTAAGGCACCATTCTCAGCATATCATGCTCTTCATTACCCTGTCTACCTGTGACACCGTTCCCAGTCTATCGTTTTCTTCATCACCTTCTCTCCCTGATGCACCGTTCCCAGTGTATCATGTTCTTCATCACTTTATCTACCAGTGACACCGTTCCCTGTGTATCATATTCATCATCACCGTCTCTACCTGTGGCACCGTTCGCCTTGTATCATGTTCGTCATGACCCTCTCTACCTCTGGCACCCTTATCAGTGTATCATGTTCTTCATCAAATGCTCTACCTAAGGCACCATTCTCAGCATATCATGCTCTTCATTACCCTGTCTAGCTGTGACACCGTTCCCAGTCTATCGTTTTCGTCATGACCCTCTCTACCTCTGGCACCCTTATCAGTGTATCATGTTCTTCATCACCCACTCTACCTGTGACACCATTCCCTGTGTATCATGTTCTTCATCACCCTCTCAACCTGTGACACCGTTCCCAGTGTATCGTTTTCTTCATTACCTTCTCTACCTGTGACACTGTTCCCAGAGTATCGTGTTCTTCATCACGCTCTCCACCTGTGACACCGTTCCCAGTTTCTCGTGTTCATCATAACCTTCTCTATTTGTGGTACCATTCAAAGTGTATCGTGTTAATCATCACCATCTCTACCTCTGGCACCGTTCTCAGTGTATCATGTTCTTCATCACGCTCTCTTCCGTTGACACCGTTCTCCAGTGAATCATCTTCTTCATCAGCCTCTCTACCTGTCACACTGTTCTCCAGTGTATCATTTTCTTCAACACCATCACTACCTGAGACTCCACAACAGTGTATCGTATACTTCATCACCCCTCTACCTGTGACACCATTCCCAGTGTATTGTTTTCTTCATCACCTTCTCTGCCTGAGACCCCGTTCACAGTGTATCGTGTTCTCCATCACCTTCTCTACCTGTTGCACCGTTCCCAGTGTATCATGTTCTTCATCAAACGCTCTACCTAAGGCACCATTCTCAGCATATCATGCTCTTCATTACCCTGTCTACCTGTGACACCGTTCCCAGTCTATCGTTTTCTTCATCACCTTCTCTCCCTGATGCACCGTTCCCAGTGTATCATGTTCTTCATCACTTTATCTACCAGTGACACCGTTCCCTGTGTATCATATTCATCATCACCGTCTCTACCTGTGGCACCGTTCGCCTTGTATCATGTTCGTCATGACCCTCTCTACCTCTGGCACCCTTATCAGTGTATCATGTTCTTCATCAAATGCTCTACCTAAGGCACCATTCTCAGCATATCATGCTCTTCATTACCCTGTCTAGCTGTGACACCGTTCCCAGTCTATCGTTTTCGTCATGACCCTCTCTACCTCTGGCACCCTTATCAGTGTATCATGTTCTTCATCACCCACTCTACCTGTGACACCATTCCCTGTGTATCATGTTCTTCATCACCCTCTCAACCTGTGACACCGTTCCCAGTGTATCGTTTTCTTCATTACCTTCTCTACCTGTGACACTGTTCCCAGAGTATCGTGTTCTTCATCACGCTCTCCACCTGTGACACCGTTCCCAGTTTCTCGTGTTCATCATAACCTTCTCTATTTGTGGCACCATTCAAAGTGTATCCTGTTAATCATCACCATCTCTACCTCTGGCACCGTTCTCCAGTGAATCATCTTCTTCATCAGCCTCTCTACCTGTCACACTGTTCTCCAGTGTATCATTTTCTTCAACACCATCACTACCTGAGACTCCACAACAGTGTATCGTATACTTCATCACCCCTCTACCTGTGACACCATTCCCAGTGTATTGTTTTCTTCATCACCTTCTCTGCCTGTGACTCCGTTCCCAGTGTCTCGTGTTCATCATAACCCTCCCTATTTTTGGCTCCGTTCTCCAATGTATCGTGTTCTTCATCACCATCTCTGCCTCTGGCACCGTTCTCAGTGTATCGTGTGCATCATCACCCTCTCTACCTGTCACACTGTTCTCCAGTGTATCATTTTCTTCAACACCATCACTACCTGAGACTCCACAACAGTGTATCGTGTACTTCATCACCCCTCTACCCCTGACACCATTCACAGTGTATTGTTTTCTTCATCACCTTCTCTACCTGTAGCACCGTTCCCAGTGTATCTTGTTCTTCATCACCCTCTCTGCCTGTGACACGATTCTCAGTGTATCATGTTAATCATCACCCTCCCGACCTCTTACACTGTTCTCAGTGTAATGTGTTGGTTATCACGCACTCGACCTGTGACACTGTACTCCGTGTATCGTGTTCTTCATCACTGTCTCTACCTGTGACACCGTTCCCAGTGTATCGTGATGGTTATCACCCTCTCTACCTGAGACCCCGTTCACAGTGTATCGTGTTCTCCATCACCTTCTCTACCTGTTGCACCGTTCCCAGTGTATCATGTTCTTCATCAAACGCTCTACCTAAGGCACCATTCTCAGCATATCATGCTCTTCATTACCCTGTCTACCTGTGACACCGTTCCCAGTCTATCGTTTTCTTCATCACCTTCTCTCCCTGATGCACCGTTCCCAGTGTATCATGTTCTTCATCACTTTATCTACCAGTGACACCGTTCCCTGTGTATCATATTCATCATCACCGTCTCTACCTGTGGCACCGTTCGCCTTGTATCATGTTCGTCATGACCCTCTCTACCTCTGGCACCCTTATCAGTGTATCATGTTCTTCATCAAACGCTCTACCTAAGGCACCATTCTCAGCATATCATGCTCTTCATTACCCTGTCTAGCTGTGACACCGTTCCCAGTCTATCGTTTTCGTCATGACCCTCTCTACCTCTGGCACCCTTATCAGTGTATCATGTTCTTCATCACCCACTCTACCTGTGACACCATTCCCTGTGTATCATGTTCTTCATCACCCTCTCAACCTGTGACACCGTTCCCAGTGTATCGTTTTCTTCATTACCTTCTCTACCTGTGACACTGTTCCCAGAGTATCGTGTTCTTCATCACGCTCTCCACCTGTGACACCGTTCCCAGTTTCTCGTGTTCATCATAACCTTCTCTATTTGTGGCACCATTCAAAGTGTATCCTGTTAATCATCACCATCTCTACCTCTGGCACCGTTCTCCAGTGAATCATCTTCTTCATCAGCCTCTCTACCTGTCACACTGTTCTCCAGTGTATCATTTTCTTCAACACCATCACTACCTGAGACTCCACAACAGTGTATCGTATACTTCATCACCCCTCTACCTGTGACACCATTCCCAGTGTATTGTTTTCTTCATCACCTTCTCTGCCTGTGACTCCGTTCCCAGTGTATCGTGTTCTTCATCACCCTCTCTGCCTGTGACTCCGTTCCCAGTGTATCGTGTTCTTCATCACCCTCTCTAGCTGTGACACCGTTCCCATTGTATCGTTTTCTTCATTACCTTTTATACCTGTGACACCGTTCCCAGAGTATTGTGTTCTTCATCACGCTCTCTACCTGTGACACCATTCCCAGTGTCTCGTGTTCATCATAACCCTCCCTATTTTTGGCTCCGTTCTCCAATGTATCGTGTTCTTCATCACCATCTCTGCCTCTGGCACCATTCTCAGTGTATCGTGTGCATCATCACCCTCTCTACCTGTCACACTGTTCTCCAGTGTATCATTTTCTTCAACACCATCACTACCTGAGACTCCACAACAGTGTATCGTGTACTTCATCACCCCTCTACCCCTGACACCATTCACAGTGTATTGTTTTCTTCATCACCTTCTCTACCTGTAGCACCGTTCCCAGTGTATCTTGTTCTTCATCACCCTCTCTGCCTGTGACACGATTCTCAGTGTATCATGTTAATCATCACCCTCCCGACCTCTTACACTGTTCTCAGTGTAATGTGTTGGTTATCACGCACTCGACCTGTGACACTGTACTCCGTGTATCCTGTTCTTCATCACTGTCTCTACCTGTGACACCGTTCCCAGTGTATCGTGATGGTTATCACCCTCTCTACCTGAGACCCCGTTCACAGTGTATCGTGTTCTCCATCACCTTCTCTACCTGTTGCACCGTTCCCAGTGTATCATGTTCTTCATCAAACGCTCTACCTAAGGCACCATTCTCAGCATATCATGCTCTTCATTACCCTGTCTACCTGTGACACCGTTCCCAGTCTATCGTTTTCTTCATCACCTTCTCTCCCTGATGCACCGTTCCCAGTGTATCATGTTCTTCATCACTTTATCTACCAGTGACACCGTTCCCTGTGTATCATATTCATCATCACCGTCTCTACCTGTGGCACCGTTCGCCTTGTATCATGTTCGTCATGACCCTCTCTACCTCTGGCACCCTTATCAGTGTATCATGTTCTTCATCAAACGCTCTACCTAAGGCACCATTCTCAGCATATCATGCTCTTCATTACCCTGTCTAGCTGTGACACCGTTCCCAGTCTATCGTTTTCGTCATGACCCTCTCTACCTCTGGCACCCTTATCAGTGTATCATGTTCTTCATCACCCACTCTACCTGTGACACCATTCCCTGTGTATCATGTTCTTCATCACCCTCTCAACCTGTGACACCGTTCCCAGTGTATCGTTTTCTTCATTACCTTCTCTACCTGTGACACTGTTCCCAGAGTATCGTGTTCTTCATCACGCTCTCCACCTGTGACACCGTTCCCAGTTTCTCGTGTTCATCATAACCTTCTCTATTTGTGGCACCATTCAAAGTGTATCCTGTTAATCATCACCATCTCTACCTCTGGCACCGTTCTCCAGTGAATCATCTTCTTCATCAGCCTCTCTACCTGTCACACTGTTCTCCAGTGTATCATTTTCTTCAACACCATCACTACCTGAGACTCCACAACAGTGTATCGTATACTTCATCACCCCTCTACCTGTGACACCATTCCCAGTGTATTGTTTTCTTCATCACCTTCTCTGCCTGTGACTCCGTTCCCAGTGTATCGTGTTCTTCATCACCCTCTCTGCCTGTGACTCCGTTCCCAGTGTATCGTGTTCTTCATCACCCTCTCTAGCTGTGACACCGTTCCCATTGTATCGTTTTCTTCATTACCTTTTATACCTGTGACACCGTTCCCAGAGTATTGTGTTCTTCATCACGCTCTCTACCTGTGACACCATTCCCAGTGTCTCGTGTTCATCATAACCCTCCCTATTTTTGGCTCCGTTCTCCAATGTATCGTGTTCTTCATCACCATCTCTGCCTCTGGCACCGTTCTCAGTGTATCGTGTGCATCATCACCCTCTCTACCTGTCACACTGTTCTCCAGTGTATCATTTTCTTCAACACCATCACTACCTGAGACTCCACAACAGTGTATCGTGTACTTCATCACCCCTCTACCCCTGACACCATTCACAGTGTATTGTTTTCTTCATCACCTTCTCTACCTGTAGCACCGTTCCCAGTGTATCTTGTTCTTCATCACCCTCTCTGCCTGTGACACGATTCTCAGTGTATCATGTTAATCATCACCCTCCCGACC
Source organism: Hypanus sabinus (assembly GCF_030144855.1). Classification (NCBI taxonomy): domain Eukaryota; kingdom Metazoa; phylum Chordata; class Chondrichthyes; order Myliobatiformes; family Dasyatidae; genus Hypanus; species Hypanus sabinus. The sequence goes on along the minus strand of NC_082706.1, from coordinate 75,886,837 downwards.
TCTTACACTGTTCTCAGTGTAATGTGTTGGTTATCACGCACTCGACCTGTGACACTGTACTCCGTGTATCGTGTTCTTCATCACTGTCTCTACCTGTGACACCGTTCCCAGTGTATCGTGATGGTTATCACCCTCTCTACCTGAGACCCCGTTCACAGTGTATCGTGTTCTCCATCACCTTCTCTACCTGTTGCACCGTTCCCAGTGTATCATGTTCTTCATCAAACGCTCTACCTAAGGCACCATTCTCAGCATATCATGCTCTTCATTACCCTGTCTACCTGTGACACCGTTCCCAGTCTATCGTTTTCTTCATCACCTTCTCTCCCTGATGCACCGTTCCCAGTGTATCATGTTCTTCATCACTTTATCTACCAGTGACACTGTTCCCTGTGTATCATATTCATCATCACCGTCTCTACCTGTGGCACCGTTCGCCTTGTATCATGTTCGTCATGACCCTCTCTACCTCTGGCACCCTTATCAGTGTATCATGTTCTTCATCAAACGCTCTACCTAAGGCACCATTCTCAGCATATCATGCTCTTCATTACCCTGTCTAGCTGTGACACCGTTCCCAGTCTATCGTTTTCGTCATGACCCTCTCTACCTCTGGCACCCTTATCAGTGTATCATGTTCTTCATCACCCACTCTACCTGTGACACCATTCCCTGTGTATCATGTTCTTCATCACCCTCTCAACCTGTGACACCGTTCCCAGTGTATCGTTTTCTTCATTACCTTCTCTACCTGTGACACTGTTCCCAGAGTATTGTGTTCTTCATCACGCTCTCCACCTGTGACACCGTTCCCAGTTTCTCGTGTTCATCATAACCTTCTCTATTTGTGGCACCATTTAAAGTGTATCGTGTTAATCATCACCATCTCTACCTCTGGCACCGTTCTCAGTGTATCATGTTCTTCATCACGCTCTCTTCCTGTGACACCGTTCTCCAGTGAATCATCTTCTTCATCAGCCTCTCTACCTGTCACACTGTTCTCCAGTGTATCATTTTCTTCAACTCCATCACTACCTGAGACTCCACAACAGTGTATCGTATACTTCATCACCCCTCTACCTGTGACACCATTCCCAGTGTATTGTTTTCTTCATCACCTTCTCTGCCTGTGACTCCGTTCCCAGTGTATCGTGTTCTTCATCACCCTCTCTGCCTGTGACTCCGTTCCCAGTGTATCGTGTTCTTCATCACCCTCTCTACCTGTGACACCGTTCCCATTGTATCGTTTTCTTCATTACCTTTTATACCTGTGACACCGTTCCCAGAGTATTGTGTTCTTCATCACGCTCTCTACCTGTGACACCATTCCCAGTGTCTCGTGTTCATCATAACCCTCCCTATTTTTGGCTCCGTTCTCCAATGTATCGTGTTCTTCATCACCATCTCTGCCTCTGGCACCGTTCTCAGAGTATCATGATCTTCATCACCCTCTCTACCTGTGACACCGTTCTCAGTGTATCGTGTTCTTCAACACCATCACTACCTGAGACTCCACAACAGTGTATCGTGTACTTCATCACCCCTCTACGCCTGACACCATTCACAGTGTATTGTTTTCTTCATCACCTTCTCTACCTGTAGCACCGTTCCCAGTGTATCTTGTTCTTCATCACCCTCTCTGCCTGTGACACTATTCTCAGTGTATCATGTTAATCATCACCCTCCCGACCTCTTACACTGTTCTCAGTGTAATGTGTTGGTTATCACGCACTCGACCTGTGACACTGTACTCCGTGTATCCTGTTCTTCATCACTGTCTCTACCTGTGACACTGTTCCCAGAGTATCGTGTTCTTCATCACGCTCTCCACCTGTGACACCGTTCCCAGTCTATCGTTTTCTTCATCACCTTCTCTCCCTGATGCACCGTTCCCAGTGTATCATGTTCTTCATCACTTTATCTACCAGTGACACCGTTCCCTGTGTATCATATTCATCATCAACGTCTCTACCTGTGGCACCGTTCGCCTTGTATCATGTTCGTCATGACCCTCTCTACCTCTGGCACCCTTATCAGTGTATCATGTTCTTCATCACCCACTCTACCTGTGACACCATTCCCTGTGTATCATGTTCTTCATCACCCTCTCAACCTGTGACACCGTTCCCAGTGTATCGTTTTCTTCATTACCTTCTCTACCTGTGACACTGTTCCCAGAGTATCGTGTTCTTCATCACGCTCTCCACCTGTGACACCGTTCCCAGTTTCTCGTGTTCATCATAACCTTCTCTATTTGTGGCACCGTTCAAAGTGTATCGTGTTAATCATCACACTCCCTAACTCATACACTGTTCTCAGTCTTTCATATTCTTCATCACCCTCTCTACCTGTGACACCATTCTCAGTGTACCGTGCTAATCATCACCCTCCCTACCTCTTACACCATTCTCTGTGTATCGTGTTACTTATCACCAATACCTGTGAAACCATATTCAATTTATCGTTTTCTTTATCACCTTCTCTACATTTTGCACCGTTCCCAGTGTATCGTGTTCTTCATCATCCTCACTAACTGTGACACGGTTCTCAGTGTATCATGTTCTTCTTCACCTTCTCTACCTGTGGCATCATTCCCTGTGTATCACGTTCTTCATCAAACTCTCTACCTGAGGCATGGTTCTCATTGTATCATGCTCTTCATCTCCCTGTCTACCTGTGACACCGTTCCCAGTGTATCACTTTCTTCATCACCTTCTCTACCTGTTGCACCGTTCCCAGTTTAGCTTGTTCTTCATCACCCTCTCTACCTGTGACTTCATTCTCACTGTTTCATGCACTTCATCACCCTCTCTACCTGTAGCATCGTTCCCAGTGTATCGAGTTCTTCATCTAATTCTCTTCCTGAGGCACCGTTCTCAGTGTATCACGCTCTTCATCACCCTGTCTACCTGTGACACCATTCCCAGTGTATCACTTTCTTCATCACCCTCTCTTCCTGTGACAACTTTCCCAGTGTATTGTCTTCTTCATCTGCCTCTCTGCCAGTCACACCGTTCTCCAATGTATCGTTTTCTTCATCACCATCTCTACCTGAGACACCGTTCTCAGAGTATCATGATCTTCATCACCCTCTCTACCTGTGACACCGTTCTCAGTGTATCGTGTGCATCATCACCCTCTCTACCTGTCACACTGTTCTCCAGTGTATCATTTTCTTCAACACCATCACTACCTGAGACTCCACAACTGTGTATCGTGTACTTCATCACCCCTCTACCCCTGACACCATTCACAGTGTATTGTTTTCTTCATCACCTTCTCTACCTGTAGCACCGTTCCCAGTGTATCTTGTTCTTCATCACCCTCTCTGCCTGTGACACGATTCTCAGTGTATCATGTTAATCATCACCCTCCCGACCTCTTACACTGTTCTCAGTGTAATGTGTTGGATATCACGCACTCGACCTGTGACACTGTACTCCGTGTATCGTGTTCTTCATCACTGTCTCTACCTGTGACACCGTTCCCAGTGTATCGTGATGGTTATCACCCTCTCTACCTGTGACCCCGTTCGCAGTGTATCGTGTTCTCCATCACCTTCTCTACCTGTTGCACCGTTCCCAGTGTATCATGTTCTTCATCAAACACTCTACCTAAGGCACCATTCTCAGCATATCATGCTCTTCATTACCCTCTCTACCTGTGACACCGTTCCCAGTGTATCATGTTCTTCATCACACTCTCTACCTGTGACACCGTTCTCAGTGTAACGTGTTCTTCATCACCCTCTCTACCTGTAGCATCATTCCCAGTGTATCGAGTTCTTCATCTAATTCTCTTCCTGAGGCACCGTTCTCAGTGTATCATGCTCTTCATCACCCTGTCTACCTGTGACACCATTCCCAGTGTATCACTTTCTTCATCACCCTCTCTACCTGTAGCATCATTCCCAGTGTATCGAGTTCTTCATCTAATTCTCTTCCTGAGGCACCGTTCTCAGTGTATCATGCTCTTCATCACCCTGTCTACCTGTGACACCATTCCCAGTGTATCACTTTCTTCATCACCCTCTCTTCCTGTGACTACGTTCTCAGTGTTTCACGCACTTCGTCACCCTCTCTAGCTGTGGCAACGTTCTCAGTGTATCGTGTGCATCATCACCGTCTCTACCTGTGACACCATTCCAGGTGTACCGTGTTCTTCATTACCTTCTCTACCTTTGACACCATTCCCAGAGTATCGTGTTCTTCATCACCCTCTCCACCTATGACAACTATGCCAGTTTCTCTTCTTCATCATAACCCTCTCTATTTGTGGCACCGTTCAAAGTGTATCGTGTTGTTCATCACCATCTCTACCTCTGTCACCATTCACAGTGTATCATGTTCTTCATCACCATCTCTGCCTGTGACACCGTTTCCAGTGTATCCATTTCTTCATCACCCTCTCTTCCTGTGACAACTTTCCCAGTGTATTGTCTTCTTCATCTGCCTCTCTGCCAGTCACACCGTTCTCCAATGTATCGTTTTCTTCATCACCATCTCTACCTGAGACACCGTTCTCAGAGTATCATGATCTTCATCACCCTCTCTACCTGTGACACCGTTCTCAGTGTATCGTGTGCATCATCACCCTCTCTACCTGTCACACTGTTCTCCAGTGTATCATTTTCTTCAACACCATCACTACCTGAGACTCCACAACAGTGTATCGTGTACTTCATCACCCCTCTACCCCTGACACCATTCACAGTGTATTGTTTTCTTCATCACCTTCTCTACCTGTAGCACCGTTCCCAGTGTATCTTGTTCTTCATCACCCTCTCTGCCTGTGACACGATTCTCAGTGTATCATGTTAATCATCACCCTCCCGACCTCTTACACTGTTCTCAGTGTAATGTGTTGGATATCACGCACTCGACCTGTGACACTGTACTCCGTGTATCGTGTTCTTCATCACTGTCTCTACCTGTGACACCGTTCCCAGTGTATCGTGATGGTTATCACCCTCTTTACCTGAGACCCCGTTCGCAGTGTATTGTGTTCTCCATCACCTTCTCTACCTGTTGCACCGTTCCCAGTGTATCATGTTCTTCATCAAACGCTCTACCTAAGGCACCATTCTCAGCATATCATGCTCTTCATTACCCTGTCTACCTGTGACACCGTTCCCAGTGTATCTTTTTCTTCATCACCTTCTCTACCTGTGACACCGTTCCCAGTGTATCATGTTCTTCATCACACTCTCTACCTGTGACACCGTTCTCAGTGTAACGTTTTCTTCATCACCCTCTCTACCTGTAGCATCGTTCCCAGTGTATCGAGTTCTTCATCTAATTCTCTTCCTGAGGCACCGTTCTCAGTGTATCATGCTCTTCATCACCCTGTCTACCTGTGACACCATTCCCAGTGTATCACTTTCTTCATCACCCTCTCTTCCTCTGACTACGTTCTCAGTGTTTCATGCACTTCGTCACCCTCTCTAGCTGTGGCAACGTTCTCAGTGTATCGTGTGCATCATCACCGTCTCTACCTGTGACACCATTGCAGGTGTACCTTGTTAATCATCACCCTCTCAAACTGTGACAACGTTCTCAGTGTATCATCTTCTTCATCAGCCTCTCTGCCTGTCACACCATTCTCCAGTGTATCGTTTTCTTCATCACCATCTCTACCTGAGACACCATCCCAGTGTATCGTGTTCTTCAACACCATCTCTACCTCTGGCACCATTCTCAGAATATCATGTTATTCATCGTCCTCTCTAACTGTGACACGGTTCCCAGTGTATCATGTTCATCATCACCCACTCTACCTGTGGCACCGTTCTCGGTGTATCGTGTTCTTCATCACCCTCTCTACCTGTGGCATCGTTCCCAGTGTATCGTGTTCTTCATCAAACTCACTACCTGAGGCACCGTTCTCAGTGTATCATGCTCTTCATCACCCTGTCTACCTGTGACACCATTCCCAGTGTATCACTTTCTTCATCACCCTCTCTACTAGTGACTACGTTCTCAGTGTTTCACGCACTTTGTTACTCTCTCTAACTGTGGCAAAGTTCTCAGTGTATCGTGTGCTTCATCACCGTCTCCACCTGTGACACCATTCCAGGTGGACCGTGTTAATCATCACCCTCTCAAACTGTGACACCGTTCTCAGTGAATTGTGTTCTACATCACCCTCTCTACCTGTGACACCGTTCTCAGTGTATCGTGTTCTTCATTACCTTCTCTACCTTTGACACCATTCCCAGAGTATCGTGTTCTTCATCACCCTCTCCACCTATGACAACTATGCCAGTTTCTCTTCTTCATCATAACCCTCTCTATTTGTGGCACCGTTCAAAGTGTATCGTGTTGTTCATCACCATCTCTACCTCTGTCACCATTCACAGTGTATCATGTTCTTCATCACCATCTCTGCCTGTGACACCGTTTCCAGTGTATCCATTTCTTCATCACCCTCTCTTCCTGTGACAACGTTCCCAGTGTATTGTCTTCTTCATCTGCCTCTCTGCCAGTCACACCGTTCTCCAGTGTATCGTTTTCTTCATCACCATCTCTACCTGAGACACCGTTCTCAGTGTATCATGTTCTTCATCACCGTCTCTACCTGTGACTCCATTCCCAGTGTACCATGTTAATCATCACACTCTCTACCTGTGACACTGTTCTCAGTGTAACGTGTTCTTCATCACCCTCTCTACCTGTAGCATCGTTCCCAGTGTATCGAGTTCTTCATCTAATTCTCTTCCTGAGGCACCGTTCTCAGTGTATCATGTTCTTCATCACCGTCTCTACCTGTGACTCCATTCCCAGTGTACCATGTTAATCATCACACTCTCTACCTGTGACACTGTTCTCAGTGTATCATTTTCTTCATCACGCTCTCCACCTGTGACACCGTTCCCAGTTTCTCGTGTTCATCATAACGCACTCTATTTGTGGCACCGTTCAAAGTGTATCGTGTTGTTCATCACCATCTCTACCTCTGGCACCATTCTCAGTGTATCATGTTCTTCATCACGCTCTCTTCCTGTGGCACCGTTCTCCAGTGAATCATCTTCTTCATCAGCCTCTCTACCTGTCACACTGTACTCCAGTGTATCATTTTCTTCAACACCATCACTACCTGAGACTCCACAACAGTGTATCGTGTACTTCATCACCCCTCTACCCGTGACACCATTCCTAGTGTATTGTTTTCTTCATCACTTTCTCTACCTGTAGCACCGTTCCCAGTGTATCTTGTTCTTCATCACCCTCTCTGCCTGTGACACGATTCTCAGTGTATCATGTTAATCATGACCCTCCCGACCTCCTACACAGATCTCAGTGTAATGTGTTGGTTATCACCCTCTCTACCTGTGACACCGTACTCAGTGTATCGTGTTCTTCATCACTGTCTCTACCTGTGACACCATTCCCAGAGTATCGTGATGGTTATCACTCTCTCTACCTGAGACACCGTTCGCAGTATATCGTGTTCTTCATCATCTTCTCTACCTGTTGCACTGTTCCCAGTGTATCATGTTCTTCATCAACCTCTCTACCTAAGGCACCGTTCTGAGCATATCATGCTCTTCATTACCCTGTCTACCTGTGACACCGTTCCCAGTGTATCGTTTTCTTCATCACTTTCTCTCCCTGATGCACCGTTCCCAGTGTATCGTGTTCTTCATCTCCTTATCTACCAGTGACACCGTTCGCTGTGTATCATGTTCATCATCACCGTCTCTACCTGTGGCACCGTTCGCCTTGTATCGTGTTCGTCATGACCCTCTCTACCTCTGGCCCCCTTATCAGTGTATAATGTTCTTTATCACCCACTCTACCTGTGACACCGTTCCCTGTGTATCGTGTTCATCATAACCCTCTCTATTTGTGGCACCTTTCACAGTGTATCGTGTTGTTTATCACCATCTCTACCTGTGACACCATTCTAAGTGTACCGTGTTAATCATCACACTCCCTAACTCATACACCGTTCTCAGTCTTTCATATTCTTCATCACCCTCTCTACCTGTGACACCATTCTCAGTGTACGGTGCTAATCATCACCCTCCCTACCTATTACACAGTTCTCAGTGTATCGTGTTTCATATCACCCACTCTACCTGTGACACCGTATTCAATGCATCGTTTTCTTTATCACCTTCTCTACCTGCTGCACCGTTCGCAGTGTATCATGTTCTTCATCACCCTCTCTACCTGAGGCACCATTCCCCGTATAACATGTTCTTCATCACCTTCTCTACCTGTTGCACTATTCCCAGTTTATCTTGTTCTTCATCACCATCTCTACTTGTGACACCGTTCTCAGTGTACCGTGCTAATCATCACCCTCCCTACCTATTACACAGTTCTCAGTGTATCGTGTTTCATATCACCCACTCTACCTGTGACACCGTATTCAATGCATCGTTTTCTTTATCACCTTCTCTACCTGCTGCACCGTTCGCAGTGTATCATGTTCTTCATCACCCTCTCTACCTGAGGCACCATTCCCCGTATAACATGTTCTTCATCACCTTCTCTACCTGTTGCACTATTCCCAGTTTATCTTGTTCTTCATCACCCTCTCTACTTGTGACACCGTTCCCTTTGTATCATTTTCTTCATTACCTTCTATACCTGTGACACCGTTCCCAGAGTATTTTGTTCTTCATCACCCTCTCTACCTGTGACACCATTCCCAGTGTCTCGTGTTCATCATAACCCTCCCTATTTTTGGCACCATTCAAAGTGTATCGTGTTGTTCATCACCATCTCTACCTCTGGCACCGTTCTCCGTATATCATGATCTTCATCACCCTCTCTATCTGTGACACCATTCTCAGTGTACGGTGCTAATCATCACCCTCCCTACTTATTACACAGTTCTCAGTGTATCGTCTTTCATATCACCCACCCTACCTGTGACACCGTATTCAATGCATCGTTTTCTTTATCACCTTCTCTACCTGTTGCACCGTTCGCAGTGTATCATGTTCTTCATCACCCTCTCTACCTGAGGCAGCGTTCCCAATGTATCATGTTCTTCATCACCCTCTCTACCTGAGGCAGCGTTCCCAATGTATCATGTTCTTCATCACCTTCTCTACCTGTTGCACTATTCCCAGTTTATCTTGTTCTTCTTCACCCTCTCTACCTGTGACTACGTTCGTAGTGTATCACACACTTCCTCACCCCCTCTAACTGTGGCACCGTTCTCAGTGTATCATGTTCTTCATCACCGTCTCTACCTGTGACACCATTCCCAGTGTACCATGTTAATCATCACACTCTCTACCTGTGACACTGTTCCCAGTTTCTCCTGTTCATCATAACCCTCTCTATTTGTGGCACCGTTCAAAGTGTATCGTGTTGTTCATCACCATCTCTACCTCTGGCACCGTTCACAGTGTATCATGTTCTTCTTCACACTCTCCACCTGTGACACCATTCTCAGTGTATCATGTTCTTCATCAACCTCTCTACATGTGCCACCGTTCTCAGTGTATCGTGTGCATCATCACCATCTCTGCCTGTGACACAGTTTCCAGTGTATCATCTTCTTAACCAGCCTCTCTGCCTGTCACACCGTTCTCAGTGTATCATCTTCTTAATCACCCTCTCTACCTCTGGCACCGTTCTCAGTGTATCATGTTCTTCATCATGCTCTCTTCCTGTGACACCGTTCTCCAGTGAATCATCTTCTTCATCAGCCTCTCTACCTGTCACACTGTTCTCCAGTGTATCATTTTCTTCAACACCATCAGTACCTGAGACTCCTTAACAGTGTATCGTGTACTTCATCACCCCTCTACCCGTGACACCATTCCCAGTGTATTGTTTTCTTCATCACCTTCTCTACCTGTAGCACAGTCTCCAGCGTATCTTGTTCTTCATCACCCTCTCTGCCTGTGACACGATTTTCAGTGTATTGTGTTAATCATGACCCTCCCGACCTCCTACCCAGATCTCAGTGTAATGTGTTGGTTATCACCCTCTCTACCTGAGACACCGTTCGCAGTGTAACGTGTTCTTCATCATCTTCTCTACCTGTTGCACTGTTCCCAGTGTATCATGTTCATCATAACCCTCTCTATTTGTGGCACCGTTCACAGTGTATCGTGTTGTTCATCACCATCTCTACCTGTGACACCGTTCCCAGTGTATCGTTTTCTTCATCACCTTATCTACCAGTGACACCGTTCCCTGTGTATCATGTTCATCATCACCGACTCTACCTGTGGCACCGTTCGCCTTGTATCGTGTTCGTCATGACCCTCTCTACCTCTGGCCCCCTTATCAGTGTATAATGTTCTTTATCACCCACTCTACCTGTGACACCGTTCCCTGTGTATCGTGTTCATCATAACCCTCTCTACCTGTGACACCGTTCTCAGTGTATCGTGTGCATAATCAGCCTCTCTACCTGTCACACTGTTCGCCAGTGTATCATTTTCTTCAACACCCTCTCTGCCTGTGACACCATTCTCAGTGTATCATGTTCTTGCTCACCCTATCTACCTCCGACACTGTTCTCAGTGTATCGTATTCTTCATCACTCCTCTACCAGTGACACCATTCCCAGCGTAAAGTTTCCTTCATCACCTTCTCTACCTGTTGCACCATTCCCAGTGTATCTTGTTCTTCATCACCCTCTCTTCCTGAGATACCGTTCTCTGTGTATCGTATTGGTTATCACCCTGTCTACCTGTGACACCGTTCGCAGTGTATCATTTTCTTCATCACCTTCTCTACCTGTTGCACCGTTCCCAGTGTATCATGTTCATCATCAACCTCTCTACCTGTGACACCGTTCCCAGTGTCTCGTGTTCATCATAACACTCTCTATTTGTGGCACCATTCACAGTGTATCGTGTTCTTCATCACCATCTCTACCTCTGACACCGTTCTCTGTGTATCACGTTCTTCATCACCCTCTCTACCTGTGACACTGTTCTCAGTGTATCGTGTTTTTTTCATCACCTTCTCTACCTGTGACCCCATTCCCAGTGTATCGTATTCTTCATCACCCTCTCTACCTGTGATACCATTCCAAGTGTTTCCTGTTCATCACACTTTTTACTTGTGACACCGTTCTCAGTGTATCGTGTTCTTCATCACCATCTGTACCTCTGACACCGTTCCCAGTGTATCGTGTTTTTCATCACCATCTCTAACTGTGACACTGTTACCAGTGTATCGTGTTTTTCATCACCATCACGACCTGTGACAACGTTCTCAGTGTATCGTGTTCATCATCACCCTCTCTGCCTGTGACACCGTCCACAGAGTATTGTGTTCTTCATCACTCTCTCTACCTCCGACACCTTTCCCAGTGTATAGTGTTCTTCATCACCCTCTACCTGTGATACCGTTCCCAGTGTTTCCTGTTCATCACAGTTTTTACCTGTGACACCGTTCTCAGTGTATCGTTTTCTTCATCACCCCGTCTACCTCTGACACTGTTCCTTGTGTATCACGTTCTTCATCACCCTCTCTAACTGTGACACCGTTCCTTGTGTATCATGTTCTTCAACACAATATCTACCGTTGACACCGTTCCCAGTGTATCAGGTTCATCATCACCGTCTCCACCTGTGACACCGTTCGCCGTGTATTGTTTTCTTCATCACCTTCTCTACCTGTTGCACCGTTCCCAGTGTATCTTGTTCTTCATCACCCTCTGTACCTGTGACATGATTCTCCGTGTATCATGTTAATCATCACCCTCCCAACCTCTTACACCATTCTCAGTCTATCGTGTTCTTCATCATCCTCACTAACAGTGTCACCGTTCTCGGTGTATCACGTTCTTGATCACCCTCTCTTCCTCTGGCACCGTTCTCAGTGTATCGTGTGCATCATCTCCCTCTCTACCTGTGACAGAGTTCCCAGTGTATCATGTTCTTCATCACCCTCTCTTCCTGTGACACCATTCTCAATGTATTGTGTTGGTTTTCACCCACTCTACCTCTGACACCGTACTCAGTGTATCGTGTTCTACATCACCATTTCTACCTCTTGCACCGTTCTCTGTGTATCATGTTCTTCATCACCCTGTCTACCTGTCACACCGTTCTCAGTGGATCGTGTTTGTTATCACTCACTCTACCTGTGACCGTTCTCAGAGCATCGTGTTCTTACTCACCCTCTCTACCTCTGACACCATTCCCTGTTTATGCTTTTCTTCATCAACTTCTCTACCTGCTGCACCGTGCCCAGAGTATCGTGTTCCTAATCACCCTCTCTACCTGTGACACCGTTCTCAGTATTACATTCTTCATCACCCTGTCTACCAGTGACACCGTTCCCAGTGTATTGTGTTTTTCATCACCATCTCTACCAGTGACACCGTTCCCAGTGTATCGTGTTCTTCATCACCTTCTCTACCTGTGACACCGTTCCTTGTGTATCGTGTTCTTCATCACCCTCTCTACCTGTGACACCTTTCCCAGTGTATCATGTTCTTCATCACCCTCTCTACCTGTGACACTGTTCTCAGTGTATCATGTTTTTCATCACCTTCTCTACCTGTGACCCCATTCGCAGTGTATCGTTTTCTTCATCACCTTCTCTACCTGTGACACCGTTCCTCGTGTATCGTGTTCTTCATCACCCTCTCTACCTGTGATACCGTTCCCAGTGTTTCCTGTTCATCACGCTTTTTACCTGTGACACCGTTCTCAGTGTATCGTGTTCTTCATCACCCTTTGTACCTCTGACAACGTTCCCAGTGTATCGTGTTTTTCATCACCATCTCTACCTGTGACACTGTAACCAGTGTATCACGTTCTTCATCACTCTCTCTACATCTGACACCTTTCCCTATGTATCATGTTCCTCTTCATCCTGTCTACCTGTGACACCGTTCCCAGTATACCGTGTTTTTCATCACCGTCACTATCTGTGACACCGTTCCCAGTGTATTGTGTTTTACATCACCATCTCTACCTCTGACATTGTTCCGAGTGTATTGTGTTTTTCATCACCGTCTCTAACTCTGACACTGTTCCCAGTGTATCGTGTTCTTCATCACCTTCTCTACTTGTGACACCGTTCCTCGTGTATCGTGTTCTTCATCACCCTCTCAACCTCTGATACCATTCCCAGTATTTCCTGTTCAACACACTTTTTATCTGTGACACCATTCTCAGTGTATCATGTTCTTGCTCACCCTATCTACCTCCGACACTGTTCTCAGTGTATCGTATTCTTCATCACTCCTCTACCCGTGACACCATTCCCAGCGTATAGTTTTCTTCATCACCTTCTCTACCTGTTGCACCGTTCCCAATGTATCTTGTTCTTCATCACCCTCTCTTCCTGAGATACCATTCTCTGTATTTCGTATTGGTTATGACCCACTCTACCTGTGACACCATACTCAGTGTAACATGCTCTTCATCACCCTGTCTACCTGTGACACCGTTCGCAGTGTATCATTTTCTTCATCACCTTCTCTACCTGTTGCACCGTTCCCAGTGTATTGTGTTCATCATAACCCTCTCTATTTGTGGCACCATTCACAGTGTATCATGTTCTTCATCACCATCTCTACCTCTGGCACCGTTCACAGTATATCATGTTCTTCATCACCCTCTCCACCTTTGACACCGTTCTCAGTGTATCATCTTCTTCATCACGCTCTCTACCTGTGAAAGCTTTCTCAGTGTATTGTGTTCTTCATCACTCTATTTACCTGTGACGCCGTTCTCAGTGTATCATGTTCTTCATCACACTCTCTTCATGTGACACCATTCTCAGTGTATCACCTTCTTCATCACCCTGTCTTCCTGTGACACCGTTCCCTGCGTATCATGTTCTTCAGCACTCTCTCCGCCTCTGACACCTTTCCCAGTGTATCATGTTCTTCATCACCCTCTCTACCTGTGATACCATTCCAAGTGTTTCCTGTTCATCACACTTTTTACCTGTGACACCGTTCTCAGTGTATCGTGTTCTTCATCACCCTCTGTACCTCTGACACCGTTCCCAGTGTATCGTGTTTTTCATCACCATCTCTAACTGTGACACCGTTCCCAGTGTATTGTGTTCTTCATCACCCTCTCTTCGTGTGACACCGTTCTCAGTGTATCACCTTTTTCAACACCCTGTCTACCTGTGACACAGTTCCCTGCGTATCATGTTCTTCATCACCCTCTCTACCTCTGGCACCGTTAATTGTGTATCACGTTCTTCATCACCCTCTCTACCTGTGACACCGTTCTCAGTGTATCGTGTTCTTCATCACCCTGTCTACCTGTGACATCGTTCCCAGTGTATCGTGTTCATCATCACCCTCTCTGCCTGTGACAACGTTCTCAGTGTATCTTGTTCATCATCACGCTCGCTGCCTGTGACACCGTCCGCAGAGTATTGTGTTCTTCATCACTCTCTCTACCTCTGACACCTTTCCCACTGTATCATGTTCTTCATCATCCTGTCTACCTGTGACACCGTTCCCAGTGTATCGTGATTTTCATCACTGTCTCTACCTCTGACACCATTCCCAGTGTATCTTGTTCTTCATCACCTTCTCTACCTGTGATACCGTTCCCAGTGTTTCCTGTTCATCACACTTTTTACCTGTGACACCGTTCTCAGGGTATCGTGTTCTTCATCACCCTCTGTACCGCTGACACCGTTCCCAGTGTATCTTATTATTCATTACCCTCTCTACCTGTGAAACCTTTCTCAGTATTTTGTGTTCTTCATCAACCTCTCTACCTGTGAAACCTTTCTCAGTGTCTCGTGTTCTTCTGCACCGCATCTAACTGTGACACCGTTCCCAGTGTATCTTGTTCTTCATCACCCTCCTTTCGTGTGACACCGTTCTCAGTGTATCACCTTCTTCATCACCCTTTCTACCTGTGACACGGTTCCCTGCGTATCATGTTCTTCATCACCCTCTCTACCTCTGGCACCGTTAATTGTGCATCACGTTTTTCATCACCCTCTCTACCTGTGACACCGTTCTCAGTGTATCGTGTTCTTCAACACCCTCTCTACCTCTGACACCTTTCCCAGTGTATCATGTTCTTCATCATCCTGTCTACCTCTGACACCATTTCCAGTGTATCGTATTTTTCATCACCGTCTCTGCCTCTGACACTGTTCTCAGTGTATCGTGTTCTTCATCACCCTGTCTACCTGTGACATCGTTCCCAGTGTATCGTGTTCATCATCACCCTCTCTACCTGTCACACCGTTCTCAGGGGATCGTGTTTGTTATCATCCACTCTACCTGTGACCATTCTCAGAGCATCGTGTTCTTACTCACCCTCTCTACCTCTGACACCATTCCCTGTGTATCCTTTTCTTCATCAACTTCTCTACCTGCTGCACCGTTCCCAGTGTATCGTGTTCCTCATCACCCTTTCTACCTGTGACACCGTTCTCAGAGTATTACGTTCTTCATCACCCTGTCTAACTGTGACACGGTTCCCAGTGTATCGTGTTCTTCATCACCCTGTCTACCAGTGACACTGTTCCCAGTGTATCGTGTTCTTCATCACCCTCTCCACCTGTGACGCCGTAATCAGTGTATCGTGTTCTTCATCACCCTTTCTACCTGTGACACTGTTCCCAGTGTATCGTGTTCTTCATCACCCTCTCCACCTGTGACGCCGTAATCAGTGTATCGTGTTCTTCATCACCCTTTCTACCTGTGACACCGTTCCCTGCGTATCATGTTCTTCATCACCCTCTCTACCTGTGAAACCTTTCTCAATGTATCGTGTTCTTCATCACCCTCTCTGCCTGTGACACCGTCCGCAGAGTATTGTGTTCTTCATCACCCTCTCTACCTGTGACGCCGTTCTCAGTGTATCATGTTCTTCATCATCCTGTCTACCTCTGACACCTTTCCCAGTGTATCATGTTCTTCATCATCCTGTCTACCTCTGACACCATTTCCAGTGTATCGTATTTTTCATCACCGTCTCTGCCTCTGACACCGTTCCCAGTGTATCGTGTTCATCATCACCCTCTCTACCTGTGACAACGTTCTCAGTGTATCGTGTTCATCATCACCCTCTCTGCCTGTGACACCGTCCGCAGAGTATTGTGTTCTTCATCACTCTCTCTACCTCTGACACCATTCCCAGTGTATCTTGTTCTTCATCACCTTCTCTACCTGTGACACCGTTCCTCGTGTATCGTGTTCTTCTTCACCATCTACCTGTGATACCGTTCCCAGTGTTTCCTGTTCATCACTCTTTTTACCTGTGACACCGTTCCCAGTGTATCGTGTTCTTCATCACCCTCTCCAACTGTGACGCTGTAATCAGTGTATCGTGTTCTTCAACACCCTCTCTACCTCTGACACCTTTCCCAGTGTATCATGTTCTTCATCATCCTGTCTACCTCTGACACCATTCCCAGTGTATCGTGTTCTTCATCACCCTCTACACCTGTGACACTGTAATCAGTGTATCGTGTTCTTCATCACACTGTCCACCTGTGACACCGTTCCCTGCGTATCATGTTCTTCATCACCCTCTCTACCTGTGACACCATTCCCTGCGTATCATGTTCTTCATCACCCTCTCTACCTGTGAAACCTTTCTCAGTGTATCGTGTTCTTCATCACCCTGTCTACCAGTGACATCGTTCCCGGTATATCGTGTTCATCATCACCCTATCTGCCTGTGACACCGTTCGCTGCGTATCATGTTCTTCATCACCCTCTCTACCTGTGAAACCAATCTCAGTGTATCATGTTCTTCATCACCAGCTCTGCCTGTGAAACCAATCTCAGTGTATCATGTTCTTCATCACCCTCTCCACCTGTGACGCCGTAATCAGTGTATCGTGTTCCTCATCACCCTTTCTACCTGTGACACCGTTCTCAGAGTATTACGTTCTTCATCACCCTGTCTAACTGTGACACGGTTCCCAGTGTATCGTGTTCTTCATCACCCTGTCTACCAGTGACACTGTTCCCAGTGTATCGTGTTCTTCATCACCCTCTCCACCTGTGACGCCGTAATCAGTGTATCGTGTTCTTCATCACCCTTTCTACCTGTGACACTGTTCCCAGTGTATCGTGTTCTTCATCACCCTCTCCACCTGTGACGCCGTAATCAGTGTATCGTGTTCTTCATCACCCTTTCTACCTGTGACACCGTTCCCTGCGTATCATGTTCTTCATCACCCTCTCTACCTGTGAAACCTTTCTCAATGTATCGTGTTCTTCATCACCCTCTCTGCCTGTGACACCGTCCGCAGAGTATTGTGTTCTTCATCACCCTCTCTACCTGTGACGCCGTTCTCAGTGTATCATGTTCTTCATCATCCTGTCTACCTCTGACACCTTTCCCAGTGTATCATGTTCTTCATCATCCTGTCTACCTCTGACACCATTTCCAGTGTATCGTATTTTTCATCACCGTCTCTGCCTCTGACACCGTTCCCAGTGTATCGTGTTCATCATCACCCTCTCTACCTGTGACAACGTTCTCAGTGTATCGTGTTCATCATCACCCTCTCTGCCTGTGACACCGTCCGCAGAGTATTGTGTTCTTCATCACTCTCTCTACCTCTGACACCATTCCCAGTGTATCTTGTTCTTCATCACCTTCTCTACCTGTGACACCGTTCCTCGTGTATCGTGTTCTTCTTCACCATCTACCTGTGATACCGTTCCCAGTGTTTCCTGTTCATCACTCTTTTTACCTGTGACACCGTTCCCAGTGTATCGTGTTCTTCATCACCCTCTCCAACTGTGACGCTGTAATCAGTGTATCGTGTTCTTCAACACCCTCTCTACCTCTGACACCTTTCCCAGTGTATCATGTTCTTCATCATCCTGTCTACCTCTGACACCATTCCCAGTGTATCGTGTTCTTCATCACCCTCTACACCTGTGACACTGTAATCAGTGTATCGTGTTCTTCATCACACTGTCCACCTGTGACACCGTTCCCTGCGTATCATGTTCTTCATCACCCTCTCTACCTGTGACACCATTCCCTGCGTATCATGTTCTTCATCACCCTCTCTACCTGTGAAACCTTTCTCAGTGTATCGTGTTCTTCATCACCCTGTCTACCAGTGACATCGTTCCCGGTATATCGTGTTCATCATCACCCTATCTGCCTGTGACACCGTTCGCTGCGTATCATGTTCTTCATCACCCTCTCTACCTGTGAAACCAATCTCAGTGTATCATGTTCTTCATCACCAGCTCTGCCTGTGAAACCAATCTCAGTGTATCATGTTCTTCATCATCCTGTCTACCTCTGACACCATTTCCAGTGTATCGTATTTTTCATCACCGTCTCTGCCTCTGACACCGTTCCCAGTGTGTCGTGTTCATCATCACCCTGTCTACCTGTGACAACGTTCTCAGTGTATCGTGTTCATCATCACCCTCTCTGCCTGTGACACCGTCCGCAGAGTATTGTGTTCTTCATCACTCTCTCTACCTCTGACACCTTTCCCAGTGTATCATGTTCTTCATCATCCTGTCTACCTGTGACACCGTTCCCAGTGTATCGTGTTTTTCATCACTGTCTCTACCTCTGACACCATTCCCAGTGTATCTTGTTCTTCATCACCTTCTCTACCTGTGACACCGTTCCTCGTGTATCGTGTTCTTCATCACCATCTACCTGTGATACCGTTCCCAGTGTTTCCTGTTCATCACACTTTTTACCTGTGACACCATTCCCAGTGTATCGTGTTCTTCATCACCCTCTCCACCTGTGACGCTGTAATCAGTGTATCGTGTTCTTCATCACACTGTCCACCTCTGACACCGTTCCCTGCGCATCATATTCTTCATCAACTCTCTACCTGTGAAACCTTTCTCAGTATATTGTGTTCTTCATCAACCTCTCTACCTGTGAAACCTTTCTCAGTGTCTCGTGTTCTTCTGCACCGCATCTAACTGTGACACCGTTCCCAGTGTATCTTGTTCTTCATCACCCTCTCTTCGTGTGACACCGTTCTCAGTGTATCACCTTCTTCATCAACCTGTCTACCTGTGACACAGTTCCCTGCGTATCATGTTCTTCATCACACTCTCTACCTCTGGCACCGTTAATTGTGCATCATGTTCTTCATCACACTCTCTACCTGTGATACCATTCTCAGTGTATCGTGTTCTTCAACACCCTCTCTTCCTCTGATACCTTTCCCAGTGTATCATGTTCTTCTTCATCCTGTCTACCTCTGACACCATTTCTAGTGTATCGTATTTTTCATCACCGTCTCTACTTGTGACTCCGTTCCTCGTGTATTGTGTTCTTCATCACCCTCTACCTGTGATACCATTCCCAGTGTTTCCGGTTCATCACACTTTTTACCTGTGACACCGTTCCCAGTGTATCGTGCTCTTCATCACCCTCTCCACCTGTGACGCTGTAATCAGTGTATCGTGTTCTTCATCACACTGTCCAACTGTGACACCGTTCCCTGCGTATCGTGTTCTTCATCACCCTCTCTACCTGTGACACCGTTCCCTGCGTATCATGTACTTCATCACCCTCTCTACCTGTGAAACCTTTCTCAGTGTATCATGTTCTTCATCACCCTGTCTACCTGTGACATCGGTCCCAGTATATCGTGTTCATCATCACCCTCTCTGCCTGTGACACCGTTCGCTGCGTATCATGTTCTTCATCACATTCTCTACCTGTGAAACCAATCTCAGTGTATCATGTTCTTCATCATCCTGTCTGCCTGTGACACCGTTCCCAGTGTCTCGTGTTTTTCATCACTGTCTCTACCTCTGACACCATTCCCAGTGTATCTTGTTCTTCATCACCTTCTCTACCTGTGACACCTTTCCTCGTGTATCGTGTTCTTCATCACCCTCTACCTGTGATACCGCTCCCAGTGTTTCCTGTTCATCACACTTTTTACCTGTGACACCGTTCTCAGGGTATCGTGTTCTTCATCACACTCTGTACCGCTGACACCGTTCCCAGTGTATCGTGTTCTTCATCACCCTCTCCACCTGTGAAGCCGTAATCAGTGTATCGTGTTCTTCATCACACTGTCCACCTCTGACACCGTTCCCTGCGCATCATATTCTTCATCAACTCTCTACCTGTGAAACCTTTCTC
The DNA here is from genome assembly GCF_030144855.1 of Hypanus sabinus. NCBI lineage: Eukaryota > Metazoa > Chordata > Chondrichthyes > Myliobatiformes > Dasyatidae > Hypanus > Hypanus sabinus. The sequence continues at coordinate 75,866,808 of NC_082706.1, read as the reverse complement.
AGTATATTGTCTTCTTCATCAACCTCTCTACCTGTGAAACCTTTCTCAGTGTCTCGTGTTCTTCTGCACCGCATCTAACTGTGACACCGTTCCCAGTGTATCTTGTTCTTCATCACCCTCTCTTCGTGTGACACCGTTCTCAGTGTATCACCTTCTTCATCACCCTGTCTACCTGTGACACAGTTCCCTGCGTATCATGTTCTTCATCACCCTCTCTACCTCTGGCACCGTCAATTGTGTATCACGTTCTTCATCACCCTCTCTACCTGTGACACCGTTCTCAGTGTATCGTGTTCTTCAACACCCTCTCTACCTCTGACACCTTTCCCAGTGTATCATGTTCTTCATCATCCTGTCTACCTCTGACACCATTTCCAGTGTATCGTATTTTTCATCACCCTGTCTACCTGTGACAACGTTCTCAGTGTATCTTGTTCTTCATCATCCTGTCAACCTGTGACACCGTTCCCAGTGTATCGTGTTTTTCATCACTGTCTCTACCTCTGACACCATTCCCAGTGTATCTTGTTCTTCATCACCTTCTCTACCTGTGAAACCGTTCCTCGTGTATCGTGTTCTTCTTCACCATCTACCTGTGATACCGTTCCCAGTGTTTCCTGTTCATCATCACCCTCTCCACCTGTGAAGCCATAATCAGTGTATCGTGTTCTTCATCACACTGTCCACCTGTGACACCATTCCCTGCGTATCATGTTCTTCATCACCCTCTCTACCTGTGAAACCTTTCTCAGTATATTGTGTTCTTCATCAACCTCTCTACCTGTGAAACCTTTCTCAGTGTCTCGTGTTCTTCTGCACCGCATCTAACTGTGACACCGTTCCCAGTGTATCTTGTTCTTCATCACCCTCTCTTCGTGTGACACCGTTCTCAGTGAATCACCTTCTTCATCACCCTGTCTACCTGTGACACAGTTCCCTGCGTATCATGTTCTTCATCACCCTCTCTACCTCTGGCACCGTTAATTGTGTATCACGTTCTTCATCACCCTCTCCACCTGTGACGCCGTAATCAGTGTGTCGTGTTCTTCATCACACTGTCCACCTGTGACACCGTTCCCTGCGTATCATGTTGTTCATCACCCTCTCTACCTGTGAAACCTTTCTCAGTGTATCGTGTTCTTCATCACCCTGTCTACCTGTGACATCGTTCCCAGTGTATCGTGTTCTTCATCACTCTCTCTGCCTGTGACACCGTCCGCAGAGTATCGTGTTCTTCATCACCCTCTCTACATGTGACAGCCTTCGCTGCGTATCATGTTCTTCATCACCCTCTCTACCTGTGACACCGTTCCCAGTATATCGTGTTCTTCATCACCCTCTCTACCTGTGACGCCGTTCTCAGTGTATCATGTTCTTCATCACCCTCTCTACCTGTGAAACCAATCTCAGTGTATCATGTTCTTCATCACCCTGCCTACCTGTGACACCATTCCCAGTGTATCGTGTTCTTCATCACCCTCTCTACCTGTGACGCCGTTCTCAGTGTATCATGTTCTTCATCACCCTCTCTACCTGTGAAACCAATCTCAGTGTATCATGTTCTTCATCACCCTGCCTACCTGTGACACCATTCCCAGTGTATCGTGTTCTTCATCACCCTCTCTACCTGTGACACAGTTCCCTGCGTATTATGTTCTTCATCACCCTCTCTACCTCTGGCACCGTCAATTGTGTATCGTGTTCATCATCACCCTCTCTGCCTCTGACACCGTCCGCAGAGTATTGTGTTCTTCATCACTCTCTCTACCTCTGACACCTTTCCCAGTGTATCATGTTCTTCATCATCCTGTCTACCTGTGACACCGTTCCCAGTGTATCGTGTTTTTCATCACTGTCTCTACCTCTGACAACATTCCCAGTGTATCTTGTTCTTCATCACCTTCTCTACCTGTGACACCGTTCCTCGTGTATCGTGTTCTTCATCACCATCTACCTGTGATACCGTTCCCAGTGTTTCCTGTTCATCACACTTTTTACCTGTGACACCATTCCCAGTGTATCGTGTTCTTCATCACCCTCTCCACCTGTGACGCTGTAATCAGTGTATCGTGTTCTTCATCACGCTGTCCACCTGTGACACCGTTCCCTGCGTATCATATTCCTCATCACCCTCTCTACCTGTGAAACCTTTCTCAGTATATTGTGTCCTTCATCAACCTCTCTACCTGTGACACCTTTCTCAGTGTCTCGTGTTCTTCTGCACCGCATCTAACTGTGACACCTTTCCCAGTGTATCTTGTTCTTCATCACCCTCTCTTTGTGTGACACCGTTCTCAGTGTATCACCTTCTTCATCAACCTGTCTACCTGTGACACAGTTCCCTGCGTATCATGTTCTTCATCACACTCTCTACCTCTGGCACCGTTAATTGTGTATCATGTTCATCATCACCCTCTCTACCTGTGATACCATTCTCAGTGTATCGTGTTCTTCAACACCCTCTCTTCCTCTGAACCTTTCCCAGTGTATCATGTTCTTCTTCATCCTGTCTACCTCTGACACCATTTCTAGTGTATCGTATTTTTCATCACCGTCTCTACTTGTGACTCCGTTCCTCGTGTATTGTGTTCTTCATCACCCTCTACCTGTGATACCATTCCCAGTGTTTCCTGTTCATCACACTTTTTACCTGTGACACCGTTCTCAGTGTATCATGTTCTTCATCACCCTGCCTACCTGTGACACCATTCCCAGTGTATCGTGTTCTTCATCACCCTCTCTACCTGTGACACAGTTCCCTGCGTATCATGTTCTTCATCACCCTCTCTACCTCTGGCACCGTCAATTGTGTATCACGTTCTTCATCACCCTCTCTACCTGTGACACCGTTCTCAGTGTATCGTGTTCTTCAACACCCTCTCTACCTCTGACACCTTTCCCAGTGTATCATGTTCTTCATCATCCTGTCTACCTCTGACACCATTTCCAGTGTATCGTATTTTTCATCACCGTCTCTGCCTCTGACACCGTTCTCAGTGTATCGTGTTCTTCATCACCCTGTCTACCTGTGACATCGTTCCCAGTGTATCGTGTTCATCATCACCCCCTCTACCTGTGACAACTTTCTCAGTGTATCTTGTTCATCATCACCCTCTCTGCCTGTGACACCGTCCGCAGAGTATTGTGTTCTTCATCACTCTCTCTACCTCTGACACCTTTCCCAGTGTATCATGTTCTTCATCATCCTGTCAACCTGTGACACCGTACCCAGTGTATCGTGTTTTTCATCACTGTCTCTACCTCTGACACCATTCCCAGTGTATCTTGTTCTTCATCACCTTCTCTACCTGTGACACCGTTCCTCGTGTATCGTGTTCTTCTTCACCATCTACCTGTGATACCATTCCCAGTGTTTCCTGTTCATCACTCTTTTTACCTGTGACACCGTTCCCAGTGTATCGTGTTCTTCATCACCCTGTCTACCTGTGACATCGTTCCCAGTGTATCGTGTTCTTCTGCACCGCATCTAACTGTGACACCGTTCCCAGTGTATCTTGTTCTTCATCACCCTCTCTTCGTGTGACACCGTTCTCAGTGTATCACCTTCTTCATCACCCTGTCTACCTGTGACACAGTTCCCTGCGTATCATGTTCTTCATCACCCTCTCTACCTCTGGCACCGTCAATTGTGTATCACGTTCTTCATCACCCTCTCTACCTGTGACACCGTTCTCAGTGTATCGTGTTCTTCAACACCCTCTCTACCTCTGACACCTTTCCCAGTGTATCATGTTCTTCATCATCCTGTCTACCTCTGACACCATTTCCAGTGTATCGTATTTTTCATCACCGTCTCTGCCTCTGACACCGTTCTCAGTGTATCGTGTTCTTCATCACCCTGTCTACCTGTGACAACGTTCTCAGTGTATCTTGTTCTTCATCATCCTGTCAACCTGTGACACCGTTCCCAGTGTATCGTGTTTTTCATCACTGTCTCTACCTCTGACACCATTCCCAGTGTATCTTGTTCTTCATCACCTTCTCTACCTGTGAAACCGTTCCTCGTGTATCGTGTTCTTCTTCACCATCTACCTGTGATACCGTTCCCAGTGTTTCCTGTTCATCATCACCCTCTCCACCTGTGAAGCCGTAATCAGTGTATCGTGTTCTTCATCACACTGTCCACCTGTGACACCATTCCCTGCGTATCATGTTCTTCATCACCCTCTCTACCTGTGAAACCTCTCTCAGTATATTGTGTTCTTCATCAACCTCTCTACCTGTGAAACCTTTCTCAGTGTCTCGTGTTCTTCTGCACCGCATCTAACTGTGACACCGTTCCCAGTGTATCTTGTTCTTCATCACCCTCTCTTCGTGTGACACCGTTCTCAGTGAATCACCTTCTTCATCACCCTGTCTACCTGTGACACAGTTCCCTGCGTATCATGTTCTCTACCTCTGGCACCGTTAATTGTGTATCACGTTCTTCATCACCCTCTCCACCTGTGACGCCGTAATCAGTGTATCGTGTTCTTCATCACACTGTCCACCTGTGACACCGTTCCCTGCGTATCATGTTGTTCATCACCCTCTCTACCTGTGAAACCTTTCTCAGTGTATCGTGTTCTTCATCACCCTGTCTACCTGTGACATCGTTCCCAGTGTATCGTGTTCTTCATCACTCTCTCTGCCTGTGACACCGTCCGCAGAGTATCGTGTTCTTCATCACCCTCTCTACATGTGACAGCCTTCGCTGCGTATCATGTTCTTCATCACCCTCTCTACCTGTGACACCGTTCCCAGTATATCGTGTTCTTCATCACCCTCTCTACCTGTGACGCCGTTCTCAGTGTATCATGTTCTTCATCACCCTGCCTACCTGTGACACCATTCCCAGTGTATCGTGTTCTTCTTCACCCTCTCTACCTGTGACGCCGTTCTCAGTGTATCATGTTCTTCATCACCCTCTCTACCTGTGAAACCAATCTCAGTGTATCATGTTCTTCATCACCCTGCCTACCTGTGACACCATTCCCAGTGTATCGTGTTCTTCATCACCCTCTCTACCTGTGACACAGTTCCCTGCGTATTATGTTCTTCATCACCCTCTCTACCTCTGGCACCGTCAATTGTGTATCGTGTTCATCATCACCCTCTCTGCCTCTGACTCCGTCCGCAGAGTATTGTGTTCTTCATCACTCTCTCTACCTCTGACACCTTTCCCAGTGTATCATGTTCTTCATCATCCTGTCTACCTGTGACACCGTTCCCAGTGTATCGTGTTTTTCATCACTGTCTCTACCTCTGACACCATTCCCAGTGTATCTTGTTCTTCATCACCTTCCCTACCTGTGACACCGTTCCTCGTGTATCGTGTTCTTCATCACCATCTACCTGTGATACCGTTCCCAGTGTTTCCTGTTCATCACACTTTTTACCTGTGACACCATTCCCAGTGTATCGTGTTCTTCATCACCCTCTCCACCTGTGACGCTGTAATCAGTGTATCGTGTTCTTCATCACGCTGTCCACCTGTGACACCGTTCCCTGCGTATCATATTCCTCATCAACCTCTCTACCTGTGAAACCTTTCTCAGTATATTGTGTCCTTCATCAACCTCTCTACCTGTGACACCTTTCTCAGTGTCTCGTGTTCTTCTGCACCGCATCTAACTGTGACACCTTTCCCAGTGTATCTTGTTCTTCATCACCCTCTCTTCGTGTGACACCGTTCTCAGTGTATCACCTTCTTCATCAACCTGTCTACCTGTGACACAGTTCCCTGCGTATCATGTTCTTCATCACACTCTCTACCTCTGGCACCGTTAATTGTGTATCATGTTCATCATCACCCTCTCTACCTGTGATACCATTCTCAGTGTATCGTGTTCTTCAACACCCTCTCTTCCTCTGAACCTTTCCCAGTGTATCATGTTCTTCTTCATCCTGTCTACCTCTGACACCATTTCTAGTGTATCGTATTTTTCATCACCGTCTCTACTTGTGACTCCGTTCCTCGTGTATTGTGTTCTTCATCACCCTCTACCTGTGATACCATTCCCAGTGTTTCCTGTTCATCACACTTTTTACCTGTGACACCGTTCTCAGTGTATCATGTTCTTCATCACCCTCTCTACCTGTGAAACCAATCTCAGTGTATCATGTTCTTCATCACCCTGCCTACCTGTGACACCATTCCCAGTGTATCGTGTTCTTCATCACCCTCTCTACCTGTGACACAGTTCCCTGCGTATCATGTTCTTCATCACCCTCTCTACCTCTGGCACCGTCAATTGTGTATCACGTTCTTCATCACCCTCTCTACCTGTGACACCGTTCTCAGTGTATCGTGTTCTTCAACACCCTCTCTACCTCTGACACCTTTCCCAGTGTATCATGTTCTTCATCATCCTGTCTACCTCTGACACCATTTCCAGTGTATCGTATTTTTCATCACCGTCTCTGCCTCTGACACCGTTCTCAGTGTATCGTGTTCTTCATCACCCAGTATACCTGTGACATCGTTCCCAGTGTATCGTGTTCATCATCACCCCCTCTACCTGTGACAACTTTCTCAGTGTATCTTGTTCATCATCACCCTCTCTGCCTGTGACACCGTCCGCAGAGTATTGTGTTCTTCATCACTCTCTCTACCTCTGACACCTTTCCCAGTGTATCATGTTCTTCATCATCCTGTCAACCTGTGACACCGTACCCAGTGTATCGTGTTTTTCATCACTGTCTCTACCTCTGACACCATTCCCAGTGTATCTTGTTCTTCATCACCTTCTCTACCTGTGACACCGTTCCCAGTGTTTCCTGTTCATCACTCTTTTTACCTGTGACACCGTTCCCAGTGTATCGTGTTCTTCATCACCCTGTCTACCTGTGACATCGTTCCCAGTGTATCGTGTTCATCATCACCCCCTCTACCTGTGACAACGTTCTCAGTGTATCTTGTTCATCATCACCCTCTCCACCTGTGACGCTGTAATCAGTGTATCGTGTTCTTCATCACACTGTCCACCTGTGACACCGTTCCCTGCGTATCGTGTTTTTCATCACTGTCTCTACCTCTGACACCATTCCCAGTGTATCGTGTTCTTCATCACCTTCTCTACCTGTGACACCATTCCTCGTGTATCGTGTTCATCATCACCCTCTCCACGTGTGAAGCCGTAATCAGTGTATCGTGTTCTTCATCACCCTCTCTACCTGTGAAACCTTTCTCAGTATATTGTGTTCTTCATCAACCTCTCTACCTGTGAAACCTTTCTCAGTGTCTCGTGTTCTTCTGCACCGCATCTAACTGTGACACCGTTCCCAGTGTATCTTGTTCTTCATCACCCTCTCTTCGTGTGACACCGTTCTCAGTGTATCACCTTCTTCATCACCCTGTCTACCTGTGACACAGTTCCCTGCGTATCATGTTCTTCATCACCCTCTCTACCTCTGGCAACGTTAATTGTGTATCACGTTCTTCATCACCCTCTCCACCTGTGACGCCGTAATCAGTGTATCGTGTTCTTCATCACACTGTCCACCTGTGACACCGTTCTCAGTGTATCGTGTTCTTCATCACCCTCTGTACCTCTGACACCGTTCCCAGTGTATCGTGTTCATCATCACCCTCTCTACCTGTGGCACCATTCCCAGTGTTTGTGTTCTTCATCACGCTATTTACCTGTGACGCCGTTTTCAGTGTATCGTGTTCTTCATCACCCTGCCTACCTGTGACACCATTCCCAGTGTATCGTGTTCTTCATCACCCTCTCTACCTGTGACGCCGTTCTCAGTGTATCGTGTTCTTCATCACCCTGTCTACCTGTGACATCGTTCCCAGTGTATCGTGTTCATCATCACCCTGTCTACCTGTGGCACTGTTCCCAGTGTATTGTTTTCTTCATCACCACCTGTGATGCCGTTCTCAGTGTATCGTGTTCTTCATCACCCTGTCTACCTGTGACAGCATTCGCTGCGTCTCATGTTCCTCATCACCCTCTCTACCTCTGACACCAATCTCAGTGTATCATGTTCTTCATCACCCTGTCTACCTGTGACACCGTTCCCAGGGTATCGTGTTCTTCATCACCCACTCCACCTGTGACGCCGTAATCAGTGTATCGTGTTCTTCATCACACTGTCCACCTGTGACACCATTCCCTGCGTATCATGTTCTTCATCACCCTGTCTACCTGTGAAACCTATCTCAGTATATTGTGTTCTGCATCAACCACTCTACCTGTGAAACCTTTCTCAGTGACTCGTGTTCTTCTGCACCGCCTCTAACTGTGACACCGTTCCCAGTGTATCATGTTCTTCATCACCCTCTCTACCTGTGAAACCTTTCTCAGTGTATCGTGTCCTTCATCACCCTGTCTACCTGTGACATCGTTCCCAGAGTATCGTGTGCATCATCACCCTCTCTGCCTGTTGCACCGTCCGCAGAGTATTGTGTTCTTCATCACTCTCTCTACCTCTGACACCTTTCCCAGTGTATCATGTTCTTCATCACTCTCTCTTCCTGTGACACCGTTCTCAGTGAATCGTGTTCTACATCACCATTTCTACCTCTTGCACCGTTCTCTGTGTATCATGTTCTTCATCACCCTCTCTACCTGCGACACCGTTCTCAGTCTATCATGTTCTTCATCACCCTCTCTACCTGTCACACCGTTCTCAGTGGATCATGTTTGTTATCACCCACTCTACCTGTGACCGTTCTCAGAGCATCGTGTTCTTCATCACCCTCTCTACCTGTGATACCATTCCCAGTGTTTCCTGTTCATCACACTTTTTACCTGTGACACCGTTCTCAGTGTATCGTGTTCTTCATCACCCTCTGTACCTCTGACACCGTTCCCAGTGTATCGTGTTCATCATCACCCTCTCTACCTGTGGCACCATTCCCAGTGTTTGTGTTCTTCATCACGCTATTTACCTGTGACGCCGTTTTCAGTGTATCGTGTTCTTCATCACCCTGTCTACCAGTGACACCGTTCCCAGTGTATTGTGTTCTTCATCACCCTCTCTACCTGTGACACCGTTCTCAGTGTATCATGTTCTTCATCAACCTGTCTACCTGTGACATCGTTGCCAGTGTATCGTGTTCATCATCACCCTCTCTGCCTGTGACAACGTTCTCAGTGTATCGTGTTCCTCATCACGCTCGCTGCCTGTGACACGGTCCGCAGAGTATTGTGTTCTTCATCACCTTCTCTACCTGTGACACCGTTCCTCGTGTATCGTGTTCATCATCACCCTCTCCACCTGTGAAGCCGTAATCAGTGTATCGTGTTCTTCATCACACTGTCCAACTGTGACACCGTTCCCAGTGTATCTTGTTCTTCATCACCCTCTCTTCGTGTGACACCGTTCTCAGTGTATCACCTTCTTCATCACCCTGTCTACCTGTGACACAGTTCCCTGCGTATCATGTTCTTCATCACCCTCTCTACCTCTGGCACCGTTAATTGTGTATCACGTTGTTCACACCCTCTCTACCTGTGACGCCGTTCTCAGTGTATCGTGTTCTTCATCACCCTGTCTACCTGTGACACAGTTCCCTGCGTATCATGTTCTTCATCACCCTGTCTACCTCTGGCACCGTTAGTTGTGTATCACGTTCTTCATCACCCTCTCTACCTGTGACGCCGTTCTCAGTGTATCATGTTCTTCATCATCAGCTCTACCTGTGAAACCAATCTCAGTGTATCATGTTCTTCATCACCGTGTCTGCCTGTGACACCGTTCCCTGCGTATCATGTTCTTCATCACCCTCTCCACCTCTGGCACCGTTACTTGTGTATCACGTTCTTCATCTCCCTCTCTACCTGTGACACCGTACTCAGTGTATCGTGTTCTACATCACCATTTCTAGCTCTTGCACCATTCTCTGTGTATCATGTTCTTCATCACCCTCTCTACCTGTGACTCCGTTCTCAGTCTATCATGTTCTTCATCAACCACTCTACCTGTGAAACCTTTCTCAGTGTCTCGTGTTCTTCTGCACCGCCTCTAACTTTGACACCGTTCCCAATGTATCGTGTTCTTCATCACCCTCTCTTCGTGTGACACCGTTCTCAGTGTATCACCTTCTTCATCACCGTGTCTGCCTGTGACACCGTCCGCAGAGTATCGTGCTCTTCATCACCCTCTCTACCTGTGACGCCATTCTCAGTGTATCGTGTTCTTCATCACCCTCTCTACCTGTGAAACCTTTCTCAGTATTTTGTGTTCTTCATCAACCTCTCTACCTGTGAAAGCTTTCTCAGTGTCTCGTGTTCTTCTGCACCGCATCTAACTGTGACACCGTTCCCAGTGTATCTAGTTCTTCATCACCCTCTCTTCGTGTGACACCGTTCTCAGTGTATCACCTTCTTCATCACCCTGTCTACCTGTGACACAGTTCCCTTCGTATCATGTTCTTCATCACCCACTCTACCTCTGGCACCGTTAATTGTGTATCACGTTCTTCATCACCCTCTCTACCTGTGACACCGTTCTCAGTGTATCATGTTCTTCATCACCAGCTCTACCTGTGAAACCAATCTCAGTGTATCATGTTCTTCATCACCCTGTCTACCTGTGACATCGTTCCAAGTGTATCGTGTTCATCATCACCCTCTCTGCCTGTGACACCGTCCGCAGTGTATCATGCTCTTCATCACCCTCTCTACCTGTGACAGCGTTCGCTGCGTATCATGTTCTTCATCACCCTCTCTACCTGTGAAACCAATCTCAGTGTATCATGTTCTTCATCACCATCTCTACCTGTGAAACCAATCTCAGTGTATCATGTTCTTCATCACCCTGCCTACCTGTGACACCATTCCCAGTGTATCATGTTCTTCATCACTCTCTCTTCCTGTGACACCGTTCTCAATGTATTGTGTTGGTTTTCACCCACTCTACCTGTGACACCGTACTCAGTGTATCGTGTTCTACATCACCATTTCTAGCTCTTGCACCATTCTCTGTGTATCATGTTCTTCATCACCCTCTCTACCTGTGACTCCATTCTCAGTCTATCATGTTCTTCATCACCCTCTCTACCTGTGACTCCGTTCTCAGTCTATCATGTTCTTCATCACGCTCTCTACCTGTGAAACCTTTCTCAGTATATTGTGTTCTTCATCAACCACACTACCTGTGAAACCTTTCTCAGTGTCTCGTGTTCTTCTGCACCGCCTCTAACTTTGACACCGTTCCCAGTGTATCGTGTTCTTCATCACCCTCTCTTCGTGTGACACCGTTCTCAGTGTATCACCTTCTTCATCACCCTGTCTACCTGTGACACCGTTCCCTGCGTATCATGTTCTTCATCACCCTCTCCACCTCTGGCACCGTTACTTGTGTATCACGTTCTTCATCTCCCTCTCTACCTGTGACACCGTACTCAGTGTATCGTGTTCTACATCACCATTTCTAGCTCTTGCACCATTCTCTGTGTATCATGTTCTTCATCACCCTCTCTACCTGTGACTCCGTTCTCAGTCTATCATGTTCTTCATCACGCTCTCTACCTGTGAAACCTTTCTCAGTATATTGTGTTCTTCATCAACCACTCTACCTGTGAAACCTTTCTCAGTGTCTCGTGTTCTTCTGCACCGCCTCTAACTTTGACACCGTTCCCAGTGTATCGTGTTCTTCATCACCCTCTCTTCGTGTGACACCGTTCTCAGTGTATCACCTTCTTCATCACCGTGTCTGCCTGTGACACCGTCCGCAGAGTATCGTGCTCTTCATCACCCTCTCTACCTGTGACGCCATTCTCAGTGTATCGTGTTCTTCATCACCCTCTCTACCTGTGAAACCTTTCTCAGTATTTTGTGTTCTTCATCAACCTCTCTACCTGTGAAAGCTTTCTCAGTGTCTCGTGTTCTTCTGCACCGCATCTAACTGTGACACCGTTCCCAGTGTATCTAGTTCTTCATCACCCTCTCTTCGTGTGACACCGTTCTCAGTGTATCACCTTCTTCATCACCCTGTCTACCTGTGACACAGTTCCCTTCGTATCATGTTCTTCATCACCCTCTCTACCTCTGGCACCGTTAATTGTGTATCACGTTCTTCATCACCCTCTCTACCTGTGACACCGTTCTCAGTGTATCATGTTCTTCATCACCAGCTCTACCTGTGAAACCAATCTCAGTGTATCATGTTCTTCATCACCCTGTCTACCTGTGACATCGTTCCAAGTGTATCGTGTTCATCATCACCCTCTCTGCCTGTGACACCGTCCGCAGTGTATCATGCTCTTCATCACCCTCTCTACCTGTGACAGCGTTCGCTGCGTATCATGTTCTTCATCACCCTCTCTTCGTGTGACACCGTTCTCAGTGTATCACCTTCTTCATCACCCTGTCTACCTGTGACACCGTTCCCTGCGTATCATGTTCTTCATCACCCTCTCCACCTCTGGCACCGTTACTTGTGTATCACGTTCTTCATCTCCCTCTCTACCTGTGACACTGTTCTCAGTGTATCGTGTTCTTCAGCACTCTCTCTACCTCTGACACCTTTCCCGGTGTATCATGTTCTTCATCATCCTGTCTACCTGTGACACCATTCCCAGTGTATCTTGTTCTTCATCAACTTCTCTACATGTGACACCGTTCCTCGTGTATCGTGTTCTTCATCACCCTCTCTACCAGTGATACCGTTCCCAGTGTTTCCTGTTCATCACACTTTTTCCCTGTGACACCGTTCTCAGTGTATCGTGTTCTTCATCACCCTCTGTACCTCTGACACCGTTCCCAGTGTATCGTGTTTTTCATCACCGTCTCTGCCTCTGACACCGTTCCCAGTGTATCGTGTTTTTCATCACAGTCTCTACCTCTGACACCATTCCCAGTGTATCTTGTTCTTCATCACCTTCTCTACCTGTGACACCGTTCCTCGTGTATCATGTTCTTCATCACCCTCTCTACCTGTGATACCATTCCCAGTGTTTCCTGTTCATCACACTTTTTACCTGTGACTCCGTTCTCAGTGTATCGTTTTCTTCATCACCCCATCTACCTCTGACACCGTTCCTTGTGTATCATGTTCTTCATCACCCTCTCTAACTGTGACACCGTTCCTTGTGTATCATGTTCTTCAACACAATATCTACCGTTGACACCGTTCCCAATGTATCAGGTTCATCATCACCCTCTGTACCCGTGACATGATTCTCCGTGTATCATGTTAATCATCACCCTCCCGACCCTTACACCATTCTCAGTCGATCGTGTTCTTCATCATCCTCATTAACTGTGTCACCGTTCTCGGTGCATCACGTTCTTGATCACCCTCTCTTCCTCTGGCACCGTTCTCAATGTATCGTGTGCATCATCTCCCTCTCTACCTGTGACCGAGTTCCCAGTGTATCATGTTCTTCATCACTCTCTCTTCCTGTGACACCGTTCTCAATGTATTGTGTTGGTTTTCCCCCACTCTACCTGTGACAACGTACTCAGTGGATCGTGTTCTACATCACCATTTCTACCTCTTGCACCGTTCTCTGTGTATCATGTTCTTCATCACACTCTCTACCTGTGACACCGTTCTCAGTATATCATGTTCTTCATCACCCTCTCTACTTCTGACACCGTTCTCAGTGGATCGTGTGCATCATCTCCCTCTCTACCTGTGACCGAGTTCCCAGTGTATCATGTTCTTCATCACTCTCTCTTCCTGTGACTCCGTTCTCAGTGTATCGTTTTCTTCATCACCCCATCTACCTCTGACACCGTTCCTTGTGTATCATGTTCTTCATCACCCTCTCTAACTGTGACACCGTTCCTTGTGTATCATGTTCTTCAACACAATATCTACCGTTGACACCGTTCCCAATGTATCAGGTTCATCATCACCCTCTGTACCCGTGACATGATTCTCCGTGTATCATGTTAATCATCACCCTCCCGACCCTTACACCATTCTCAGTCGATCGTGTTCTTCATCATCCTCATTAACTGTGTCACCGTTCTCGGTGTATCACGTTCTTGATCACCCTCTCTTCCTCTGGCACCGTTCTCAATGTATCGTGTGCATCATCTCCCTCTCTACCTGTGACCGAGTTCCCAGTGTATCATGTTCTTCATCACTCTCTCTTCCTGTGACACCGTTCTCAATGTATTGTGTTGGTTTTCCCCCACTCTACCTGTGACAACGTACTCAGTGGATCGTGTTCTACATCACCATTTCTACCTCTTGCACCGTTCTCTGTGTATCATGTTCTTCATCACACTCTCTACCTGTGACACCGTTCTCAGTATATCATGTTCTTCATCACCCTCTCTACCTCTGACACCGTTCTCAGTGGATCGTGTTTGTTATCACCCACTCTACATGTGACCGTTCTCAGAGCATCGTGTTCTTACTCACCCTCTCTACCTCTGACACCATTCCCTGTGTATGCTTTTCTTCATCAACTTCTCTACCTGCTGCACCGTTCCCAGTGTATCGTGTTCCTCATCACCCTCTCTACCTGTGACACCGTTCTCAGAGTGTTACGTTCTTCATCACCCTTTCTACCTGTGACAAGGTTCCCAGTGTATCGTGTTCTTCATCTCCCTGTCTACCAGTGACACCGTTCCCAGTGTACTGTGTTCTTCATCACCCTCTCTACCTGTGACACTGTTCTCAGTGCATCGTGTTCATCATCACCCTCACTGCCTGTGACACCGTCCGCAGAGTATTGTGTTCTTCATCACTCTCTCTACCTGACACCATTCCCAGTGTATCTTGTTCTTCATCACCTTTTCTACCTGTGACACCGTTCCTCGTGTATCGTGTTCTTCATTACCCTGTCTACCTGTGACACCGTTCCCAGTTTTTCCTGTTCATCACACTTTTTACCTGTGACACCATTCGCAGTGTATCGTGTTCTTCATCACACTGTCCACCTGTGACACCGTTCCCTGCGTATCGTGTTTTTCATCACTGTCTCTACCTCTGACACCATTCCCAGTGTATCGTGTTCTTCATCACCCTCTCTTCGTGTGACACCGTTCTCAGTGTATCACCTTCTTCATCACCCTGTCTACCTGTGACACCGTTCCCTGCGTATCATGTTCTTCATCACCCTCTCCACCTCTGGCACCGTTACTTGTGTATCACGTTCTTCATCTCCCTCTCTACCTGTGACACCGTACTCAGTGTATCGTGTTCTACATCACCATTTCTAGCTCTTGCACCATTCTCTGTGTATCATGTTCTTCATCACCCTCTCTACCTGTGACTCCGTTCTCAGTCTATCATGTTCTTCATCACGCTCTCTACCTGTGAAACCTTTCTCAGTATATTGTGTTCTTCATCAACCACTCTACCTGTGAAACCTTTCTCAGTGTCTCGTGTTCTTCTGCACCGCCTCTAACTTTGACACCGTTCCCAGTGTATCGTGTTCTTCATCACCCTCTCTTCGTGTGACACCGTTCTCAGTGTATCACCTTCTTCATCACCGTGTCTGCCTGTGACACCGTCCGCAGAGTATCGTGCTCTTCATCACCCTCTCTACCTGTGACGCCATTCTCAGTGTATCGTGTTCTTCATCACCCTCTCTACCTGTGAAACCTTTCTCAGTATTTTGTGTTCTTCATCAACCTCTCTACCTGTGAAAGCTTTCTCAGTGTCTCGTGTTCTTCTGCTCCGCATCTAACTGTGACACCGTTCCCAGTGTATCTAGTTCTTCATCACCCTCTCTTCGTGTGACACCGTTCTCAGTGTATCATGTTCTTCATCACCAGCTCTACCTGTGAAACCAATCTCAGTGTATCATGTTCTTCATCACCCTGTCTACCTGTGACATCGTTCCAAGTGTATCGTGTTCATCATCACCCTCTCTGCCTGTGACACCGTCCGCAGTGTATCATGCTCTTCATCACCCTCTCTAACTGTGACAGCGTTCGCTGCGTATCATGTTCTTCATCACCCTCTCTTCGTGTGACACCGTTCTCAGTGTATCACCTTCTTCATCACCCTGTCTACCTGTGACACCGTTCCCTGCGTATCATGTTCTTCATCACCCTCTCCACCTCTGGCACCGTTACTTGTGTATCACGTTCTTCATCTCCCTCTCTACCTGTGACACTGTTCTCAGTGTATCGTGTTCTTCAGCACTCTCTCTACCTCTGACACCTTTCCCGGTGTATCATGTTCTTCATCATCCTGTCTACCTGTGACACCATTCCCAGTGTATCTTGTTCTTCATCAACTTCTCTACATGTGACACCGTTCCTCGTGTATCGTGTTCTTCATCACCCTCTCTACCAGTGATACCGTTCCCAGTGTTTCCTGTTCATCACACTTTTTCCCTGTGACACCGTTCTCAGTGTATCGTGTTCTTCATCACCCTCTGTACCTCTGACACCGTTCCCAGTGTATCGTGTTTTTCATCACCGTCTCTGCCTCTGACACCGTTCCCAGTGTATCGTGTTTTTCATCACAGTCTCTACCTCTGACACCATTCCCAGTGTATCTTGTTCTTCATCACCTTCTCTACCTGTGACACCGTTCCTCGTGTATCATGTTCTTCATCACCCTCTCTACCTGTGATACCATTCCCAGTGTTTCCTGTTCATCACACTTTTTACCTGTGACTCCGTTCTCAGTGTATCGTTTTCTTCATCACCCCATCTACCTCTGACACCGTTCCTTGTGTATCATGTTCTTCATCACCCTCTCTAACTGTGACACCGTTCCTTGTGTATCATGTTCTTCAACACAATATCTACCGTTGACACCGTTCCCAATGTATCAGGTTCATCATCACCCTCTGTACCCGTGACATGATTCTCCGTGTATCATGTTAATCATCACCCTCCCGACCCTTACACCATTCTCAGTCGATCGTGTTCTTCATCATCCTCATTAACTGTGTCACCGTTCTCGGTGTATCACGTTCTTGATCACCCTCTCTTCCTCTGGCACCGTTCTCAATGTATCGTGTGCATCATCTCCCTCTCTACCTGTGACCGAGTTCCCAGTGTATCATGTTCTTCATCACTCTCTCTTCCTGTGACACCGTTCTCAATGTATTGTGTTGGTTTTCCCCCACTCTACCTGTGACAACGTACTCAGTGGATCGTGTTCTACATCACCATTTCTACCTCTTGCACCGTTCTCTGTGTATCATGTTCTTCATCACACTCTCTACCTGTGACACCGTTCTCAGTATATCATGTTCTTCATCACCCTCTCTACCTCTGACACCGTTCTCAGTGGATCGTGTGCATCATCTCCCTCTCTACCTGTGACCGAGTTCCCAGTGTATCATGTTCTTCATCACCCTCTCCACCTCTGGCACCGTTACTTGTGTATCACGTTCTTCATCTCCCTCTCTACCTGTGACACCGTACTCAGTGTATCGTGTTCTACATCACCATTTCTAGCTCTTGCACCATTCTCTGTGTATCATGTTCTTCATCACCCTCTCTACCTGTGACTCCGTTCTCAGTCTATCATGTTCTTCATCACGCTCTCTACCTGTGAAACCTTTCTCAGTATATTGTGTTCTTCATCAACCACTCTACCTGTGAAACCTTTCTCAGTGTCTCGTGTTCTTCTGCACCGCCTCTAACTTTGACACCGTTCCCAGTGTATCGTGTTCTTCATCACCCTCTCTTCGTGTGACACCGTTCTCAGTGTATCACCTTCTTCATCACCGTGTCTGCCTGTGACACCGTCCGCAGAGTATCGTGCTCTTCATCACCCTCTCTACCTGTGACGCCATTCTCAGTGTATCGTGTTCTTCATCACCCTCTCTACCTGTGAAACCTTTCTCAGTATTTTGTGTTCTTCATCAACCTCTCTACCTGTGAAAGCTTTCTCAGTGTCTCGTGTTCTTCTGCTCCGCATCTAACTGTGACACCGTTCCCAGTGTATCTAGTTCTTCATCACCCTCTCTTCGTGTGACACCGTTCTCAGTGTATCATGTTCTTCATCACCAGCTCTACCTGTGAAACCAATCTCAGTGTATCATGTTCTTCATCACCCTGTCTACCTGTGACATCGTTCCAAGTGTATCGTGTTCATCATCACCCTCTCTGCCTGTGACACCGTCCGCAGTGTATCATGCTCTTCATCACCCTCTCTAACTGTGACAGCGTTCGCTGCGTATCATGTTCTTCATCACCCTCTCTTCGTGTGACACCGTTCTCAGTGTATCACCTTCTTCATCACCCTGTCTACCTGTGACACCGTTCCCTGCGTATCATGTTCTTCATCACCCTCTCCACCTCTGGCACCGTTACTTGTGTATCACGTTCTTCATCTCCCTCTCTACCTGTGACACTGTTCTCAGTGTATCGTGTTCTTCAGCACTCTCTCTACCTCTGACACCTTTCCCGGTGTATCATGTTCTTCATCATCCTGTCTACCTGTGACACCATTCCCAGTGTATCTTGTTCTTCATCAACTTCTCTACATGTGACACCGTTCCTCGTGTATCGTGTTCTTCATCACCCTCTCTACCAGTGATACCGTTCCCAGTGTTTCCTGTTCATCACACTTTTTCCCTGTGACACCGTTCTCAGTGTATCGTGTTCTTCATCACCCTCTGTACCTCTGACACCGTTCCCAGTGTATCGTGTTTTTCATCACCGTCTCTGCCTCTGACACCGTTCCCAGTGTATCGTGTTTTTCATCACAGTCTCTACCTCTGACACCATTCCCAGTGTATCTTGTTCTTCATCACCTTCTCTACCTGTGACACCGTTCCTCGTGTATCATGTTCTTCATCACCCTCTCTACCTGTGATACCATTCCCAGTGTTTCCTGTTCATCACACTTTTTACCTGTGACTCCGTTCTCAGTGTATCGTTTTCTTCATCACCCCATCTACCTCTGACACCGTTCCTTGTGTATCATGTTCTTCATCACCCTCTCTAACTGTGACACCGTTCCTTGTGTATCATGTTCTTCAACACAATATCTACCGTTGACACCGTTCCCAATGTATCAGGTTCATCATCACCCTCTGTACCCGTGACATGATTCTCCGTGTATCATGTTAATCATCACCCTCCCGACCCTTACACCATTCTCAGTCGATCGTGTTCTTCATCATCCTCATTAACTGTGTCACCGTTCTCGGTGTATCACGTTCTTGATCACCCTCTCTTCCTCTGGCACCGTTCTCAATGTATCGTGTGCATCATCTCCCTCTCTACCTGTGACCGAGTTCCCAGTGTATCATGTTCTTCATCACTCTCTCTTCCTGTGACACCGTTCTCAATGTATTGTGTTGGTTTTCCCCCACTCTACCTGTGACAACGTACTCAGTGGATCGTGTTCTACATCACCATTTCTACCTCTTGCACCGTTCTCTGTGTATCATGTTCTTCATCACACTCTCTACCTGTGACACCGTTCTCAGTATATCATGTTCTTCATCACCCTCTCTACCTCTGACACCGTTCTCAGTGGATCGTGTGCATCATCTCCCTCTCTACCTGTGACCGAGTTCCCAGTGTATCATGTTCTTCATCACTCTCTCTTCCTGTGACACCGTTCTCAATGTATTGTGTTGGTTTTCCCCCACTCTACCTGTGACAACGTACTCAGTGGATCGTGTTCTACATCACCATTTCTACCTCTTGCACCGTTCTCTGTGTATCATGTTCTTCATCACACTCTCTACCTGTGACACCGTTCTCAGTATATCATGTTCTTCATCACCCTCTCTACCTCTGACACCGTTCTCAGTGGATCGTGTTTGTTATCACCCACTCTACATGTGACCGTTCTCAGAGCATCGTGTTCTTACTCACCCTCTCTACCTCTGACACCATTCCCTGTGTATGCTTTTCTTCATCAACTTCTCTACCTGCTGCACCGTTCCCAGTGTATCGTGTTCCTCATCACCCTCTCTACCTGTGACACCGTTCTCAGAGTGTTACGTTCTTCATCACCCTTTCTACCTGTGACAAGGTTCCCAGTGTATCGTGTTCTTCATCTCCCTGTCTACCAGTGACACCGTTCCCAGTGTATCGTGTTCTTCATCACCCTCTCTACCTGTGACACTGTTCTCAGTGCATCGTGTTCATCATCACCCTCTCTACCTGTGACACTGTTCTCAGTGCATCGTGTTCATCATCACCCTCACTGCCTGTGACACCGTCCGCAGAGTATTGTGTTCTTCATCACTCTCTCTACCTGACACCATTCCCAGTGTATCTTGTTCTTCATCACCTTTTCTACCTGTGACACCGTTCCTCGTGTATCGTGTTCTTCATCACCCTGTCTACCTGTGACACCGTTCCCAGTTTTTCCTGTTCATCACACTTTTTACCTGTGACACCATTCGCAGTGTATCGTGTTCTTCATCACACTGTCCACCTGTGACACCGTTCCCTGCGTATCGTGTTTTTCATCACTGTCTCTACCTCTGACACCATTCCCAGTGTATCGTGTTCTTCATCACCTTCTCTACCTGTGACACCGTTCCTCGTGTATCGTGTTCATCATCACCCTCTCCATCTGTGAAGCCGTAATCAGTGTATCGTGATCTTCATCACACTGTCCACCTGTGACACCGCTCCCTGCGTATCATATTCTTCATCACCCTCTCTACCTGTGAAACCTTTCTCAGTGTCTCGTGTTCTTCTGCACCGCATCTAACTGTGACACCGTTCCCAGTGTATCTTGTTCTTCATCACCCTCTCTTCGTGTGACACCGTTCTCAGTGTATCACCTTCTTCATCACCCTGTCTACCTGTGACACAGTTCCCTGCGTGTCATGTTCTTCATCACCCTCTCTACCTCTGGCACCGTTAATTGTGTATCACGTTGTTCACACCCTCTCTACCTGTGACGCCGTTCTCAGTGTATCGTGTTCTTCATCACCCTGTCTACCTGTGACACAGTTCCCTGCGTATCATGTTCTTCATCACCCTGTCTACCTCTGGCACCGTTAGTTGTGTATCACGTTCTTCATCACCCTCTCTACCTGTGACGCCGTTCTCAGTGTATCATGTTCTTCATCATTAGCTCTACCTGTGAAACCAATCTCAGTGTATCATGTTCTTCATCACCGTGTCTGCCTGTGACACCGTCCGCAGAGTATCGTGCTCTTCATCACCCTCTCTACCTGTGACGCCATTCTCAGTGTATCGTGTTCTTCATCACCCTCTCTACCTGTGAAACCTTTCTCAGTATTTTGTGTTCTTCATCAACCTCTCTACCTGTGAAAGCTTTCTCAGTGTCTCGTGTTCTTCTGCACCGCATCTAACTGTGACACCGTTCCCAGTGTATCTAGTTCTTCATCACCCTCTCTTCGTGTGACACCGTTCTCAGTGTATCACCTTCTTCATCACCCTGTCTACCTGTGACACAGTTCCCTTCGTATCATGTTCTTCATCACCCTCTCTACTTCTGGCACCATTAATTGTGTATCACGTTCTTCATCACCCTCTCTACCTGTGACACCGTTCTCAGTGTATCATGTTCTTCATCACCAGCTCTACCTGTGAAACCAATCTCAGTGTATCATGTTCTTCATCACCCTGTCTACCTGTGACATCGTTCCAAGTGTATCGTGTTCATCATCACCCTCTCTGCCTGTGACACCGTCCGCAGTGTATCATGCTCTTCATCACCCTCTCTACCTGTGACAGCGTTCGCTGCGTATCATGTTCTTCATCACCCTCTCTACCTGTGAAACCAATCTCAGTGTATCATGTTCTTCATCACCATCTCTACCTGTGAAACCAATCTCAGTGTATCATGTTCTTCATCACCCTGCCTACCTGTGACACCATTCCCAGTGTATCATGTTCTTCATCACTCTCTCTTCCTGTGACACCGTTCTCAATGTATTGTGTTGGTTTTCACCCACTCTACCTGTGACACTGTACTCAGTGTATCGTGTTCTACATCACCATTTCTAGCTCTTGCACCATTCTCTGTGTATCATGTTCTTCATCACCCTCTCTACCTGTGACTCCGTTCTCAGTCTATCATGTTCTTCATCACGCTCTCTACCTGTGAAACCTTTCTCAGTATATTGTGTTCTTCATCAACCACTCTACCTGTGAAACCTTTCTCAGTGTCTCGTGTTCTTCTGCACCGCCTCTAACTTTGACACCGTTCCCAGTGTATCGTGTTCTTCATCACCCTCTCTTCGTGTGACACCGTTCTCAGTGTATCACCTTCTTCATCACCCTGTCTACCTGTGACACCGTTCCCTGCGTATCATGTTCTTCATCACCCTCTCCACCTCTGGCACCGTTACTTGTGTATCACGTTCTTCATCTCCCTCTCTACCTGTGACACCGTACTCAGTGTATCGTGTTCTACATCACCATTTCTAGCTCTTGCACCATTCTCTGTGTATCATGTTCTTCATCACCCTCTCTACCTGTGACTCCGTTCTCAGTCTATCATGTTCTTCATCACGCTCTCTACCTGTGAAACCTTTCTCAGTATATTGTGTTCTTCATCAACCACTCTACCTGTGAAACCTTTCTCAGTGTCTCGTGTTCTTCTGCACCGCCTCTTACTTTGACACCGTTCCCAGTGTATCGTGTTCTTCATCACCCTCTCTTCGTGTGACACCGTTCTCAGTGTATCACCTTCTTCATCACCGTGTCTGCCTGTGACACCGTCCGCAGAGTATCGTGCTCTTCATCACCCTCTCTACCTGTGACGCCATTCTCAGTGTATCGTGTTCTTCATCACCCTCTCTACCTGTGAAACCTTTCTCAGTATTTTGTGTTCTTCATCAACCTCTCTACCTGTGAAAGCTTTCTCAGTGTCTCGTGTTCTTCTGCACCGCATCTAACTGTGACACCGTTCCCAGTGTATCTAGTTCTTCATCACCCTCTCTTCGTGTGACACCATTCTCAGTGTATCACCTTCTTCATCACCCTGTCTACCTGTGACACAGTTCCCTTCGTATCATGTTCTTCATCACCCTCTCTACCTCTGGCACCGTTAATTGTGTATCACGTTCTTCATCACCCTCTCTACCTGTGACACCGTTCTCAGTGTATCATGTTCTTCATCACCAGCTCTACCTGTGAAACCAATCTCAGTGTATCATGTTCTTCATCACCCTGTCTACCTGTGACATCGTTCCAAGTGTATCGTGTTCATCATCACCCTCTCTGCCTGTGACACCGTCCGCAGTGTATCATGCTCTTCATCACCCTGTCTACCTGTGACAGCGTTCGCTGCGTATCATGTTCTTCATCACCCTCTCTACCAGTGAAACCAATCTCAGTGTATCATGTTCTTCATCACCATCTCTACCTGTGAAACCAATCTCAGTGTATCATGTTCTTCATCACCCTGCCTACCTGTGACACCATTCCCAGTGTATCATGTTCTTCATCACTCTCTCTTCCTGTGACACCGTTCTCAATGTATTGTGTTGGTTTTCACCCACTCTACCTGTGACACCGTACTCAGTGTATCGTGTTCTACATCACCATTTCTAGCTCTTGCACCATTCTCTGTGTATCATGTTCTTCATCACCCTCTCTACCTGTGACTCCGTTCTCAGTCTATCATGTTCTTCATCACGCTCTCTACCTGTGAAACCTTTCTCAGTATATTGTGTTCTTCATCAACCACTCTACCTGTGAAACCTTTCTCAGTGTCTCGTGTTCTTCTGCACCGCCTCTAACTTTGACACCGTTCCCAGTGTATCGTGTTCTTCATCACCCTCTCTTCGTGTGACACCGTTCTCAGTGTATCACCTTCTTCATCACCCTGTCTACCTGTGACACCGTTCCCTGCGTATCATGTTCTTCATCACCCTCTCCACCTCTGGCACCGTTACTTGTGTATCACGTTCTTCATCTCCCTCTCTACCTGTGACACTGTTCTCAGTGTATCGTGTTCTTCATCATCCTGTCTACCTGTGACACCATTCCCAGTGTATCTTGTTCTTCATCAACTTCTCTACATGTGACACCGTTCCTCGTGTATCGTGTTCTTCATCACCCTCTCTACCAGTGATACCTTTCCCAGTGTTTCCTGTTCATCACACTTTTTCCCTGTGACACCGTTCTCAGTGTATCGTGTTCTTCATCACCCTCTGTACCTCTGACACCGTTCCCAGTGTATCGTGTTTTTCATCACCGTCTCTGCCTCTGACACCATTCCCAGTGTATCTTGTTCTTCATCACCCTCTCTACCTGTGATACCATTCCCAGTGTTTCCTGTTCATCACACTTTTTACCTGTGACTCCGTTCTCAGTGTATCGTTTTCTTCATCACCCCATCTACCTCTGACACCGTTCCTTGTGTATCATGTTCTTCATCACCCTCTCTAACTGTGACACCGTTCCTTGTGTATCATGTTCTTCAACACAATATCTACCGTTGACACCGTTCCCAATGTATCAGGTTCATCATCACCCTCTGTACCCGTGACATGATTCTCCGTGTATCATGTTAATCATCACCCTCCCGACCCTTACACCATTCTCAGTCGATCGTGTTCTTCATCATCCTCATTAACTGTGTCACCGTTCTCGGTGTATCACGTTCTTGATCACCCTCTCTTCCTCTGGCACCGTTCTCAATGTATCGTGTGCATCATCTCCCTCTCTACCTGTGACCGAGTTCCCAGTGTATCATGTTCTTCATCACTCTCTCTTCCTGTGACACCGTTCTCAATGTATTGTGTTGGTTTTCCCCCACTCTACCTGTGACAACGTACTCAGTGGATCGTGTTCTACATCACCATTTCTACCTCTTGCACCGTTCTCTGTGTATCATGTTCTTCATCACACTCTCTACCTGTGACACCGTTCTCAGTATATCATGTTCTTCATCACCCTCTCTACCTCTGACACCGTTCTCAGTGGATCGTGTGCATCATCTCCCTCTCTACCTGTGACCGAGTTCCCAGTGTATCATGTTCTTCATCACTCTCTCTTCCTGTGACACCGTTCTCAATGTATTGTGTTGGTTTTCCCCCACTCTACCTGTGACAACGTACTCAGTGGATCGTGTTCTACATCACCATTTCTACCTCTTGCACCGTTCTCTGTGTATCATGTTCTTCATCACCCTCTCTACCTGTGACACTGTTCTCAGTGCATCGTGTTCATCATCACCCTCTCTACCTGTGACACCATCGGCAGGTTATTGTGTTCTTCATCACCCTCTCTACCTGTGACGCCGTTCTCAGTGTATTGTGTTCTTCATCACCCTCTCTACCTGTGACACCGTTCTCAGTGTATCGTGTTCTTCATCACTCTGTCTACCTGTGACAGCGTTCGCTCCGTATCATGTTCTTCATCACCTTCTCTACCTGTGAAACCAATCTCAGTGTATCATGTTCTTCATCACCCGCTCTACCTGTGAAACCAATCTCAGTGTATCTCGTTCTTCATCACCCTGTCTACCTGTGACATCGTTCCCAGTGTATCGTGTTCTTCAGCACTCTCTCTACCTCTGACACCTTTCCCGGTGTATCATGTTCTTCATCATCCTGTCTACCTGTGACACCATTCCCAGTGTATCTTGTTCTTCATCAACTTCTCTACATGTGACACCGTTCCTCGTGTATCGTGTTCTTCATCACCCTCTGTACCTCTGACACCGTTCCCAGTGTATCGTGTTTTTCATCACCGTCTCTGCCTCTGACACCGTTCTCAATGTATTGTGTTGGTTTTCCCCCACTCTACCTGTGACAACGTACTCAGTGGATCGTGTTCTACATGACCATTTCTACCTCTTGCACCGTTCTCTGTGTATCATGTTCTTCATCACACTCTCTACCTGTGACACCGTTCTCAGTATATCATGTTCTTCATCACCCTCTCTACCTCTGACACCGTTCTCAGTGGATCGTGTTTGTTATCACCCACTCTACATGTGACCGTTCTCAGAGCATCGTGTTCTTACTCACCCTCTCTACCTCTGACACCATTCCCTGTGTATGCTTTTCTTCATCAACTTCTCTACCTGCTGCACCGTTCCCAGTGTATCGTGTTCCTCATCACCCTCTCTACTTGTGACACCGTTCTCAGAGTATTACGTTCTTCATCACCCTGTCTACCTGTGACAAGGTTCCCAGTGTATCGTGTTCTTCATCTCCCTGTCTACCAATGACACCGTTCCCAGTGCACTGTGTTCTTCATCACCCTCTCTACCTGTGACACCGTTCTCAGTGTATCGTGTTCATCATCACCCTCTCTGCCTGTGACACCATCGGCAGAGTATTGTGTTCATCATCACCCTCTCTACCTGTGAAGCCGTTCTCAGTGTATCGTGTTCTTCATCACCCTCTCTACCTGTGAAACCAATCTCAGTGTATCTCGTTCTTCATCACCCTGCCTAACTGTGACACCGTTCCCAGTGTATCGTTCTTCATCACTCTCTCCACCTGTGACACCATTCCCTGCGTATCATGTACTTCATCACCCTCTCTACCTGTGAAACCTTTCTCAGTATATTGTGTTCTTCATCAACCTCTCTACCTGTGAAACCTTTCTCAGTGTCTCGTGTTCTTCTGCACCGCCTCTAACTGTGACACCGTTCCCTGTGTATCGTGTTCTTCATCACCCTCTCTTCGTGTGACACCGTTCTCAGTGTATCTCCTTCTTCATCACCCTGTCTACCTGTGACACCGTTCCCTGCATATCATGTTCTTCATCACCCTCTCTACCACTGGCACCGTTACTTGTGTATCATGTTCTTCATCACCCTCTCTACCTGTGACACCGTTCTCAGTGTATCGTGTTCTTCAGCATTCTCTCTGCCTCTGACACCTTTCCCAGTGTATCATGTTCTTCATCATCCTGTCTACTTGTGACACCGTTCCCAGTGTATTGTGTTTTTCATCACTGTCTCTACCTCTGACACCATTCCCAGTGTATCTTGTTCTACATCAACTTCTCTAACTGTGACACCGTTCCTCGTGTATCGTGTTCTTCATCAACCTCTCTACCTGTGATACCGTTCCCAGTGTTTCCTGTACATCACACTTTTTACCTGTGACACCGTTCTCAGTGTATCTTGTTCTTCATCACCCTCTGTACCTCTGACACCGTTCCCAGTGTATCGTGTTTTTCATCACCGTCTCTGCCTCTGTCACCGTTCGCAGTGTATCGTCTTCTTCATCACCTTCTCTACTTGTGACACCGTTCCTCGTGTATCGTGTTCTTCATCACCCTCTCTACCTGTCATACCATTCCCAGTATTTCCTGTACATCACACTTTTTACCTGTGACACCGTTCTCAGTGTATCTTGTTCTTCATCACCCTCTGTACCTCTGACACCGTTCCCAGTGTATCGTGTTTTTCATCACCGTCTCTGCCTCTGTCACCGTTCGCAGTGTATCGTCTTCTTCATCACCTTCTCTACCTCTGACACCGTTCCTTGTGTATCATATTCTTCATCACCCTCTCTAACTGTGACACCGTTCCTTGGGTATCATGTTCTTCAACACAATATCTACCATTGACACCATTCCCAGTGTATCAGGTTCATCATCACCGTCTCAACCTGTGACACCGTTCGCAGTGTATTGTTTTCTTCATCACCTTCTCTACTTGTTGCACCGTTCCCAGTGTATCTTGTTCTTCATCACCCTCTGTACCTGTGACATGATTCTCCGTGTATCATGTTAATCATCACCCTCCCGACCTCTTACACCATTCACAGTCTATCGTGTTCTTCATCATCCTCACTAACTGTATCACCGTTCTCGGTGTATCACTTTCTTGATCACCCTCTCTTCCTTTGGCACCGTTCTCAGTGTATCGTGTTCTTCATAACTCTCTCTTCCTGTGAAACTGTTCTCAATGTATTGTGTTGGTTTTCACCCACTCTACCTGTGACATCGTACTCAGTGTATCGTGTTCTTCATCACCATTTCTACCTCTTGCACCGTTCTCTGTGTATCATGTTCTTCATCACCCTCTCTACCTGTGACACCGTTCTCAGTATATCATGTTCTTCATCACCCTCTCTAACTGTCACACCGTTCTCAGTGGATCGTGTTTGTTATCACCCACTCTACATGTGACCGTTCTCAGTGCATCGTGTTCTTACTCACCCTCTCTACCTCTGACAGCATTCCCTGTGTATGCTTTTCTTCATCAACTTCTCTACCTGCTGCACCGTTCCCAGTGTATCGTGTTCCTCATCACCCTCTCTACCAGTGACACCGTTCTCAGAGTATTACGTTCTTCATCACCCTGTCGACCTGTGACAAGGTTCCCAGTGTATCGTGTTCTTCATCTCCCTGTCTACCAGTGACACCGTTCTCAGTGTACTGTGTTCTTCATCACCCTCTCTACCTGTGACACCGTTCCCAGTGTACTGTGTTCATCATCACCCTCTCTACCTATGACGCCGTTCTCAGTGTATCGTGTTCTTCATCACTCTGTCTACCTGTGACAGCGTTCGCTGCCTATCATGTTCTTCATAACCCGCTCTACCTGTGAAACCAATCTCAGTGTATCTCGTTCTTCATCACCCTGTCTACCTGTGACACCGTTCCCAGTGTATTGTGTTCTTCATCACCCTCTCCACCTGTGACGCCGTAATCAGTGTATCGTGTTCTTCATCACCCTGTCCACCTGTGACACCATTCCCTGCGTATCATGTACTTCATCACCCTCTCTACCTGTGAAACCTTTCTCAGTATATTGTTTTCTTCATCAACCTGTCTACCTGTGAAACCTTTCTCAATGTCTCGTGTTCTTCTGCACCGCCTCTAAATGTGACACCGTTCTCTGTGTATCATGTTCTTCATCACCCTCTCTTCTTGTGACACCGTTCTCAGTATATCATGTTCTTCATCACCCTCCCTACCTGTCACACCGTTCTCAGTGGATCATGTTTGTTATCATCCACTCTACCTGTGACCCCGTTCTCAGAGCATCGTGTTCTTACTCACCCTCTCTACCTCTGACACCATTCCCTGTTTATGCTTTTCTTCATCAACTTCTCTATCTGCTGCACCATTCCCAGTGTATCGTGTTCCTCATCACCCTCTCTACTTGTGACACCGTTCTCAGAGTATTACGTTCTTCATCACCCTGTCTACCTGTGACAAGGTTCCCAGTGTATCGTGTTCTTCATCTCCCTGTCTACCAGTGACACCGTTCCCAGTGTACTGTGTTCTTCATCACCCTCTCTACCTGTGACACTGTTCTCAGTGTATCGTGTTCATCATCACCCTCTCTACCTGTGACGCCGTTCTCAGTGTATCGTGTTCTTCATCACTCTGTCTACCTGTGACAGCGTTCGCTGCGCATCATGTTCTTCATCACCCTCTCTACCTGTGAAACCAATCTCAGTGTATCATGTTCTTCATCACCCGCTCTACCTGTGAAACCAATTTCAGTGTATCTCGTTCTTCATCACCCTGCCTAACTGTGACACCGTTCCCAGTGTATCGTGTTCTTCAACACCCTCTCCACCTGTGACGCCGTAATCAGTGTATCGTGTTCTTCATCACCCTGTCCACCTGTGACACCATTCCCTGCGTATCATGTACTTCATCACCCTCTCTACCTGTGAAACCTTTCTCAGTATATTGTGTTCTTCATCAACCTCTCTACCTGTGAAACCTTTCTCAGTGTCTCGTGTTCTTCTGCACCGCCTCTAACTGTGACACCGTTCCCTGTGTATCGTGTTCTTCATCACCCTCTCTTCATGTGACACCGTTCTCAGTGTATCTCCTTCTTCATCACCCTGTCTACCTGTGACACCGTTCCCTGCGTATCATGTTCTTCATCACCCTCTCTACCTGTGACACTGTTCTCAGTGTATAGTGTTCTTCAGCACTCTCTCTACCTGTGACACCGTTCTAAGTGTATCGTGTTCTTCAGCACTCTCTCTGCCTCTGACACCGTTCCCAGTGTATTGTGTTTTTCATCACTGTCTCTACCTCTGACACCATTCCCAGTGTATCTTGTTCTTCATCTCCCTGTCTACCAGTGACACCGTTCCCAGTGTACTGTGTTCTTCATCACCCTCTCTACCTGTGACACTGTTCTCAGAGCATCGTGTTCATCATCACCCTCTCTACCTGTGACGCCGTTCTCAGTGTATCGTGTTCTTCATCACTCTGTCTACCTGTGACAGCGTTCGCTGCGTATCATGTTCTTCATCACCCTCTCTACCTGTGAAACCAATCTCAGTGTATCATGTTCTTCATCACCCGCTCTACCTGTGAAACCAATTTCAGTGTATCTCGTTCTTCATCACCCTGCCTAACTGTGACACCGTTCCCAGTGTATCGTGTTCTTCATCACCCTCTCCACCTGTGACGCCGTAATCAGTGTATCGTGTTCTTCATCACCCTGTCCACCTGTGACACCATTCCCTGCGTATCATGTACTTCATCACCCTCTCTACCTGTGAAACCTTTCTCAGTATATTGTTTTCTTCATCAACCTCTCTACCTGTGACACCGTTCTCAGTGTATCTCCTTCTTCATCACCCTGTCTACCTGTGACACCGTTCCCTGCGTATCATGTTCTTCATCACCCTCTCTACCACTGGCACCGTTACTTGTGTATCATGTTCTTCATCACCCTCTCTACCTGTGACACCGTTCTCAGTGTATCTCCTTCTTCATCACCCTGTCTACCTGTGACACCGTTCCCTGCGTATCATGTTCTTCATCACCCTCTCTACCACTGGCACCGTTACTTGTGTATCATGTTCTTCATCACCCTCTCTACCTGTGACACCGTTCTCAGTGTATCGTGTTCTTCAGCACTCTCTCTGCCTCAAACACCCTTCCCAGTGTATCATGTTCTTCATCATCCTGTCTACTTGTGACACCGTTCCCAGTGTATTCTGTTTTTCATCACTGTCTCTACCTCTGACACCATTCCCAGTGTATCTTGTTCTTCATCACCTTCTCTACCTGTGACACCGTTCCTCGTGTATCGTGTTCTTCATCAGCCTCTCTACCTGTGATACCGTTCCCAGTGTTTCCTGTACATCACACTTTTTACCTGTGACACCGTTCTCAGTGTATCTTGTTCTTCATCACCCTCTGTACCTCTGACACCGTTCCCAGTGTATCGTGTTTTTCATCACCGTCTCTGCCTCTGTCACCGTTCGCAGTGTATCGTCTTCTTCATCACCTTCTCTACTTGTGACACCGTTCCTCGTGTATCGTGTTCTTCATCACCCTCTCTACCTGTGATACCATTCCCAGTATTTCCTGTTCATCACACTTTTTACCTGTGACACCGTTCTCAGTGTATCGTTTTCTTCATCACCCCGTCTACCTCTGACACCGTTCCTTGTGTGTCATGTTCTTCATCACCCTCTCTAACTGTGACACCGTTCCTTGTGTATCATGTTCTTCAACACAATATCTACCGTTGACACCATTCCCAGTGTATCAGGTTCATCATCACCGTCTCAACCTTTGACACCGTTCGCAGTGTATTGTTTTCTTCATCACCTTCTCTACCTGTTGCACCGTTCCCAGAGTATCTTGTTCTTCATCACCCTCTGTACCTGTGACATGATTCTCCGTGTATCATGTTAATCATCACCCTCCCGAACTCTTTCACCATTCTCAGTCTATCGTGTTCTTCATCATCCTCACTAACTGTATCACCGTTCTCGGTGTATCACTTTCTTGATCACCCTCTCTTCCTTTGGCACCGTTCTCTGTGTATCATGTTCTTCATCACCCTCTCTACCTGTGACACCGTACTCAGTATATCATGTTCTTCATCACCCTCTCTAACTGTCACACCGTTCTCAGTGGATCGTGTTAGTTATCACCCTCTCTACCTGTGACACCGTTCTCAGAGCATCGTGTTCTTACTCACCCTCTCTACCGCTGACAGCATTCCCTGTGTATGCTTTTCTTCATCAACTTCTCTACCTGCTGTACCGTTCCCAGTGTATCGTGTTCCTCATCACCCTCTCTACTTGTGACACCGTTCTCAGAGTATTACGTTCTTCATCACCCTGTCTACCTGTGACAAGGTTCCCAGTGTATCGTGTTCATCATCACCCTCTCTACCTGTGACACCATCGGCAGAGTAATGTGTTCATCATCACCCTCTCTACCTGTGACGCCGTTCTCAGTGTATCGTGTTCTTCATCACTCTGTCTACCTGTGACAGCGTTCGCTGCGTATCATGTTCTTCATCACCCTCTCTACCTGTGAAACCAATCTCAGTGTATCATGTTCTTCATCACCCGCTCTACCTGTGAAACCAATTTCAGTGTATCTCGTTCTTCATCACCCTGCCTAACTGTGACACCATTCCCAGTGTATCGTGTTCTTCATCACCCTGTCCACCTGTGACACCATTCCCTGCGTATCATGTACTTCATCACCCTCTCTACCTGTGAAACCTTTCTCAGTATATTGTGTTCTTCATCAACCTCTCTACCTGTGAAACCTTTCTCAGTGTCTCGTGTTCTTCTGCACCGCCTCTAACTGTGACACCGTTCTCTGTGTATCGTGTTCTTCATCACCCTCTCTTCGTGTGACAGTGTATCTCCTTCTTCATCACCCTGTCTAACTGTGACACCGTTCCCTGCGTATCATGTTCTTCATCACCCTCTCTACCACTGGCACCGTTACTTGTGTATCATGTTCTTCATCACTCTCTCTACCTGTGACACCGTTCTCAGTGTATCGTGTTCTTCAGCACTCTCTCTGCCTCTGACACCTTTCCCAGTGTATCATGTTCTTCATCATCCTGTCTACCTGTGACACCGTTCCCAGTGTATTCTGTTTTTCATCACTGTCTCTACCTCTGACACCATTCCCAGTGTATCTTGTTCTTCATCACCTTCTCTACCTGTGACACCGTTCCTCGTGTATCGTGTTCTTCATCAGCCTCTCTACCTGTGATACCGTTCCAAGTGTTTCCTGTACATCACACTTTTTACCTGTGACACCGTTCTCAGTGTATCTTGTTCTTCATCACCCTCTGTACCTCTGACACCGTTCCCAGTGTATCGTGTTTATCATCACCGTCTCTGCCTCTGTCAACGTTCGCAGTGCATCGTCTTCTTCATCACCTTCTCTACTTGTGACACCGTTCCTCGTGTATCGTGTTCTTCATCACCCTCTCTACCTGTGATACCATTCCCAGTATTTCCTGTTCATCACACTTTTTACCTGTGACACCGTTCTCAGTGTATCGTTTTCTTCATCACCCCGTCTACCTCTGACACCGTTCCTTGTGTATCATGTTCTTCATCACCCTCTCTAACTGTGACACCGTTCCTTGTGTATCATGTTCTTCAACACAATATCTACCGTTGACACCATTCCCAGTTTATCAGGTTCATCATCACCGTCTCAACCTTTGACACCGTTCGCAGTGTATTGTTTTCTTCATCACCTTCTCTACTTGTTGCACCGTTCCCAGTGTATCTTGTTCTTCATCACCCTCTGTACCTGTGACATGATTCTCCGTGTATCATGTTAATCATCACCCTCCCGACCTCTTACACCATTCTCAGTCTATCGTGTTCTTCATCATCCTCACTAACTGTATCACCGTTCTCGTTGTATCACTTTCTTGATCACCCTCTCTTCCTTTGGCACCGTTCTCAGTGTATCGTGTTCTTCATAACTCTCTCTTCCTGTGACACCGTTCTCAATGTATTGTGTTGGTTTTCACCCACTCTACCTGTGACATCGTACTCAGTGTATCGTGTTCTTCATCACCCTCTCTAACTGTCACACCGTTCTCAGTGGATCGTGTTTGTTATCACCCTCTCTACCTGTGACACCATTCTCAAAGCATCGTGTTCTTACTCACCCTCTCTACCTCTGACAGCATTCCCTGTGTATGCTTTTCTTCATCAACTTCTCTACCTGCTGTACCGTTCCCAGTGTATCGTGTTCCTCATCACCCTCTCTACTTGTGACACCGTTCTCAGAGTATTACGTTCTTCATCACCCTGTCTACCTGTGACAAGGTTCCCAGTGTATCGTGTTCATCATCACCCTCTCTACCTGTGACACCATCGGCAGAGTAATGTGTTCATCATCACCCTCTCTACCTGTGACGCCGTTCTCAGTGTATCGTGTTCTTCATCACTCTGTCTACCTGTGACAGCGTTCGCTGCGTATCATGTTCTTCATCACCCTCTCTACCTGTGAAACCAATCTCAGTGTATCATGTTCTTCATCACCCGCTCTACCTGTGAAACCAATTTCAGTGTATCTCGTTCTTCATCACCCTGCCTAACTGTGACACCATTCCCAGTGTATCGTGTTCTTCATCACCCTGTCCACCTGTGACACCATTCCCTGCGTATCATGTACTTCATCACCCTCTCTACCTGTGAAACCTTTCTCAGTATATTGTGTTCTTCATCAACCTCTCTACCTGTGAAACCTTTCTCAGTGTCTCGTGTTCTTCTGCACCGCCTCTAACTGTGACACCGTTCCCTGTGTATCGTGTTCTTCATCACCCTCTCTTCGTGTGACAGTGTATCTCCTTCTTCATCACCCTGTCTAACTGTGACACCGTTCCCTGCGTATCATGTTCTTCATCACCCTCTCTACCACTGGCACCGTTACTTGTGTATCATGTTCTTCATCACCCTCTCTACCTGTGACACCGTTCTCAGTGTATCGTGTTCTTCAGCACTCTCTCTGCCTCTGACACCTTTCCCAGTGTATCATGTTCTTCATCATCCTGTCTACCTGTGACACCGTTCCCAGTGTATTCTGTTTTTCATCACTGTCTCTACCTCTGACACCATTCCCAGTGTATCTTGTTCTTCATCACCTTCTCTACCTGTGACACCGTTCCTCGTGTATCGTGTTCTTCATCAGCCTCTCTACCTGTGATACCGTTCCAAGTGTTTCCTGTACATCACACTTTTTACCTGTGACACCGTTCTCAGTGTATCTTGTTCTTCATCACCCTCTGTACCTCTGACACCGTTCCCAGTGTATCGTGTTTATCATCACCGTCTCTGCCTCTGTCAACGTTCGCAGTGTATCGTCTTCTTCATCACCTTCTCTACTTGTGACACCATTCCTCGTGTATCGTGTTCTTCATCACCCTCTCTACCTGTGATACCATTCCCAGTATTTCCTGTTCATCACACTTTTTACCTGTGACACCGTTCTCAGTGTATCGTTTTCTTCATCACCCCGTCTACCTCTGACACCGTTCCTTGTGTATCATGTTCTTCATCACCCTCTCTAACTGTGACACCGTTCCTTGTGTATCATGTTCTTCAACACAATATCTACCGTTGACACCATTCCCAGTTTATCAGGTTCATCATCACCGTCTCAACCTTTGACACCGTTCGCAGTGTATTGTTTTCTTCATCACCTTCTCTACTTGTTGCACCGTTCCCAGTGTATCTTGTTCTTCATCACCCTCTGTACCTGTGACATGATTCTCCGTGTATCATGTTAATCATCACCCTCCCGACCTCTTACACCATTCTCAGTCTATCGTGTTCTTCATCATCCTCACTAACTGTATCACCGTTCTCGTTGTATCACTTTCTTGATCACCCTCTCTTCCTTTGGCACCGTTCTCAGTGTATCGTGTTCTTCATAACTCTCTCTTCCTGTGACACCGTTCTCAATGTATTGTGTTGGTTTTCACCCACTCTACCTGTGACATCGTACTCAGTGTATCGTGTTCTTCATCACCATTTTTACCTTTTGCACCGTTCTCTGTGTATCATGTTCTTCATCACCCTCTCTACCTGTCACACCGTTCTCAGTGGATCGTGTTTGTTATCACCCACTCTACCTGTCACCCCGTTCTCAGAGCATCGTGTTCTTACTCACCCTCTCTACCTCTGACACCATTCCCTGTGTATCCTTTTCTTCATCAACTTCTCTACATGCTGTACCGTTCCCAGTGTATCGTGTTCCTCATCACCCTTTCTACCTGTGAAACCAATCTCAGTGTATCTCGTTCTTCATCACCCTGCCTAACTGTGACACCGTTCCCAGTGTATCGTGTTTTTCATCACCGTCTCTACCTCTGACACCGTTCCCAGTGTATCGTGTTCTTCATCACCTTCTCTACTTGTGACACCGTTCCTCGTGTATCGTGTTCTTCATCACCCTCTCTACCTGTGATACCATTCCCAGTTTTTCCTGTTCATCACACTTTTTACCTGTGACACCGTTCACAGTGTATCTTGTTCTTCATCACCCTCTGTACCTGTGACATGATTCTCCATGTATCATGTTAATCATCACACTCCCGACCTCTTACACCATTCTCAGTCTATCGTGTTCTTAATCATCCTCACTAACTGTGTCACCGTTCTCGGTGTATCACGTTCTTGAACACCCTCTCTTCCTCTGGCACCGTTCTCAGTGTATCGTGTGCATTATCTCCCTCACTACCTGTGCCAGAGTTCCCAGTGTATCATGTTCTTCATCACTCTCTCTTCCTGTGACACCGTTCTCAATGTATTGTGTTGGTTTTCACCCACTCTACCTGTGACACAGTACTCAGTGTATCGTGTTCTACATCACCATTTCTACCTCTTGCACCGTTCTCTGTGTATCATGTTCTTCATCACCCTCTCTACCTGTGACACCGTTCTCAGTATATCATGTTCTTCATCACCCTCTCTACCTGTGACACCGTTCTCAGTATATCATGTTCTTCATCACCCTCTCTACCTGTGACACCGTTCTCAGTAGATCATGTTCTTCGTCACCCTCTCTAACTGTCACACCATTCTCAGTGGATCGTGTTTGTTATCATCCACTCTACACGTGACCGTTCTCAGAGCATCGTGTTCTTACTCACCCTCTCTACCTCTGACACCATTCCCTGTGTATGCTTTTCTTCATCAACTTCTCTACCTGCTGCACCGTTCCCAGTGTATCGTGTTCCTCGTCACCCTTTCTACCTGTGACACCGTTCTCAGAGTATTACGTTCTTCATCACCCTGTCTAACTGTGACACGGTTCCCAGTGTACTGTGTTCTTCATCACCCTGTCTACCTGTGACACCATCGGCAGAGTATTGTGTTCATCATCACCCTCTCTACCTGTGGCACCGTTCCCAGTGTATTATTTTCTTCATCACCCTCTCTACCTGTGACTACATGCTCAGTGTATCGTGTTCTTCATCTCTCTGTCTACCTGTGACAGCGTTCGCTGCATATCATGTTCTTCATCACCCACTCTACCTGTGAAACCAATCTCAGGGTATCTCGTTCTTCATCACCCTGCCTAACTGTGACACCGTTCCCAGTGTATCGTGTTCTTCATCACCCTCTCCACCGGTAACGCCGTAATCAGTGTATCGTGTTCTTCATCAACCTCTCTAACTGTGAAACCTTTCTCAGTGTCTCGTGTTCTTCTGCACCGCCTCTAACTGTGACACCGTTCCCAGTGTATCGTGTTCTTCATCACCCTCTCTTCGTGTGACACCGTTCTCAGTGTATCACCTTCTTCATCACCCTGTCTACCTGTGACACCGTTTCCTGCGTATCATGTTCTTCAGCACTCTCTCTACCTCTGACACCTTTCCCAGTGTATCATGTTCTTCATCATCCTGTGTTCCTGTGACACCGTTCCCAGTGTATCGTGTTTTTCATCACTGTCTCTACCTCTGACACCATTCCCAGTGTATCTTGTTCTTCATCACCTTCTCTACCTCTGACACCGTTCCTTGTGTATCACGTTCTTCATCAACCTCTCTAACTGTGACACCGTTCCTTGTGTATCATGTTCTTCAACACAATATCTACCGTTGACACCGTTCCCAGTGTATCAGGTTCATCATCACCATCTCGACCTGTGACACCGTTCGCAGTGTATTGTTTTCTTCATCACCTTCACTACCCGTTGCACCGTTCCCGGTGTATCTTGTTCTTCATCACCCTCTGTACCTGTGACATGATTCTCCGTGTATCATGTTATTCATCACCCTCCCGACCTCTTACACCATTCTCAGTCTATCGTGTTTTTCATCATCCTCACCAACTGTGTCACCGTTCTTGGTGTATCACGTTCTTGATCACCCTCTCGTCCTCTGGCACCGTTCTCAGTGTATCGTGTGCATCATCTCCCTCTCTACCTGTGCCAGAGTTCCCAGTGTATCATGTTCTTCATCACTCTCTCTTCCTGTGACACCGTTCTCAATGTATTGTGTTGGTTTTCACCCACTCTACCTGTGACACAGTACTCAGTGTATCGTGTTCTACATCACCATTTCTACCTCTTGCACCGTTCTCTGTGTATCATGTTCTTCATCACCCTCTCAACCTGTGACACCGTTCTCAGTGGATCGTGTTTCTTATCATCCACTCTACCTGTGACCCCGTTCTCAGAGCATCGTGTTCTTACTCACACTCTCTACCTCTGACACCATTCCCTGTGTATGCTTTTCTTCATCAACTTCTCTACCTGCTGCACCGTGCCCAGTGTATCGTGTTCATCATCACCCTCTCTACCTGTGACACCGTTCTCAGAGTATTACGTTCTTCATCACCCTGTCTACCTGTTACACGGTTCCCAGTGTATCGTGTTCTTCATCACCCTGTCTTCCAGTGACACCGTTCCCAGTGTACTGTGTTCTTCATCACCCTCTCTACCTGTGACACCGTTCTCAGTGTATTGTTTTCTTCATCACCCTCTCTGCCTGTGACTCCGTTCTCAGTGTATCGTGTTCTTCATCACTCTGTCTACCTGTGACAGCGTTCGCTGCGTATCATGTTCTTCATCACCCTCTCTACCTGTGAAACCAATCTCAGTGTATCATGTTCTTCATCACCCTGTCTACCTGTGACACCGTTCCCAGTGTATCACCTTCTTCATCACCCTGTCTACCTCTGACACCGTTCCCTGCGTATCATGTTCTTCATCACCCTCTCTACCACTGGCACCGTTACTTGTGTATCACGTTCTTCATCACCCTCTCTACCTCTGGCACCGTTACTTGTGTATCACGTTCTTCATCACTCTCTCTACCTGTGACACTGTTCCCAGTGTATCATGTTCTTCATCATCCTATCTACCTGTGACACCGTTCCCAGTGTATCGTGTTTTTCATCACTGTCTCTACCTCTGACACCATTCCCAGTGTATCTTGTTCTTCATCACCCTCTCTACCTGTGACTCCGTTCTCAGTGTATCGTGTTCTTCATCACACTGTCTACCTGTGAATCCAATCTCAGTGTATCGTGTTCTTCATCACCCTCTCCACCTGTGACACCGTAATCAGTGTATCGTGTTCTTCATCACCCTCTCTACCTGTGAAACCTTTCTCAGTGTCTCGTGTTCTTCTGCACCGCCTCTAACTGTGACACCGTTCCCAGTGTATCGTGTTCTTCATCACCATTTCTACCTCTTGCACCGTTCTCTGTGTATCATGTTCTTCATCACCCTCTCTACCTGTGACACCGTTCTCAGTATATCATGTTCTTCATCACCCTCTCTACCTCTGGCACCGTTACTTGTGTATCACGTTCTTCATCACCCTCTCTACCTGTGACACTCTTCTCAGTGTATCGTGTTCTTCAGCACTCTCTCTCCCTCTGACACCTTTCCCAGTGTATCATGTTCTTCATCATCCTGTCTACCTGTGACACCGTTCCCAGTGTATCGTGTTTTTCATCACCGTCTCTACCTCTGACACCGTTCCCAGTGTATTGTGTTCTTCATCACCTTCTCTACTTGTGACACCGTTCCTCGTGTATCGTGTTCTTCATCACCCTCTCTACCTGTGATACCATTCCCAGTGTTTCCTGTTCATCACACTTTTTACCTGTGACACCGTTCTCAGTGTATCGTTTTCTTCATCACCCCGTCTACCTCTGACACCGTTCCTTGTGTATCACGTTCTTCATCACCCTCTCTAACTGTGACACCGTTACTTGTGTATCATGTTCTTCAAAACAATATCTACCGTTGACACCGTTCCCAGTGTATCATGTTCTTCATCACCCTCTGAAACCTGTGACACCGTTCTCAGTGGATCGTGTTTCTTATCATCCACTCTACCTGTGACCCCGTTCTCAGAGCATCGTGTTCTTACTCACCCTCTCTACCTCTGACACCATTCCCTGTGTATGCTTTTCTTCATCAACTTCTCTACCTGCTGCACCGTGCCCAGTGTATCGTGTTCCTCATCACCCTCTCTACCAGTGACACCGTTCTCAGAGTATTACGTTCTTCATCACCCTGTCTACCTGTGACACTGTTCCCAGTGTATCATGTTCTGCATCATCCTATCTACCTGTGACACCGTTCCCAGTGTATCGTGTTTTTCATCACTGTCTCTACCTCTGACACCATTCCCAGTGTATCTTGTTCTTCATCACCCTCTCTACCTGTGACTCCGTTCTCAGTGTATCGTGTTCTTCATCACACTGTCTACCTGTGAATCCAATCTCAGTGTATCGTGTTCTTCATCACCCTCTCCACCTGTGACACCGTAATCAGTGTATCGTGTTCTTCTGCACCGCCTCTAACTGTGACACCGTTCCCAGTGTATCGTGTCCTTCATCACCATTTCTACCTCTTGCACCGTTCTCTGTGTATCATGTTCTTCATCACCCTCTCTACCTGTGACACCGTTCTCAGTATATCATGTTCTTCATCACCCTCTCTACCTCTGGCACCGTTACTTGTGTATCACGTTCTTCATCACCCTCTCTACCTGTGACACTCTTCTCAGTGTATCGTGTCCTTCAGCACTCTCTCTCCCTCTGACACCTTTCCCAGTGTATCATGTTCTTCATCATCCTGTCTACCTGTGACACCGTTTCCAGTGTATCGTGTTTTTCATCACCGTCTCTACCTCTGACACCGTTCCCAGTGTATCGTGTTCTTCATCACCTTCTCTACTTGTGACACCGTTCCTCGTGTATCGTGTTCTTCATCACCCTCTCTACCTGTGATACCATTCCCAGTGTTTCCTGTTCATCACACTTTTTACCTGTGACACCGTTCTCAGTGTATCGTTTTCTTCATCACCCCGTCTACCTCTGACACCGTTCCTTGTGTATCACGTTCTTCATCACCCTCTCTAACTGTGACACCGTTCCTTGTGTATCATGTTCTTCAAAACAATATCTACCGTTGACACCGTTCCCAGTGTATCAGGTTCATCATCACCGTCTCGACCAGTGACACCGTTCACAGTGTATTGTTTTCTTCATCACCTTCTCTACCTGTTGCACCGTTCCCAGTGTATCTTGTTCTTCATCACCCTCTCTACCTGTGACTCCGTTCTCAGTGTATCGTGTTCTTCATCACACTGTCTACCTGTGAATCCAATCTCAGTGTATCGTGTTCTTCATCACCCTCTCCACCTGTGACACCGTAATCAGTGTATCGTGTTCTTCATCACCCTCTCTACCTGTGAAACCTTTCTCAGTGTCTCGTGTTCTTCTGCACCGCCTCTAACTGTGACACCGTTCCCAGTGTATCGTGTTCTTCATCACCATTTCTACCTCTTGCACCGTTCTCTGTGTATCATGTTCTTCATCACCCTCTCTACCTGTGACACCGTTCTCAGTATATCATGTTCTTCATCACCCTCTCTACCTCTGGCACCGTTACTTGTGTATCACGTTCTTCATCACCCTCTCTACCTGTGACACTCTTCTCAGTGTATCGTGTTCTTCAGCACTCTCTCTCCCTCTGACACCTTTCCCAGTGTATCATGTTCTTCATCATCCTGTCTACCTGTGACACCGTTCCCAGTGTATCGTGTTTTTCATCACCGTCTCTACCTCTGACACCGTTCCCAGTGTATCGTGTTCTTCATCACCTTCTCTACTTGTGACACCGTTCCTCGTGTATCGTGTTCTTCATCACCCTCTCTACCTGTGATACCATTCCCAGTGTTTCCTGTTCATCACACTTTTTACCTGTGACACCGTTCTCAGTGTATCGTTTTCTTTATCACCCCGTCTACCTCTGACACCGTTCCTTGTGTATCACGTTCTTCATCACCCTCTCTAACTGTGACACCGTTCCTTGTGTATCATGTTCTTCAAAACAATATCTACCGTTGACACCATTCCCAGTGTATCAGGTTCATCATCACCGTCTCGACCAGTGACACCGTTCGCAGTGTATTGTTTTCTTCATCACCTTCTCTACCTGTTGCACCGTTCCCAGTGTATCTTGTTCTTCATCACCCTCTGTACCTGTGACATGATTCTCCATGTATCATGTTAATCATCACACTCCCGACCTCTTACACCATTCTCAGTCTATCGTGTTCTTCATCATCCTCACTAACTGTGTCACCGTTCTCGGTGTATCATGTTCTTCATCACTCTCTCTTCCTGTGACACCGTTCTCAATGTATTGTGTTGGTTTTCACCCACTCTACCTGTCACACAGTACTCAGTGTATCGTGTTCTACATCACCATTTCTACCTCTTGCACCGTTCTCTGTGTATCATGTTCTTCATCACCCTGTCTACCTGTCACACCGTTCTCAGTGGATCGTGTTTGTTATCATCCACTCTACCTGTGACCGTTCTCAGTGCATCGTGTTCTTACTCACCCTCTCTACCTCTGAAACCATTCCCTGTGTATGCTTTACTTTATCAACTTCTCTACCAGCTGCACCATTCCCAGTGTATCGTGTTCTTCATCACCCTGTCTACCTGTGACAAGGTTCCCAGTGTATCGTGTTCTTCATCTCCCTGTCTACCTGTGACACCGTTCCCAGTGTACTGTGTTCTTCATCACCCTGTCTACCTGTGACACCGTTCCCAGTGTACTGTGTTCTTCATCACCCTGTCTACCTGTGACACCGTTCCCAGTGTACTGTTTTCTTCATCACCCTCTCTACCTGTGACTCCGTTCTCAGTGTATCGTGTTTTTCATCACTCTGTCTACCTGTGACAGCGCTCGCTGCGTATCATGTTCTTCATCACCCGCTCTACCTGTGAAACCAATCTCAGTGTATCTCGTTCTTCATCACCCTGTCTACCTGTGACACCGTTCCCAGTGTATTGTGTTCTTCATCACCCTCTCCACCTGTGACGCCGTAATCAGTGTATCATGTTCTTCATCACCCTGGCCACCTGTGACACTGTTCCCTGCGTATCATGTTCTTCATCACCCTCTCCACCTGTGACGCCGTAATTAGTGTATCGTGTTCTTCATCACCCTGTCCACCTGTGACACCATTCCCTGCGTATCATGTTCTTCATCACCTTCTCTACCTGTGACACCGTTCCTCGTGTAT
Source organism: Hypanus sabinus (assembly GCF_030144855.1). Classification (NCBI taxonomy): domain Eukaryota; kingdom Metazoa; phylum Chordata; class Chondrichthyes; order Myliobatiformes; family Dasyatidae; genus Hypanus; species Hypanus sabinus. The sequence continues at coordinate 75,823,728 of NC_082706.1, read as the reverse complement.
CGTGTTCATCATCACCCTCTCAACCTGTGATACCGTTCCCAGTGTTTCCTGTTCTTCACACATTTTACCTGTGACACCGTTCTCAGTGTATCGTGTTCTTCATCACCCTCTGTACCTCTGACACCGTTCCTCGTGTATCGTGTTCTTCATCACCCTCTCTACCTGTGATACCATTCCCAGTGTTTCCTGTTCATCACCATTTCTACCTCTTGCACCGTTCTCTGTGTATCATGTTCTTCATCACCCCGTCTACCTCTGACACCATTCCTTGTGTATCACGTTCTTCATCACCCTCTCTAACTGTGACACCGTTCCTTGCGTATCATGTTCTTCAACACAATATCTACCGTTGACACCGTTCCCAGTGTATCAGGTTCATCATCACCGTCTCGACCTGTCACACCGTTCTCAGTGGATCGTGTTTGTTATCACCCACTCTACCTGTGACCGTTCTCAGAGCATCGTGTTCTTACTCACCCTCTCTACCTCTGACACCATTCCCTGTGTATGCTTTTCTTCATCAACTTCTCTACCTGCTGCACCGTTCCCTTTGTATCGTGTTCCTCATCACCCTTTCTACCTGTGACACCGTTCTCAGAGTATTACGTTCTTCATCACCCTGTCTGCCTGTGACACGGTTCCCAGTGTATCGTGTTCTTCATCACCCTGTCTACCAGTGACACCGTTCCCAGTGTATCATGTTCTTCATCACCCTCTCTACCTGTGACACTGTTCTCAGTGCATCGTGTTCATCATCACTGTGTCTACCTGTGACAGCGTTCGCTGTGTATCATGTTCTTAATCACCCTCTCTACCTGTGAAACCAATCTCAGTGTATCTCGTTCTTCATCACCCTGTCTACCTGTGACACCGTTCCCAGTGTATTGTTTTCTTCATCACCCTCTCTACCTGTGACTCCGTTCTCAGTGTATCGTGTTCTACATCACCATTTCTACCTCTTGCACCGTTCTCAGTATATCATGTTCTTCATCACCCTCTCTACCTGTGACACCGTTCTCAGTGGATCGAGTTTGTTATCACCCACTCTACCTGTGACCGTTCTCAGAGCATCGTGTTCTTACTCACCCTCTCTACCTCTGACACCATTCCCTGTGTATGCTTTTCTTCATCAACTTCTCTACCTGCTGCACCGTTCCCAGTGTATCGTGTTCCTCATCACCCTCTCTACCTGTGACACCGTTCTCAGAGTATTACGTTCTTCATCTCCCTGTCTACCTGTGACACGGTTCCCAGTGTACCGTGTTCTTCATCACCCTCTCTACCAGTGACACCGTTCTCAGTGTATCGTGTTCATCATCACCTTCTCTACCTGTGACAGCGTTCGCTGCGTATCATGTTCTTAATCACCCTCTCTACCTGTGAAACCAATCTCAGTGTATCTCGTTCTTCATCACCCTGCCTAACTGTGACACCGTTCCCAGTGTATTGTTTTCTTCATCACCCTCTCTACCTGTGACACCGTTCTCAGTGCATCTTGTTCTTACTCACCCTCTCTACCTCTGACACCATTCCCTGTGTATCCATTTCTTCATCAACTTCTCTACCTGCTGCACCGTTCCCAGAGTGTCATGTTCTTCATCACCCTGTCTGCCTGTGACACGGTTCCCAGTGTATCGTGTTCTTCATCTCCCTGTCTACCAGTGACACCGTTCCCAGTGTACTGTATTCTTCATCACCCTCTCTACCTGTGACACCGTTCTCAGTGCATCGTGTTCATCATCAATCTCTCTGCCTGTGACACCATCGGCAGAGTATTGTGTTCATCATCACCCTCTCTACCTGTGGCACCGTTCCCAGTGTATCATGTTCATCATCACCCTCTCTACCTGTGACTCCATGCTCAGTGTATCGTGTTCTTCATCACTCTGTCTACCTGTGACAGCGTTCGCTGCGTATCATTTTCTTCATCACCCGCTCTACCTGTGAAACCAATCTCAGTGTATCTCGTTCTTCATCACCCTGCCTAACTGTGACACCGTTCCCAGTGTATTGTGTTCTTCAACACCCTCTCCACCTGTGACGCCGTAATCAGTGTATCGTGTTCTTCATCAACCTCTCTACCTGTGACGCCGTAATCAGTGTATCGTGTTCTTCATCACCCTGTCCACCTGTGACACCGTTCCCAGTGTATCGTGTTCTTCATCACCCTCTCCACCTGTGACGCCGTAATCAGTGTATCGTGTTCTTCATCACCCTGTCCACCTGTGACACCGTTCCCAGTGTATCGTGTTCTTCATCACCCTCTCCACCTGTGACGCCGTAATCAGTGTATCGTGTTCTTTCTTTCTTTCTATATCTTTTTATTAATATTAGTAATATGGACAAAATACAGATGATATATTGATAAAGAAATTACCAACATACACATTCCATTACATATGAAAAAAAAACATACATAATAGTTACAATATAAATGAGTTTACCAAGACATAAGCCATAAGATATATGTATGGACATAGTAAATCTAAATATTTCATAATGTATAATATAAAAAAAACAGAAAAAAGAAAGAAAAAAAACAAAAAAAAATTTATAGAATGCAAAACTAACTAATCTAATCTAATAACTATAACTAATAAGTAATATAAAAGAAAGAAAAACAAACAAAAGAGAAGGAGAAAAAAAAAGTGGGCTGTTTATAATATCTCACAAAAATAAGTATTCATCAATGCCGTCACTTCCGGTCCTCTCAAAATACATAAGCTAAAAGCTGGGAAATCAAATGTACTTGGCACAGGGTCATATTACATCATATGAAAATGTTGAATAAATGGTCTCCATAACTTTTCAAATTTAATAGAAGTCTCAAAAGTACCACTTCTAATTTTTTCTAAATTTAAACATAACATAGTTTGAGAGAACCAATTAAATACAGTGGGAGGATCAATTTCTTTCCATTTCAACAATATAGATCTTCTAGCCATCAGAGTTAGAAATGCAATCATTCGACGGGCTGAAGAAGATAAATGCTGTGAATCTAACATAGGTAAACCAAAAATTGCGGTAATTGGATGAGGTTGTAAATCAATATTCAAAACCGCAGAAATAATATCAAAAATATCTTTCCAATATTTCTCCAAAAATGAACACGACCAAAACATGTGAGTTAAAGACGCAATTTCAGAATGACATCTATCACAAATAGGACTTATATGAGAGTAAAAATGAGCTAATTTATCCTTGGACATATGGGCCCTATGTACAACCTTAAATTGTATTAGTGAGTGTTTGGCACATAACGATGATGTATTAACTAATTGAAGAATTCTATCCCAATTCTCACTAGAAATACTAAAACTAAGCTCTCTTTCCCAATCCTGTTTAGTCTTATAAATGGGCTCCGAACGTATCTTCATAATTATATTATAAAGTTTTGAAATATGCCCTTTTTGAAAAGGGTCCAATTCAAATAAACTCTCCAAAGTATCTGAAGGCACAAAATTTGGAAACGTAGAGAGTACAGAACTTAAAAAATGTCTAATCTGTAAATATCTAAAAAAATGAAATCTCGGCAAGTTATATCTGTTGGATAATTGTTCAAAAGACATGAAACAATTATCTAAAAATAAATCAGAAAATCTTAGTAATCCCTTAGTTTTCCAAGCTGAATAAGCTTGATCTATAATGGAAGGGTGAAAAAAACAATTAGATACAATAGGACTATTTAAAACGAATTGAGTCAACCCAAAAAATCTCCGAAATTGAAACCATATACGCAATGTATGTTTAACTATCGGGTTGTCAATTCGTTTCGGCAATTTAGAAAGAGCAAAAGGGAGAGAAGTCCCTAAAATAGAACCCAAAGCATAAGCTGATACCGATTTAGTTTCTAAACTCACCCAACAAGGGCCAAAAGATCCACCCCCATCTTTCAACCAGCATAACAAATATCTAATATTAGCTGCCCAATAGTAAAATCTGAAATTAGGTAATGCTAACCCGCCTTCCTTTTTTGTCTTCTGTAAATATGTTTTACCTAACCTGGGATTTTTATACTGCCATATATTTGAAGAAATTTTAGAGTCAACATTAGTAAAAAAAAGATTTCGGGATAAAAATTGGTATCGCTTGAAAAATATATAAAAACTTAGGTAAAATAACCATCTTAATAGCATTAATCCTGCCTATTAGATATAGAGACAAAGGTGACCACTTAGTAAACAAACCTTTAATCTGATCAATTAAGGGTAAAAAATTAAATCCAAACAAATCTTTATGGTTCTTTGTGATTTTGATCCCTAAATAAGTAAAAGAGTCATTAACTAATTTAAAGGGTAAATTTCCATAAATTGGGACCCGTTTATTTAATGGAAACAATTCACTTTTATTAAGATTTAACTTATACCCAGAAAACTCACTAAATTGAGGCAATAATGATAAAACTGCTGGAATGGATTTCTCCGGGTTAGAAATGAATAGTAATAAATCATCTGCATACAAAGATAACTTATGAATATCTGTCCCACGATTAATACCCAAAATATCCTGTGATTGTCTGATGGCAATTGCCAAAGGTTCTAAGGCAATGTTAAATAGTAATGGACTAAGAGGACATCCCTGTCTAGTGCCCCGAAATAGGCGAAAAAAGGGAGATCTTTGATTATTGGTAACCACTGAGGCTACTGGAGTATGATAAATCAATTTAATCCATGATATAAATATCGGACTAAAATTAAACTTCTCCAACACATTAAATAAGTAAGGCCATTCAACTCTGTCAAATGCTTTCTCCGCATCTAATGAAATCACGCATTCTGAAGTATCATATGAGGGAGTATAAACAATATTCAACAATCTCCTAATGTTAAAAAAAGAATAACGATTTTTAATAAAGCCAGTTTGATCATCTGAAATAATTTTGGGTAATACCTTCTCCAATCTAGATGCCAGTAACTTAGAAAAAATCTTGGAGTCTACATTCAATAAAGATATAGGTCTATAAGAAGCACAATTAGTAGGGTCTTTATCTTTCTTCAATATTAGAGAAATGGAAGCTCTATAAAAAGATTGTGGCAAATTCCCTAATCTAATGGCCTCCCCAAAAACCTTACCTAACCAAGGGGAAAGAGTAGCGGAAAAAAATTTTAAAAATTCAACTGTATAACCATCTGGACCCGGTGCTTTCCCAGAATTCATTGAGGAAATAGCCCCTTTAGTTTCTACATCCGTAATAGGAGTATCCAATATCAAAAGATCATCAGATGATAACCTTGGAAAATTTAATTTCCCCAGAAAATCAGACATGGTATTATAATCTTGAGGAAATTCAGATTGATACAGGGAGGTATAGAAATCTTGAAATGCCTTATTTATCTCATCATGATTAACTGTCAGATTCCCATTCTGCTGACCAATCTTAGTGATTTGACGTTTAACCAGAGCATTCTTCAATTGACTAGCTAACAGTTTACCAGATTTATCACTATGTATATAAAAATCAGATTTAGTTTTCATTAACTGATTTTCAATCGAGGATGTAAGTAATAAACTATGTTCCATTTGAAGTTCAACCCTTTGTTTGTAAAGCTCCTTACTAGGAGCAATCGAATATTTCTTATCAATCTCTTTAATTTTATCAACCAATAAAAGAGTTTCCATCTTGATACGTTTCCTCAAACCAACAGAATAAGAAATAACCTGTCCACGTATATAAGCTTTAAAAGTGTCCCAAAGTGTTCCACAAGAAATATCATCCATAGAATTAGTTGAGAAGAAGAAGTCGATCTGCTCCTCCATAAATTTAATAAAGTCAGAGTCTTGCAACAAGGTAGAGTCAAATCGCTATTGTCTAGCATTAAAAGCTGTATCCGTAAATTTCATAGAAAGTAATAACGGAGCATGATCAGAGATAGCTATAATATCATAGTTACAACCGATTACCAATGGAATAAAACAAGAGTCTACAAAAAAATAATCAATTCTTGAATAAGAGTGATGAACATGTGAGAAAAAAGAAAGCTCTTTGTCATGAGAATGCCGAAATCTCCAAACATCAAAAACTCCATTGTCAGTCAAAAAGGAGTTAATACAAGTGGCCGACTTATTAGGTAAAGTCTGAATAGATAAAGATTTATCCATCAGAGGATTTAAACAACAATTAAAGTCACCACCCATTATTAACTTATATTTGTTTAGATTGGGTAAAGAAGTAAATAAAGACTTAAAAAATTCAGGACAATCCACATTTGGAGCATAAACATTAACCAAAGCAAACTTTTTATTACAAAGTAAACCCGTAATTAACAAAAATCTGCCATTCGGATCCAAAAAAATATCATGTTGAACAAATGAAATAGAGGAGTCAATAAAAATTGAAACTCCTTTTACTTTAGCATTCGAATTTGCATGATACTGTTGACCCCGCCAAAATCTAAAAAAACGAAATTTGTCCTCCCTCCTCACATGAGTTTCTTGTACAAAAATTATATGAGCATTAAGTCTTTGGAATACTTTGAAAATCTTCTTTCGTTTAATTGGATGATTTAAACCATTAGTATTCCAAGACACAAAATTAATGGTCTGAGCCATAATTCTATAATCAACCCTTTGGTATAGAAAGGGTTAACCAACTTATAAACTCATGCACCCGGAAGAGGAACAAAAGTAGTGAGAAGACCCGGAAGTGACGACAACACAGACATATTTGAAGTTCAAAAACAGCCCGAATAAAAAAACTAACACAAACTGGTACAAAAAAAATTAGAATTAGAAAACAAACCATCCCCCCCACCCCCCGAGAAAAAGAGAAAAAGCCAAAATATGACTTAAAAAGAGAAAAAGTAAGACTAATCCTACCCCCATCAGCTGAAGAACACTCCATATAAAAAGGATATATATATCGTGTTCTTCATCACCCTGTCCACCTGTGACACCATTCCCTGCGTATCATGTTCTTCATCACCCTCTCTAACCGTGAAATCTTTCTCAGTATATTGTGTTCTTCATCAACCTCTACCTGTGAAACCTTTCTCAGTGTCTCGTGTTCTTCTGCACCGCCTCTAACTGTGACACCGTTCCCTGTGTATCGTGTTCTTCATCACCCTCTCTTCATGTGACACCGTTCCCTGTGTATCACCTTCTTCATCACCCTGTCTACCTGTGACACTGTTCCCAGTGTATCATGTTCTTCATCACCCTCTCTACCTGTGACACTGTTCTCAGTGTATCGTGTTCTTCAGCACTCTCTCTACCTCTGACACCTTTCCCAGTGTATCATGTTCTTCATCATCCTGTCTACCTGTGACACCGTTCCCAGTGTATCGTGTTTTTCATCACTGTCTCTACCTCTGACACCATTCCCAGTGTATCTTGTTCTTCATCACCTTCTCTACCTGTGACGCCGTTCCTCGTGTATCGTGTTCTTCATCACCCTCTCTACCTGTGATACCGTTCCCAGTGTTTCCTGTTCATCACACATTTTACCTGTGACACCGTTCTCAGTGTATCGTGTTCTTCATCACCCTCTGTACCTCTGACACCGTTCTCAGTGTATCGTGTTCTTCATCACCCTCTGTACCTCTGACACCGTTCCCAGTGTATCGTGTTTTTCATCACCGTCTCTGCCTCTGACACCGTTCCCAGTGTATCGTGTTCTTCATCACCTTCTCTACTTGTGACACCGTTCCTCGTGTATCGTGTTCTTCATCACCCTCTCTACCTGTGATACCATTCCCAGTGTTTCCTGTTCATCACACTTTTTAACTGTGACAACGTTCTCAGTGTATCGTTTTCTTCATCACCCCGTCTACCTCTGACACCATTCCTTGTGTATCACATTCTTCATCACCCTCTCTACCTCTGGCACCGTTACTTGTGTATCACGTTCTTCATCACCCTCTCTACCTGTGACACTGTTCTCAGTGTATCGTGTTCTTCAGCACTCTCTCTACCTCTGACACCTTTCCCAGTGTATCATGTTCTTCATCATCCTGTCTACCTGTGACACTGTTCCCAGTGTATCGTGTTCTTCAGCACTCTCTCTACCTCTGAAACCTTTCCCAGTGTATCATGTTCTTCATCATCCTGTCTACCTGTGACACCGTTTGCAGTGTATTGTTTTCTTCATCACCTTCTCTACCTGTTGCACCGTTCAAAGTGTATCTTGTTCTTCATCACCCTCTGTACCTGTGACATGATTCTCCATGTATCATGTTAATCATCACCCTCCCGACCTCTTACACCATTCTCAGTCTATCGTGTTCTTCATCATCCTCACTAACTGTGTCAGGGTTCTGGGTGTATCACGTTCTTGATCAACCTCTCTTCCTCTGGCACCGTTCTCAGTGTATCGTGTGCATCATCTCCCTCTCTACCTGTGACAGAGTTCCCAGTGTATCATGTTCTTCATCACTCTCTCTTCCTGTGACACCGTTCTCAATGTATTGTGTTGGTTTTCACCCACTCTACCTGTGACCCAGTACTCAGTGTATCGTGTTCTACATCACCATTTCTACCTCTTGCACCATTCTCAGTGGATCGTGTTTGTTATCACCCACTCTACCTGTGACCATTCTCAGAGCATCTTGTTCTTACTCACCCTCTCTACCTCTGACACCATTCCCTGTGTATGCTTTTCTTCATCAACTTCTCTACCTGCTGCACCGTTCGCAGTGTATCGTGTTCCTCATCACCCTCTCTACCTGTGACACCGTTCTCAGAGTATTACGTTCTTCATCACCCTCTCTGCCTGTGACACCGTTCCCAGTGTATCGTGTTCTTCATCACCCTGTCTACCTGTGACATCGTTCCCAGTGTATCGTGTTCATCATCACCCTCTCTGCCTGTGACACCGTCCGCAAAGTATTGTGTTCATCATCACCCTCTCTACCTGTGGCACCGTTCCTCGGGTATCGTGTTCTTCATCACCCTCTGTACCTGTGATACCGTTCCCAGTGTTTCCTGTTCATCACACTTTTTACCTGTGACTCCGTTCTCAGTGTATCGTGTTCTTCATCACCTTCTCTACCTGTGACACCGTTCCTCGTGTATCGTGTTCTTCATCACCCTCTGTACCTGTGATACCGTTCCCAGTGTTTCCTGTTCATCACCCTCTCTACCTGTGACAACGTTCTCAGTGTATCGTGTTCTTCATCACTCTGTCTACCTGTGACAGCGTTCGCTGCGTTACATGTTCTTCATCACCCGCTCTACCTGTGAAACAAATCTCAGTGTATCTCGTTCTTCATCACCCTGCCTAACTGTGACACCGTTCCCAGTGTATCGTGTTCTTCATCACCCTCTCCACCTGTGACGCCGTAATCAGTGTATCGTGTTCTTCATCACCCTGTCCAGCTGTGACACCAATCCCTGCGTATCATGTTCTTCATCAACCTCTCTACCAGTGAAACCTTTCTCAGTGTCTCGTGTTCTTCTGCACCGCCTATAACTGTGACACCGTTCCCAGTGTATCGTGTTCTTCATCACCCTCTCTTTGTGTGACACCGTTCTCAGTGTATCGTTTTCTTCATCACCCCGTCTACCTCTGACACCGTTCCCAGTGTATTGTGTTTTTCATCACTGTCTCTACCTCTGACACCATTCCCAGTGTATCTTGTTCTTCATCACCTTCTCTACCTGTGACACCGTTCCTCGTGTATCGTGTTCTTCATCACCCTCTCTACCTGTGATACTGTTCCCAGTGTTTCCTGTTCATCACACTTTTTACCTGTGACACCGTTCTCAGTGTATCGTTTTCTTCATCACCCCGTCTACCTCTGACACCGTTCGTTGTGTATCACGTTCTTCATCACCCTCTCTAACTGTGACACCGTTCCTTGCGTATCATGTTCTTCAACACAATATCTACCGTTGACACCGTTCCCAGTGTATCAGGTTCATCATCACCGTCTCGACCTGTGACACCGTTCCCAGTGTATCAGGTTGATCATCAACGTCTCGACCTGTGACACCGTTCGCAGTGTATTGTTTTCTTCATCACCTTCTCTACCTGTTGCACCGTTCCCAGTGTATCTTGTTCTTCATCACCCTCTGTACCTGTGACATGATTCTCCATGTATCATATTAATCATCACCCTCCCGAACTCTTACACCATTCTCAGTCTATCGTGTTCTTCATCATCCTCACTAACTGTGTCACCGTTCTCGGTTCTCTTCCTCTGGCACCGTTCTCAATGTATCGTGTGCATCATCTCCCTCTCTACCTGTGACAGAGATCCCAGTGTATCATGTTCTACATCACTCTCTCTTCCTGTGTCACCATTCTCAATGTATTGTGTTGGTTTTCACCCACTCTACCTGTGACAATGTACTCAGTGGATCGTGTTCTACATCACCATTTCAACCTCTTGCACCGTTCTCTGTGTATCATGTTCTTCATCACCCTCTCAACCTGTGACACCGTTCTCAGTATATCATGTTCTTCATCACCCTCTCTACCTGTCACACCGTTCTCAGTGGATCGTGTTTGTTATCATCCACTCTACCTCTGACACCGTTCTCAGTGGATCGTGTTTGTTATCACCCATTCTACCTGTGACACCGTTCTCAGAGCATCGTGTTCTTACTCACCCTCTCTACCTCTGACACCATTCCCTGTGTATGCTTTTCTTCATCAACTTCTCTACCTGCTGCACCGTTCCCAGTGTATCGTGTTCATCATCACCCTCTCTACCTGTGACACTGTTCTCAGTGTATAGTGTTCTTCAGCACTCTCTCTACCTCTGACACCTTTCCCAGTGTATCATCTTCCTCATCACCCTCTCTACCTGTGACGCCGTTCTCAGAGTATTACGTTCTTCATCACCCTGTCTACCTGTGACAAGGTTCCCAGTGTATCATGTTCTTCATCTCCCTGTCTACCAGTGACACCGTTCCCAGTGTACTGTTTTCTTCATCACCCTCTCTGCCTGTGACACCGTTCCCAGTGTATCGTGTTCTTCATCACTCTGTCTACCTGTGACAGCGTTCGCTGCGTATCATGTTCTTCATCACCCTCTCCACCTGTGACACCATTACTCGTGTATCGTGTTCTTCATCACCCTCTCTACCTGTGATACCATTCCCAGTGTTTCCTGTTCATCACACCTTTTACCTCTGACACCATTCTCAGTGTATCGTTTTCTTCATCACCCCGTCTACCTCTGACACCGTTCCTTGTGTATCACGTTCTTCATCACCCTCTCTAACTGTGACACCGTTCCTTGCGTATCATGTTCTTCAACACAATATCTACCGTTGACACCGTTCCCAGTGTATCAGGTTCATCATCACCGTCTCGACCTGTGACACCGTTCCCAGTGTATCTTGTTCTTCATCACCCTCTGTACCTGTGACATGATTCTCCGTGTATCATGTTAATCATCACCCTCCCGAACTCTTTCACCATTCTCAGTCTATCGTGTTCTTCATCATCCTCACTAACTGTGTCACCGTTCTCAGTGTATCACGTTCTTGAACACCCTCTCTTCCTCTGGCACCGTTCTCAGTGTATCGTGTGCATCATCTCCCTCTCTACCTGTGACAGAGTTCCCAGTGTATCATGTTCTTCATCACTCTCTCTTCCTGTGTCACCATTATCAATGTATTGTGTTGGTTTTCACCCACACTACCTGTGACAATGTACTCAGTGGATCGTGTTCTACATCAACATTCCTACCTCTTGCACCGTTCTCTGTGTATCATGTTCTTCATCACCCTCTCTATCTGTCACACCGTTCCCTGTGTATGCTTTTCTTCATCAACTTCTCTACCTGCTGCACCATTCCCAGTGTATCGTGTTCCTCAGCACCCTCTCTACCTGTGACGCCGTTCTCAGAGTATTACGTTCTTCATCACCCTGTCTACCTCTGACAAGGTTCCCAGTGTATCGTGTTCTTCATCTCCCTGTCTACCAGTGACACCGTTCCCAGTGTATCGTGTTCTTCATCACCCTCTCTTCATGTGACACCGTTCTCAGTGTATCACCTTCTTCATCACCCTGTCTACCTGTGACACAGTTCCCTGCGTATCATGTTCGTCATCACCCTCTCTACCTGTGACACCGTTCCCTGCGTATCATGTTCTTCATCACCCTCTCTACCTCTGGCACCTTTCCCAGTGTATCATGTTCTTCATCATCCTGTCTACCTGTGACACCGTTCCCAGTGTATCGTATTCTTCATCACCATGTCTACCTGTGATACCAATCCCAGTGTTTCCTGTTCATCACACTTTTTACCTGTGACACCGTTCTCAGTGTATCGTTTTCTTCATCACCCCGTCTACCTCTGACACCGTTCCTTGTGTATCACGTTCTTCATCACCCTCTCTAACTGTGACACCGTTCCTTGTGTATCATGTTCTTCATCACCCTCTCTACCTCTGGCACCGTTACTTGTGGATCACGTTCTTCATCACCCTCTCTACCTGTGACACTGTTCTCAGTGTATAGTGTTCTTCAGCACTCTCTCTACCTCTGACACCTTTCCCAGTGTATCATCTTCTTCATCATCCTGCCTACCTGTGACACTGTTCCCAGTGTATCGTGTTTTTCATCACTGTCTCTACTTCTGACACCATTCCCAGTGTATCTTGTTCTTCATCACCTTCTCTACCTGTGATACCGTTCCTCGTGTATCATGTTCTTCATCACCCTCTCTACCTGTGATACCGTTCCCAGTGTTTCCTGTTCATCACACCTTTTACCTGTGACACCGTTCTCAGAGTATCGTTTTCTTCATCATCCTCTGTACCTCTGACACCGTTCCCAGTGTATCGTGTTTGTCATCACCGTCTCTGCCTCTGACACGGTTCCCAGTGTATCGTGTTTGTCATCACCGTCTCTGCCTCTGACACGGTTCCCAGTGTATCGTGTTCTTCATCACCCTCTCTACCTGTGATACCATTCCCAGTGTTTCCTGTTCATCACACCTTTTACCTGTGACAACGTTCTCAGTGTATCGTTTTCTTCATCACCCCGTCTACCTCTGACACCGTTCCTTGTGTATCACGTTCTTCATCACCCTCTCTAACTGTGACACCTTTCCTTGCGTATCATGTTCTTCAACACAATATCTACCGTTGACACCGTTCCCAGTGTATCAGGTTCATCATCACCGTCTCGACCTGTGACACCGTTCGCAGTGTATTGTCTTCTTCAACACCTTCTCTACCTGTTGCACCGTTCCCAGTGTATCTTGTTCTTCATCACCCTCTGTACCTGTGACATGATTCTCCGTGTATCATGTTAATCATCACCCTCCCGAACTCTTTCACCATTCTCAGTCTATCGTGTTCTTCATCATCCTCACTAACTGTGTCACCGTTCTCGGTGTATCACGTTCTTGATCACCCTCTCTTCCTCTGGCACCGTTCTCAGTGTATCGTGTGCATCATCTCCCTCTCTACCTGTGACAGAGTTCCCAGTGTATCATGTTCTTCATCACCCTCTCTTCCTGTGTCACCATTCTCAATGTATTGTGTTGGTTTTCACCCACTCTACCTGTGACAATGTACTCAGTGGATCGTGTTCTACATCAACATTCCTACCTCTTGCACTGTTCTCTGTGTATCATGTTCTTCATCACCCTCACAACCTGTGACCCCGTTCTCAGAGCATCGTGTTCTTACTCACCCTCTCTACCTCTGACACCATTCCCTGTGTATCCTTTTCTTCATCAACTTCTCTACCTGCTGCACCATTCCCAGTGTATCGTTTTCCTCATCACCCTCTCTACCTGTGACACCGTTCACAGAGTATTTCGTTCTTCATCACCCTGTCTACCTGTGACACGGTTCCCAGTGTATCGTGTTCATCATCACCCTTTCTATCTGTGACACCGTTCCTAGAGTATCGTGTTCATCATCACCCTCTCTGCCTGTGACACTGTCCACAAAGTATTGTGTTCATCATCACCCTCTCTAACTGTGGCACCGTTCCCAGTGTATTGTTTTCTTCATCACCCTCTCTACCTGTGTTGCCGTTCTCAGTGTATCGTGTTCTTCATCACCCTGTCTACCTGTGACAGCGTTCGCTGCGTATCATGTTCTTCATCACCCTCTCTACCTGTGACACCGTTCCCAGTGTATCTTGTTCTTCATCACCCTCTCTTCGTGTGACACCGTTCTTAGTGTATCACCTTCTTCATCACCCTGTCTAACTGTGACACAGTTCCCGGCGTATCATGTTCTTCATCACCCTCTCTTCCTCTGGCACCGATACTTGTGTATCACGTTCTTCATCACCCTCTCTACCTGTGACACCGTTCCCAGTGTATTGTTTTCTTCATCACCCTCTCTACCTGTGTTGCCGTTCTCAGTGTATCGTGTTCTTCATCACCCTGTCTACCTGTGACAGCGTTCGCTGCGTATCATGTTCTTCATCACCCTCTCTACCTCTGGCACCGATACTTGTGTATCACGTTCTTCATCACCCTCTCTACCTGTGACGCTGTTCCCAGTGTATCGTGTTCTTCAGCACTCTCTCTATCTCTTGACACCGTTCCCAGTGTATCGAGTTTTTCATCACCTTCACAACCTGTGAGAATGTTCCGAGTGTATTGTGTTTTTCATCACCGTCTCTACCTTTGACACTGTTCTCAGTGTATCGTGTTCTTCATCACCGCCTCTAACTGTGACACCGTTCTCATTGTATCATGTTCTTCATCACCCTCTCTACCTGTGTCACTGTTCCCAGTGTATCGTGTTCTTCATTTCACTCTCTTCCTGTGACACCGTTCTCAGTGCATCGTGTTCTTACTCACCCTCTCTACCTCTGACACCATTCCCTGTGTATCCTTTTCTTCATCAACTTCTCTACCTGCTGCACCGTTCCCAGTGTATCGTGTTCCTCATCACCCTCTCTACCTGTGACACCGTTCTCAGAGTATTACGTTCTTCATCACCCTGTCTAACTGTGACAGCGTTCGCTGCGTATCATCTTCTTCATCACCCTCTCTGCCTGTGAAACCAATCTCAGTGTATCTCGTTCTTCATCACCCTGTCTACCTGTGACACCGTTCCCAGTGTATTGTGTTCTTCATCACCCTCTCCACCTGTGACGCCGTAATCGGTGTATCATGTTCTTCATCAACCTGGCCACCTGTGACACCATTCCCTGCGTATCATATTCTTCATCACCCTCTCTACCTGTGAAACATTTCTCAGTATATTGTGTTCTTCATCAACCTCTCTAACTGTAAAACCTTTCTCAGTGTCTCGTGTTCTTCTGCACCGCCTCTAACTGTGACACCGTTCCCAGTGTATCTCGTTCTTCATCACCCTGCCTAACTGTGACACCGTTCCCAGTGTATCGTGTTCTTCATCACCCTCTCCACCTGTGACGCCGTAATCAGTGTATCGTGTTCTTCATCACCCTGTCCACCTGTGACACCAATCCCTGCGTATCATGTTCTTCATCACCCTCTCTACCTGTGAAACCTTTCTCAGTATACTGTGTTCTTCATCAACCTCTCTACCAGTGAAACCTTTCTCAGTGTCTCGTGTTCTTCTGCACCGCCTCTAACTGTGACACCGTTCCCAGTGTATCGTGTTCTTCATCACCCTCTCTTTGTGTGACACCGTTCTCAGTGTATCGTTTTCTTCATCACCCCGTCTATCTCTGACACCGTTCCCAGTGTATCGTGTTTTTCATCACTGTTTCTACCTCTGACACCATTCTCAGTGTATCTTGTTCTTCATCACCTTCTCTACCTGTGACACCATTCCTCGTGTATCGTGTTCTTCATCACCCTCTCTACCTGTGATACTGTTCCCAGTGTTTCCTGTTCATCACACTTTTTACCTGTGACACCGTTCTCAGTGTATCGTTTTCTCATCACCCCATCTACCTCTGACACCGTTCATTGTGTATCACGTTCTTCATCACCCTCTCTAACTGTGACACCGTTCCTTGCATATCATGTTCTTCAACACAATATCTACCGTTGACACCGTTCCCAGTGTATCAGGTTCATCATCACCCTCTCTACCTGTGACACCGTTCTCAGTGCATCGTGTTCATCATCAACCTCTCTGCCTGTGAAACCATCGCCAGAGTATTGTGTTAATCATCACCCTCTCTACCTGTGCCACCGTTCCCAGTGTATCGTGTTCTTCATCACTCTGTCTACCTGTGACAGCGTTGGCTGCGTATCATGTTCTTCATCACCCTCTCCACCTGTGACACCATTACTCGTGTATCGTGTTCTTCATCACCCTCTCTACCTGTGATACCATTCCCAGTGTTTCCTGTTCATCACACCTTTTACCTCTGACACCGTTCTCAGTGTATCGTTTTCTTCATCACCCCGTCTACCTCTGACACCGTTCCTTGTGTATCACGTTCTTCATCACCCTCTCTAACTGTGACACCGTTCCTTGCGTATCATGTTCTTCAACACAATATCTACCGTTGACACCGTTCCCAGTGTATCAGGTTCATCATCACCGTCTCGACCTGTGACACCGTTCGCAGTGTATTGTCTTCTTCATCACCTTCTCTATCTGTTGCACCGTTCCCAGTGTATCTTGTTCTTCATCACCCTCTGTACCTGTGACATGATTCTCCGTGTATCATGTTAATCATCACCCTCCCGAACTCTTTCACCATTCTCAGTCTATCGTGTTCTTCATCATCCTCACTAACTGTGTCACCGTTCTCGGTGTATCACATTCTTGATCACCCTCTCTTCCTCTGGCACCGTTCTCAATGTATCGTGTGCATCATCTCCCTCTCTACCTGTGACAGAGTTCCCAGTGTATCATGTTCTTCATCACTCTCTCTTCCTGTGTCACCATTCTCAATGTATTGTGTTGGTTTTCACCCACTCTACCTGTGACACCGTACTCAGTGGATCGTGTTCTACATCAACATTCCTACCTCTTGCACCGTTCTCTGTGTATCATGTTCTTCATCACCCTCTCAACCTGTGACACCGTTCTCTGTATATCATGTTCTTCATCACCCTCTCTACCTGTCACACCGTTCTCAGTGGATCGTGTTTGTTATCACCCACTCTACCTGTGACCGTTCTCAGAGCATCGTGTTCTTACTCACCCTCTCTACCTCTGACACCATTCCCTGTGTATGCTTTTCTTCATCAACTTCTCTACCTGCTGCACCGTTCCCAGTGTATCGTGTTCCTCATCACCCTCTCTACCTGTGACGCCGTTCTCAGAGTATTACGTTCTTCATCACCCTGTCTACCTGTGACAAGGTTCCCAGTGTATCGTGTTCTTCATCTCCCTGTCTACCAGTGATACCGTTCCAGTGTATCGTGTTCTTCATCACCCTCTCTTCGTGTGACACCGTTCTCAGTGTATCACCTTCTTCATCACCCTGTCTACCTGTGACACCGTTCCCTGCGTATCATGTTCTTCATCACCCTCTCTACCTCTGGCACCGATACTTGTGTATCACGTTCTTCATCACCCTCTCTACCTGTGACACCGTTCCCAGGGTATCGTGTTTTTCATCACCTTCTCTACCTGTGACCCCATTCCCAGGGTATCGTGTTCTTCATC
Organism: Hypanus sabinus; assembly: GCF_030144855.1. Classification (NCBI taxonomy): domain Eukaryota; kingdom Metazoa; phylum Chordata; class Chondrichthyes; order Myliobatiformes; family Dasyatidae; genus Hypanus; species Hypanus sabinus. Next base: position 75,806,247 of record NC_082706.1, on the reverse strand, counting down.
ACCCTCTCTACCTGTGATACCAATCCCAGTGTTTCCTGTTCATCACACTTTTTACCTGTGACACCGTTCTCAGTGTATCGTTTTCTTCATCACCCCGTCTACCTCTGACACCGTTCCTTGTGTATCACGTTCTTCATCACCTTCTCTAACTGAGACACCGTTCCTTATGTATCATGTTCTTCAAAACAATATCTACCGTTGACACCGTTCCCAGTGTATCATGTTCTTCATCACCCTCTCTACCTCTGGCACCGTTACTTGTGTATCACGTTCTTCATCACCCTCTCTACCTGTGACACTGTTCTCAGTATATAGTGTTCTTCAGCACTCTCTCTACCTCTGACACCTTTCCCAGTGTATCATCTTCTTCATCATCCTGTCTACCTGTGACACTGTTCCCAGTGTATCGTGTTTTTCATCACTGTCTCTACCTCTGACACCATTCCCAGTGTATCTTGTTCTTCATCACCTTCTCTACCTGTGACACCGTTCCTCGTGTATCGTGTTCTTCATCACCCTCTCTACCTGTGATACCGTTCCCAGTGTTTCCTGTTCATCACACTTTTTACCTGTGACACCGTTCTCAGTGTATCGTTTTCTTCATCATCCTCTGTACCTCTGACACCGTTCCCAGTCTATCATGTTCTTCATCACCCTCTCTACCTCTGGCACCGTTACTAGTGTATCACGTTCTTCATCACCCTCTCTACCTGTGACACTGTTCTCAGTGTATAGTGTTCTTCAGCACTCTCTCTACCTCTGACACCTTTCCCAGTGTATCATCTTCCTCATCACCCTCTCGACCTGTGATGCCATTCTCAGAGTATTACGTTCTTCATCACCCTGTCTACCTGTGACAAGGTTCCCAGTGTATCGTGTTCTTCATCTCCCTGTCTACCAGTGACACCGTTCCCAGTGTATCGTGTTCTTCATCACCCTCTCCACCTGTGACGCCGTAATCAGTGTATCGTGTTCTTCATCACCCTGTCCACCTGTGACACCATTCCCTGCGTATCATATTCTTCATCACCCTCTCTACCTGTGAAACATTTCTCAGTATATTGTGTTCTTCATCAACCTCTCTAACTGTAAAACCTTTCTCAGTGTCTCGTGTTCTTCTGCACCGCCTCTAACTGTGACACCGTTCCCAGTGTATCTCGTTCTTCATCACCCTGCCTAACTGTGACACCGTTCCCAGTGTATCGTGTTCTTCATCACCCTCTCCACCTGTGACGCCGTAATCAGTGTATCGTGTTCTTCATCACCCTGTCCACCTGTGACACCAATCCCTGCGTATCATGTTCTTCATCACCCTCTCTACCTGTGAAACCTTTCTCAGTATACTGTGTTCTTCATCAACCTCTCTACCAGTGAAACCTTTCTCAGTGTCTCGTGTTCTTCTGCACCGCCTCTAACTGTGACACCGTTCCCAGTGTATCGTGTTCTTCATCACCCTCTCTTTGTGTGACACCGTTCTCAGTGTATCGTTTTCTTCATCACCCCGTCTATCTCTGACACCGTTCCCAGTGTATCGTGTTTTTCATCACTGTTTCTACCTCTGACACCATTCTCAGTGTATCTTGTTCTTCATCACCTTCTCTACCTGTGACACCATTCCTCGTGTATCGTGTTCTTCATCACCCTCTCTACCTGTGATACTGTTCCCAGTGTTTCCTGTTCATCACACTTTTTACCTGTGACACCGTTCTCAGTGTATCGTTTTCTCATCACCCCATCTACCTCTGACACCGTTCATTGTGTATCACGTTCTTCATCACCCTCTCTAACTGTGACACCGTTCCTTGCATATCATGTTCTTCAACACAATATCTACCGTTGACACCGTTCCCAGTGTATCAGGTTCATCATCACCCTCTCTACCTGTGACACCGTTCTCAGTGCATCGTGTTCATCATCAACCTCTCTGCCTGTGAAACCATCGCCAGAGTATTGTGTTAATCATCACCCTCTCTACCTGTGGCACCGTTCCCAGTGTATCGTGTTCTTCATCACTCTGTCTACCTGTGACAGCGTTGGCTGCGTATCATGTTCTTCATCACCCTCTCCACCTGTGACACCATTACTCGTGTATCGTGTTCTTCATCACCCTCTCTACCTGTGATACCATTCCCAGTGTTTCCTGTTCATCACACCTTTTACCTCTGACACCGTTCTCAGTGTATCGTTTTCTTCATCACCCCGTCTACCTCTGACACCGTTCCTTGTGTATCACGTTCTTCATCACCCTCTCTAACTGTGACACCGTTCCTTGCGTATCATGTTCTTCAACACAATATCTACCGTTGACACCGTTCCCAGTGTATCAGGTTCATCATCACCGTCTCGACCTGTGACACCGTTCGCAGTGTATTGTCTTCTTCATCACCTTCTCTATCTGTTGCACCGTTCCCAGTGTATCTTGTTCTTCATCACCCTCTGTACCTGTGACATGATTCTCCGTGTATCATGTTAATCATCACCCTCCCGAACTCTTTCACCATTCTCAGTCTATCGTGTTCTTCATCATCCTCACTAACTGTGTCACCGTTCTCGGTGTATCACATTCTTGATCACCCTCTCTTCCTCTGGCACCGTTCTCAATGTATCGTGTGCATCATCTCCCTCTCTACCTGTGACAGAGTTCCCAGTGTATCATGTTCTTCATCACTCTCTCTTCCTGTGTCACCATTCTCAATGTATTGTGTTGGTTTTCACCCACTCTACCTGTGACACCGTACTCAGTGGATCGTGTTCTACATCAACATTCCTACCTCTTGCACCGTTCTCTGTGTATCATGTTCTTCATCACCCTCTCAACCTGTGACACCGTTCTCTGTATATCATGTTCTTCATCACCCTCTCTACCTGTCACACCGTTCTCAGTGGATCGTGTTTGTTATCACCCACTCTACCTGTGACCGTTCTCAGAGCATCGTGTTCTTACTCACCCTCTCTACCTCTGACACCATTCCCTGTGTATGCTTTTCTTCATCAACTTCTCTACCTGCTGCACCGTTCCCAGTGTATCGTGTTCCTCATCACCCTCTCTACCTGTGACGCCGTTCTCAGAGTATTACGTTCTTCATCACCCTGTCTACCTGTGACAAGGTTCCCAGTGTATCGTGTTCTTCATCTCCCTGTCTACCAGTGATACCGTTCCAGTGTATCGTGTTCTTCATCACCCTCTCTTCGTGTGACACCGTTCTCAGTGTATCACCTTCTTCATCACCCTGTCTACCTGTGACACCGTTCCCTGCGTATCATGTTCTTCATCACCCTCTCTACCTCTGGCACCGATACTTGTGTATCACGTTCTTCATCACCCTCTCTACCTGTGACACCGTTCCCAGGGTATCGTGTTTTTCATCACCTTCTCTACCTGTGACCCCATTCCCAGGGTATCGTGTTCTTCATCACCCTCTCTACCTGTGATACCAATCCCAGTGTTTCCTGTTCATCACACTTTTTACCTGTGACACCGTTCTCAGTGTATCGTTTTCTTCATCACCCCGTCTACCTCTGACACCGTTCCTTGTGTATCACGTTCTTCATCACCTTCTCTAACTGAGACACCGTTCCTTATGTATCATGTTCTTCAAAACAATATCTACCGTTGACACCGTTCCCAGTGTATCATGTTCTTCATCACCCTCTCTACCTCTGGCACCGTTACTTGTGTATCACGTTCTTCATCACCCTCTCTACCTGTGACACTGTTCTCAGTATATAGTGTTCTTCAGCACTCTCTCTACCTCTGACACCTTTCCCAGTGTATCATCTTCTTCATCATCCTGTCTACCTGTGACACTGTTCCCAGTGTATCGTGTTTTTCATCACTGTCTCTACCTCTGACACCATTCCCAGTGTATCTTGTTCTTCATCACCTTCTCTACCTGTGACACCGTTCCTCGTGTATCGTGTTCTTCATCACCCTCTCTACCTGTGATACCGTTCCCAGTGTTTCCTGTTCATCACACTTTTTACCTGTGACACCGTTCTCAGTGTATCGTTTTCTTCATCATCCTCTGTACCTCTGACACCGTTCCCAGTCTATCATGTTCTTCATCACCCTCTCTACCTCTGGCACCGTTACTAGTGTATCACGTTCTTCATCACCCTCTCTACCTGTGACACTGTTCTCAGTGTATAGTGTTCTTCAGCACTCTCTCTACCTCTGACACCTTTCCCAGTGTATCATCTTCCTCATCACCCTCTCGACCTGTGATGCCATTCTCAGAGTATTACGTTCTTCATCACCCTGTCTACCTGTGACAAGGTTCCCAGTGTATCGTGTTCTTCATCTCCCTGTCTACCAGTGACACCGTTCCCAGTGTACTGTTTTCTTCATCACCCTCTCTACCTGTGACACCGTTCTCAGTGCATCGTGTTCATCATCAACCTCTCTGCCTGTGACACCATCGCCAGAGTATTGTGTTAATCATCACCCTCTCTACCTGTGGCACCGTTCCCAGTGTATCGTGTTCTTCATCACTCTGTCTACCTGTGACAGCGTTGGCTGCGTATCATGTTCTTCATCACCCTCTCCACCTGTGACACCATTACTCGTGTATCGTGTTCTTCATCACCCTCTCTACCTGTGATACCATTCCCAGTGTTTCCTGTTCATCACACCTTTTACCTCTGACACCGTTCTCAGTGTATCGTTTTCTTCATCACCCCGTCTACCTCTGACACCGTTCCTTGTGTATCACGTTCTTCATCACCCTCTCTAACTGTGACACCGTTCCTTGCGTATCATGTTCTTCAACACAATATCTACCGTTGACACCGTTCCCAGTGTATCAGGTTCATCATCACCGTCTCGACCTGTGACACCGTTCGCAGTGTATTGTCTTCTTCATCACCTTCTCTATCTGTTGCACCGTTCCCAGTGTATCTTGTTCTTCATCACCCTCTGTACCTGTGACATGATTCTCCGTGTATCATGTTAATCATCACCCTCCCGAACTCTTTCACCATTCTCAGTCTATCGTGTTCTTCATCATCCTCACTAACTGTGTCACCGTTCTCGGTGTATCACATTCTTGATCACCCTCTCTTCCTCTGGCACCGTTCTCAATGTATCGTGTGCATCATCTCCCTCTCTACCTGTGACAGAGTTCCCAGTGTATCATGTTCTTCATCACTCTCTCTTCCTGTGTCACCATTCTCAATGTATTGTGTTGGTTTTCACCCACTCTACCTGTGACACCGTACTCAGTGGATCGTGTTCTACATCAACATTCCTACCTCTTGCACCGTTCTCTGTGTATCATGTTCTTCATCACCCTCTCAACCTGTGACACCGTTCTCTGTATATCATGTTCTTCATCACCCTCTCTACCTGTCACACCGTTCTCAGTGGATCGTGTTTGTTATCACCCACTCTACCTGTGACCGTTCTCAGAGCATCGTGTTCTTACTCACCCTCTCTACCTCTGACACCATTCCCTGTGTATGCTTTTCTTCATCAACTTCTCTACCTGCTGCACCGTTCCCAGTGTATCGTGTTCCTCATCACCCTCTCTACCTGTGACGCCGTTCTCAGAGTATTACGTTCTTCATCACCCTGTCTACCTGTGACAAGGTTCCCAGTGTATCGTGTTCTTCATCTCCCTGTCTACCAGTGATACCGTTCCAGTGTATCGTGTTCTTCATCACCCTCTCTTCGTGTGACACCGTTCTCAGTGTATCACCTTCTTCATCACCCTGTCTACCTGTGACACCGTTCCCTGCGTATCATGTTCTTCATCACCCTCTCTACCTCTGGCACCGATACTTGTGTATCACGTTCTTCATCACCCTCTCTACCTGTGACACCGTTCCCAGGGTATCGTGTTTTTCATCACCTTCTCTACCTGTGACCCCATTCCCAGGGTATCGTGTTCTTCATCACCCTCTCTACCTGTGATACCAATCCCAGTGTTTCCTGTTCATCACACTTTTTACCTGTGACACCGTTCTCAGTGTATCGTTTTCTTCATCACCCCGTCTACCTCTGACACCGTTCCTTGTGTATCACGTTCTTCATCACCTTCTCTAACTGAGACACCGTTCCTTATGTATCATGTTCTTCAAAACAATATCTACCGTTGACACCGTTCCCAGTGTATCATGTTCTTCATCACCCTCTCTACCTCTGGCACCGTTACTTGTGTATCACGTTCTTCATCACCCTCTCTACCTGTGACACTGTTCTCAGTATATAGTGTTCTTCAGCACTCTCTCTACCTCTGACACCTTTCCCAGTGTATCATCTTCTTCATCATCCTGTCTACCTGTGACACTGTTCCCAGTGTATCGTGTTTTTCATCACTGTCTCTACCTCTGACACCATTCCCAGTGTATCTTGTTCTTCATCACCTTCTCTACCTGTGACACCGTTCCTCGTGTATCGTGTTCTTCATCACCCTCTCTACCTGTGATACCGTTCCCAGTGTTTCCTGTTCATCACACTTTTTACCTGTGACACCGTTCTCAGTGTATCGTTTTCTTCATCATCCTCTGTACCTCTGACACCGTTCCCAGTCTATCATGTTCTTCATCACCCTCTCTACCTCTGGCACCGTTACTAGTGTATCACGTTCTTCATCACCCTCTCTACCTGTGACACTGTTCTCAGTGTATAGTGTTCTTCAGCACTCTCTCTACCTCTGACACCTTTCCCAGTGTATCATCTTCCTCATCACCCTCTCGACCTGTGATGCCGTTCTCAGAGTATTACGTTCTTCATCACCCTGTCTACCTGTGACAAGGTTCCCAGTGTATCGTGTTCTTCATCTCCCTGTCTACCAGTGACACCGTTCCCAGTGTACTGTTTTCTTCATCACCCTCTCTACCTGTGACACCGTTCTCAGTGCATCGTGTTCATCATCAACCTCTCTGCCTGTGACACCATCGCCAGAGTATTGTGTTAATCATCACCCTCTCTACCTGTGCCACCGTTCCCAGTGTATCGTGTTCTTCATCACTCTGTCTACCTGTGACAGCGTTCGCTGCATATCATGTTCTTCATCACCCTCTCCACCTGTGACACCATTCCTCGTGTATCGTGTTCTTCATCACCCTCTCTACCTGTGATACCATTGCCAGTGTTTCCTGTTCATCACACCTTTTACCTCTGACACCGTTCTCAGTGTATTGTTTTCTTCATCACCCCATCTACCTCTGACACCGTTCTCAGTGTATCGTTTTCTTCATCACCCCATCTACCTCTGACACCGTTCCTTGTGTATCACGTTCTTCATCACCCACTCTAACTGTGACACCGTTCCTTGCGTATCATGTTCTTCAACACATTATCTACCGTTGACACCGTTCCCAGTGTATCAGGTTCATCATCACCGTCTCGACCTGTGACACCGTTCGCAGTGTATTGTCTTCTTCATCACCTTCTCTACCTGTTGCACCGTTCCCAGTGTATCTTGTTCTTCATCACCCTCTGTACCTGTGACATGATTCTCCGTGTATCATGTTAATCATCACCCTCCCGAACTCTTTCACCATTCTCAGTCTATCGTGTTCTTCATCATCCTCACTAACTGTGTCACCGTTCTCGGTGTATCACATTCTTGATCACCCTCTCTTCCTCTGGCACCGTTCTCAATGTATCGTGTGCATCATCTCCCTCTCTACCTGTGACAGAGTTCCCAGTGTATCATGTTCTTCATCACTCTCTCTTCCTGTGTCACCATTCTCAATGTATTGTGTTGGTTTTCACCCACTCTACCTGTGACACCGTACTCAGTGGATCGTGTTCTACATCAACATTCCTACCTCTTGCACCGTTCTCTGTGTATCATGTTCTTCATCACCCTCTCAACCTGTGACACCGTTCTCTGTATATCATGTTCTTCATCACCCTCTCTACCTGTCACACCGTTCTCAGTGGATCGTGTTTGTTATCACCCACTCTACCTGTGACCGTTCTCAGAGCATCGTGTTCTTACTCACTCTCTCTACCTCTGACACCATTCCCTGTGTATGCTTTTCTTCATCAACTTCTCTACCTGCTGCACCGTTCCCAGTGTATCGTGTTCCTCATCACCCTCTCTACCTGTGACGCCGTTCTCAGAGTATTACGTTCTTCATCACCCTGTCTACCTGTGACAAGGTTCCCAGTGTATCGTGTTCTTCATCTCCCTGTCTACCAGTGATACCGTTCCAGTGTATCGTGTTCTTCATCACCCTCTCTTCGTGTGACACCGTTCTCAGTGTATCACCTTCTTCATCACCCTGTCTACCTGTGACACCGTTCCCTGCGTATCATGTTCTTCATCACCCTCTCTACCTCTGGCACCGATACTTGTGTATCACGTTCTTCATCACCCTCTCTACCTGTGACACCGTTCCCAGGGTATCGTGTTTTTCATCACCTTCTCTACCTGTGACCCCATTCCCAGGGTATCGTGTTCTTCATCACCCTCTCTACCTGTGATACCAATCCCAGTGTTTCCTGTTCATCACACTTTTTACCTGTGACACCGTTCTCAGTGTATCGTTTTCTTCATCACCCCGTCTACCTCTGACACCGTTCCTTGTGTATCACGTTCTTCATCACCTTCTCTAACTGAGACACCGTTCCTTATGTATCATGTTCTTCAAAACAATATCTACCGTTGACACCGTTCCCAGTGTATCATGTTCTTCATCACCCTCTCTACCTCTGGCACCGTTACTTGTGTATCACGTTCTTCATCACCCTCTCTACCTGTGACACTGTTCTCAGTATATAGTGTTCTTCAGCACTCTCTCTACCTCTGACACCTTTCCCAGTGTATCATCTTCTTCATCATCCTGTCTACCTGTGACACTGTTCCCAGTGTATCGTGTTTTTCATCACTGTCTCTACCTCTGACACCATTCCCAGTGTATCTTGTTCTTCATCACCTTCTCTACCTGTGACACCGTTCCTCGTGTATCGTGTTCTTCATCACCCTCTCTACCTGTGATACCGTTCCCAGTGTTTCCTGTTCATCACACTTTTTACCTGTGACACCGTTCTCAGTGTATCGTTTTCTTCATCATCCTCTGTACCTCTGACACCGTTCCCAGTCTATCATGTTCTTCATCACCCTCTCTACCTCTGGCACCGTTACTAGTGTATCACGTTCTTCATCACCCTCTCTACCTGTGACACTGTTCTCAGTGTATAGTGTTCTTCAGCACTCTCTCTACCTCTGACACCTTTCCCAGTGTATCATCTTCCTCATCACCCTCTCGACCTGTGATGCCGTTCTCAGAGTATTACGTTCTTCATCACCCTGTCTACCTGTGACAAGGTTCCCAGTGTATCGTGTTCTTCATCTCCCTGTCTACCAGTGACACCGTTCCCAGTGTACTGTTTTCTTCATCACCCTCTCTACCTGTGACACCGTTCTCAGTGCATCGTGTTCATCATCAACCTCTCTGCCTGTGACACCATCGCCAGAGTATTGTGTTAATCATCACCCTCTCTACCTGTGCCACCGTTCCCAGTGTATCGTGTTCTTCATCACTCTGTCTACCTGTGACAGCGTTCGCTGCATATCATGTTCTTCATCACCCTCTCCACCTGTGACACCATTCCTCGTGTATCGTGTTCTTCATCACCCTCTCTACCTGTGATACCATTCCCAGTGTTTCCTGTTCATCACACCTTTTACCTCTGACACCGTTCTCAGTGTATCGTTTTCTTCATCACCCCATCTACCTCTGACACCGTTCTCAGTGTATCGTTTTCTTCATCACCCCATCTACCTCTGACACCGTTCCTTGTGTATCACGTTCTTCATCACCCACTCTAACTGTGACACCGTTCCTTGCGTATCATGTTCTTCAACACATTATCTACCGTTGACACCGTTCCCAGTGTATCAGGTTCATCATCACCGTCTCGACCTGTGACACCGTTCGCAGTGTATTGTCTTCTTCATCACCTTCTCTACCTGTTGCACCGTTCCCAGTGTATCTTGTTCTTCATCACCCTCTGTACCTGTGACATGATTCTCCGTGTATCATGTTAATCATCACCCTCCCGAACTCTTTCACCATTCTCAGTCTATCGTGTTCTTCATCATCCTCACTAACTGTGTCACCGTTCTCGGTGTATCACATTCTTGATCACCCTCTCTTCCTCTGGCACCGTTCTCAATGTATCGTGTGCATCATCTCCCTCTCTACCTGTGACAGAGTTCCCAGTGTATCATGTTCTTCATCACTCTCTCTTCCTGTGTCACCATTCTCAATGTATTGTGTTGGTTTTCACCCACTCTACCTGTGACACCGTACTCAGTGGATCGTGTTCTACATCAACATTCCTACCTCTTGCACCGTTCTCTGTGTATCATGTTCTTCATCACCCTCTCAACCTGTGACACCGTTCTCTGTATATCATGTTCTTCATCACCCTCTCTACCTGTCACACCGTTCTCAGTGGATCGTGTTTGTTATCACCCACTCTACCTGTGACCGTTCTCAGAGCATCGTGTTCTTACTCACTCTCTCTACCTCTGACACCATTCCCTGTGTATGCTTTTCTTCATCAACTTCTCTACCTGCTGCACCGTTCCCAGTGTATCGTGTTCCTCATCACCCTCTCTACCTGTGACGCCGTTCTCAGAGTATTACGTTCTTCATCACCCTGTCTACCTGTGACAAGGTTCCCAGTGTATCGTGTTCTTCATCTCCCTGTCTACCAGTGATACCGTTCCAGTGTATCGTGTTCTTCATCACCCTCTCTTCGTGTGACACCGTTCTCAGTGTATCACCTTCTTCATCACCCTGTCTACCTGTGACACCGTTCCCTGCGTATCATGTTCTTCATCACCCTCTCTACCTCTGGCACCGATACTTGTGTATCACGTTCTTCATCACCCTCTCTACCTGTGACACCGTTCCCAGGGTATCGTGTTTTTCATCACCTTCTCTACCTGTGACCCCATTCCCAGGGTATCGTGTTCTTCATCACCCTCTCTACCTGTGATACCAATCCCAGTGTTTCCTGTTCATCACACTTTTTACCTGTGACACCGTTCTCAGTGTATCGTTTTCTTCATCACCCCGTCTACCTCTGACACCGTTCCTTGTGTATCACGTTCTTCATCACCTTCTCTAACTGAGACACCGTTCCTTATGTATCATGTTCTTCAAAACAATATCTACCGTTGACACCGTTCCCAGTGTATCATGTTCTTCATCACCCTCTCTACCTCTGGCACCGTTACTTGTGTATCACGTTCTTCATCACCCTCTCTACCTGTGACACTGTTCTCAGTATATAGTGTTCTTCAGCACTCTCTCTACCTCTGACACCTTTCCCAGTGTATCATCTTCTTCATCATCCTGTCTACCTGTGACACTGTTCCCAGTGTATCGTGTTTTTCATCACTGTCTCTACCTCTGACACCATTCCCAGTGTATCTTGTTCTTCATCACCTTCTCTACCTGTGACACCGTTCCTCGTGTATCGTGTTCTTCATCACCCTCTCTACCTGTGATACCGTTCCCAGTGTTTCCTGTTCATCACACTTTTTACCTGTGACACCGTTCTCAGTGTATCGTTTTCTTCATCATCCTCTGTACCTCTGACACCGTTCCCAGTCTATCATGTTCTTCATCACCCTCTCTACCTCTGGCACCGTTACTAGTGTATCACGTTCTTCATCACCCTCTCTACCTGTGACACTGTTCTCAGTGTATAGTGTTCTTCAGCACTCTCTCTACCTCTGACACCTTTCCCAGTGTATCATCTTCCTCATCACCCTCTCGACCTGTGACGCCGTTCTCAGAGTATTACGTTCTTCATCACCCTGTCTACCTGTGACAAGGTTCCCAGTGTATCGTGTTCTTCATCTCCCTGTCTACCAGTGACACCGTTCCCAGTGTACTGTTTTCTTCATCACCCTCTCTACCTGTGACACCGTTCTCAGTGCATCGTGTTCATCATCAACCTCTCTGCCTGTGACACCATCGCCAGAGTATTGTGTTAATCATCACCCTCTCTACCTGTGCCACCGTTCCCAGTGTATCGTGTTCTTCATCACTCTGTCTACCTGTGACAGCGTTCGCTGCATATCATGTTCTTCATCACCCTCTCCACCTGTGACACCATTCCTCGTGTATCGTGTTCTTCATCAACCTCTCTACCTGTGATACCATTCCCAGTGTTTCCTGTTCATCACACCTTTTACCTCTGACACCGTTCTCAGTGTATCGTTTTCTTCATCACCCCATCTACCTCTGACACCGTTCTCAGTGTATCGTTTTCTTCATCACCCCATCTACCTCTGACACCGTTCCTTGTGTATCACGTTCTTCATCACCCACTCTAACTGTGACACCGTTCCTTGCGTATCATGTTCTTCAACACATTATCTACCGTTGACACCGTTCCCAGTGTATCAGGTTCATCATCACCGTCTCGACCTGTGACACCGTTCGCAGTGTATTGTCTTCTTCATCACCTTCTCTACCTGTTGCACCGTTCCCAGTGTATCTTGTTCTTCATCACCCTCTGTACCTGTGACATGATTCTCCGTGTATCATGTTAATCATCACCCTCCCGAACTCTTTCACCATTCTCAGTCTATCGTGTTCTTCATCATCCTCACTAACTGTGTCACCGTTCTCGGTGTATCACATTCTTGATCACCCTCTCTTCCTCTGGCACCGTTCTCAATGTATTGTGTGCATCATCTCCCTCTCTACCTGTGACAGAGTTCCCAGTGTATCATGTTCTTCATCACTCTCTCTTCCTGTGTCACCATTCTCAATGTATTGTGTTGGTTTTCACCCACTCTACCTGTGACACCGTACTCAGTGGATCGTGTTCTACATCAACATTCCTACCTCTTGCACCGTTCTCTGTGTATCATGTTCTTCATCACCCTCTCAACCTGTGACACCGTTCTCTGTATATCATGTTCTTCATCACCCTCTCTACCTGTCACACCGTTCTCAGTGGATCGTGTTTGTTATCACCCACTCTACCTGTGACCGTTCTCAGAGCATCGTGTTCTTACTCACTCTCTCTACCTCTGACACCATTCCCTGTGTATGCTTTTCTTCATCAACTTCTCTACCTGCTGCACCGTTCCCAGTGTATCGTGTTCCTCATCACCCTCTCTACCTGTGACGCCGTTCTCAGAGTATTACGTTCTTCATCACCCTGTCTACCTGTGACAAGGTTCCCAGTGTATCGTGTTCTTCATCTCCCTGTCTACCAGTGATACCGTTCCAGTGTATCGTGTTCTTCATCACCCTCTCTTCGTGTGACACCGTTCTCAGTGTATCACCTTCTTCATCACCCTGTCTACCTGTGACACCGTTCCCTGCGTATCATGTTCTTCATCACCCTCTCTACCTCTGGCACCGATACTTGTGTATCACGTTCTTCATCACCCTCTCTACCTGTGACACCGTTCCCAGGGTATCGTGTTTTTCATCACCTTCTCTACCTGTGACCCCATTCCCAGGGTATCGTGTTCTTCATCACCCTCTCTACCTGTGATACCAATCCCAGTGTTTCCTGTTCATCACACTTTTTACCTGTGACACCGTTCTCAGTGTATCGTTTTCTTCATCACCCCGTCTACCTCTGACACCGTTCCTTGTGTATCACGTTCTTCATCACCTTCTCTAACTGAGACACCGTTCCTTATGTATCATGTTCTTGAAAACAATATCTACCGTTGACACCGTTCCCAGTGTATCATGTTCTTCATCACCCTCTCTACCTCTGGCACCGTTACTTGTGGATCACGTTCTTCATCACCCTCTCTACCTGTGACACTGTTCTCAGTATATAGTGTTCTTCAGCACTCTCTCTACCTCTGACACCTTTCCCAGTGTATCATCTTCTTCATCATCCTGTCTACCTGTGACACTGTTCCCAGTGTATCGTGTTTTTCATCACTGTCTCTACCTCTGACACCATTCCCAGTGTATCTTGTTCTTCATCACCTTCTCTACCTGTGACACCGTTCCTCGTGTATCGTGTTCTTCATCACCCTCTCTACCTGTGATACCGTTCCCAGTGTTTCCTGTTCATCACACTTTTTACCTGTGACACCGTTCTCAGTGTATCGTTTTCTTCATCATCCTCTGTACCTCTGACACCGTTCCCAGTCTATCATGTTCTTCATCACCCTCTCTACCTCTGGCACCGTTACTAGTGTATCACGTTCTTCATCACCCTCTCTACCTGTGACACTGTTCTCAGTGTATAGTGTTCTTCAGCACTCTCTCTACCTCTGACACCTTTCCCAGTGTATCATCTTCCTCATCACCCTCTCGACCTGTGACGCCGTTCTCAGAGTATTACGTTCTTCATCACCCTGTCTACCTGTGACAAGGTTCCCAGTGTATCGTGTTCTTCATCTCCCTGTCTACCAGTGACACCGTTCCCAGTGTACTGTTTTCTTCATCACCCTCTCTACCTGTGACACCGTTCTCAGTGCATCGTGTTCATCATCAACCTCTCTGCCTGTGACACCATCGCCAGAGTATTGTGTTAATCATCACCCTCTCTACCTGTGCCACCGTTCCCAGTGTATCGTGTTCTTCATCACTCTGTCTACCTGTGACAGCGTTCGCTGCGTATCATGTTCTTCATCACCCTCTCCACCTGTGACACCATTCCTCGTGTATCGTGTTCTTCATCACCCTCTCTACCTGTGATACCATTCCCAGTGTTTCCTGTTCATCACACCTTTTACCTCTGACACCGTTCTCAGTGTATCGTTTTCTTCATCACCCCATCTACCTCTGACACCGTTCCTTGTGTATCACGTTCTTCATCACCCACTCTAACTGTGACACCGTTCCTTGCGTATCATGTTCTTCAACACATTATCTACCGTTGACACCGTTCCCAGTGTATCAGGTTCATCATCACCGTCTCGACCTGTGACACCGTTCGCAGTGTATTGTCTTCTTCATCACCTTCTCTACCTGTTGCACCGTTCCCAGTGTATCTTGTTCTTCATCACCCTCTGTACCTGTGACATGATTCTCCGTGTATCATGTTAATCATCACCCTCCCGAACTCTTTCACCATTCTCAGTCTATCGTGTTCTTCATCATCCTCACTAACTGTGTCACCGTTCTCGGTGTATCACATTCTTGATCACCCTCTCTTCCTCTGGCACCGTTCTCAATGTATTGTGTGCATCATCTCCCTCTCTACCTGTGACAGAGTTCCCAGTGTATCATGTTCTTCATCACTCTCTCTTCCTGTGTCACCATTCTCAATGTATTGTGTTGGTTTTCACCCACTCTACCTGTGACACCGTACTCAGTGGATCGTGTTCTACATCAACATTCCTACCTCTTGCACCGTTCTCTGTGTATCATGTTCTTCATCACCCTCTCAACCTGTGACACCGTTCTCTGTATATCATGTTCTTCATCACCCTCTCTACCTGTCACACCGTTCTCAGTGGATCGTGTTTGTTATCACCCACTCTACCTGTGACCGTTCTCAGAGCATCGTGTTCTTACTCACTCTCTCTACCTCTGACACCATTCCCTGTGTATGCTTTTCTTCATCAACTTCTCTACCTGCTGCACCGTTCCCAGTGTATCGTGTTCCTCATCACCCTCTCTACCTGTGACGCCGTTCTCAGAGTATTACGTTCTTCATCACCCTGTCTACCTGTGACAAGGTTCCCAGTGTATCGTGTTCTTCATCTCCCTGTCTACCAGTGATACCGTTCCAGTGTATCGTGTTCTTCATCACCCTCTCTTCGTGTGACACCGTTCTCAGTGTATCACCTTCTTCATCACCCTGTCTACCTGTGACACCGTTCCCTGCGTATCATGTTCTTCATCACCCTCTCTACCTCTGGCACCGATACTTGTGTATCACGTTCTTCATCACCCTCTCTACCTGTGACACCGTTCCCAGGGTATCGTGTTTTTCATCACCTTCTCTACCTGTGACCCCATTCCCAGGGTATCGTGTTCTTCATCACCCTCTCTACCTGTGATACCAATCCCAGTGTTTCCTGTTCATCACACTTTTTACCTGTGACACCGTTCTCAGTGTATCGTTTTCTTCATCACCCCGTCTACCTCTGACACCGTTCCTTGTGTATCACGTTCTTCATCACCTTCTCTAACTGAGACACCGTTCCTTATGTATCATGTTCTTGAAAACAATATCTACCGTTGACACCGTTCCCAGTGTATCATGTTCTTCATCACCCTCTCTACCTCTGGCACCGTTACTTGTGTATCACGTTCTTCATCACCCTCTCTACCTGTGACACTGTTCTCAGTATATAGTGTTCTTCAGCACTCTCTCTACCTCTGACACCTTTCCCAGTGTATCATCTTCTTCATCATCCTGTCTACCTGTGACACTGTTCCCAGTGTATCGTGTTTTTCATCACTGTCTCTACCTCTGACACCATTCCCAGTGTATCTTGTTCTTCATCACCTTCTCTACCTGTGACACCGTTCCTCGTGTATCGTGTTCTTCATCACCCTCTCTACCTGTGATACCGTTCCCAGTGTTTCCTGTTCATCACACTTTTTACCTGTGACACCGTTCTCAGTGTATCGTTTTCTTCATCATCCTCTGTACCTCTGACACCGTTCCCAGTCTATCATGTTCTTCATCACCCTCTCTACCTCTGGCACCGTTACTAGTGTATCACGTTCTTCATCACCCTCTCTACCTGTGACACTGTTCTCAGTGTATAGTGTTCTTCAGCACTCTCTCTACCTCTGACACCTTTCCCAGTGTATCATCTTCCTCATCACCCTCTCGACCTGTGACGCCGTTCTCAGAGTATTACGTTCTTCATCACCCTGTCTACCTGTGACAAGGTTCCCAGTGTATCGTGTTCTTCATCTCCCTGTCTACCAGTGACACCGTTCCCAGTGTACTGTTTTCTTCATCACCCTCTCTACCTGTGACACCGTTCTCAGTGCATCGTGTTCATCATCAACCTCTCTGCCTGTGACACCATCGCCAGAGTATTGTGTTAATCATCACCCTCTCTACCTGTGCCACCGTTCCCAGTGTATCGTGTTCTTCATCACTCTGTCTACCTGTGACACCGTTCTCAGTGTATCGTTTTCTTCATCACCCCATCTACCTCTGACACCGTTCCTTGTGTATCACGTTCTTCATCACCCACTCTAACTGTGACACCGTTCCTTGCGTATCATGTTCTTCAACACATTATCTACCGTTGACACCGTTCCCAGTGTATCAGGTTCATCATCACCGTCTCGACCTGTGACACCGTTCGCAGTGTATTGTCTTCTTCATCACCTTCTCTACCTGTTGCACCATTCCCAGTGTATCTTGTTCTTCATCACCCTCTGTACCTGTGACATGATTCTCCGTGTATCATGTTAATCATCACCCTCCCGAACTCTTTCACCATTCTCAGTCTATCGTGTTCTTCATCATCCTCACTAACTGTGTCACCGTTCTCGGTGTATCACATTCTTGATCACCCTCTCTTCCTCTGGCACCGTTCTCAATGTATCGTGTGCATCATCTCCCTCTCTACCTGTGACAGAGTTCCCAGTGTATCATGTTCTTCATCACTCTCTCTTCCTGTGTCACCATTCTCAATGTATTGTGTTGGTTTTCACCCACTCTACCTGTGACACCGTACTCAGTGGATCGTGTTCTACATCAACATTCCTACCTCTTGCACCGTTCTCTGTGTATCATGTTCTTCATCACCCTCTCAACCTGTGACACCGTTCTCTGTATATCATGTTCTTCATCACCCTCTCTACCTGTCACACCGTTCTCAGTGGATCGTGTTTGTTATCACCCACTCTACCAGTGACCGTTCTCAGAGCATCGTGTTCTTACTCACCCTCTCTACCTCTGACACCATTCCCTGTGTATGCTTTTCTTCATCAACTTCTCTACCTGCTGCACCGTTCCCAGTGTATCGTGTTCCTCATCACCCTCTCTACCTGTGACGCCGTTCTCAGAGTATTACGTTCTTCATCACCCTTTCTACCTGTGACACGGTTCCCAGTGTATCGTGTTCTTCATCTCCCTGTCTACCAGTGATACCGTTCCCAGTGTATCGTGTTCTTCATCACCCTCTCTTCGTGTGACACCGTTCTCAGTGTATCACCTTCTTCATCACCCTGTCTACCTGTGACACTGTTCTCAGTGTATAGTGTTCTTCAGCACTCTCTCTACCTCTGACACCTTTCCCAGTGTATCATCTTCCTCATCACCCTCTCGACCTGTGACGCCTTTCTCAGAGTATTACGTTCTTCATCACCCTGTCTACCTGTGACAAGGTTCCCAGTGTATCGTGTTCTTCATCTCCCTGTCTACCAGTGACACCGTTCCCAGTGTACTGTTTTCTTCATCACCCTCTCTACCTGTGACACCGTTCTCAGTGCATCGTGTTCATCATCAACCTCTCTGCCTGTGACACCATCGCCAGAGTATTGTGTTAATCATCACCCTCTCTACCTGTGCCACCGTTCCCAGTGTATCGTGTTCTTCATCACTCTGTCTACCTGTGACAGCGTTCGCTGCGTATCATGTTCTTCATCACCCTCTCCACCTGTGACACCATTCCTCGTGTATCGTGTTCTTCATCACCCTCTCTACCTGTGATACCATTCCCAGTGTTTCCTGTTCATCACACCTTTTACCTCTGACACCGTTCTCAGTGTATCGTTTTCTTCATCACCCCATCTACCTCTGACACCGTTCCTTGTGTATCACGTTCTTCATCACCCACTCTAACTGTGACACCGTTCCTTGCGTATCATGTTCTTCAACACAATATCTACCGTTGACACCGTTCCCAGTGTATCAGGTTCATCATCACCGTCTCGACCTGTGACACCGTTCGCAGTGTATTGTCTTCTTCATCACCTTCTCTACCTGTTGCACCGTTCCCAGTGTATCTTGTTCTTCATCACCCTCTGTACCTGTGACATGATTCTCCGTGTATCATGTTAATCATCACCCTCCCGAACTCTTTCACCATTCTCAGTCTATCGTGTTCTTCATCATCCTCACTAACTGTGTCACCGTTCTCGGTGTATCACATTCTTGATCACCCTCTCTTCCTCTGGCACCGTTCTCAATGTATCGTGTGCATCATCTCCCTCTCTACCTGTGACAGAGTTCCCAGTGTATCATGTTCTTCATCACTCTCTCTTCCTGTGTCACCATTCTCAATGTATTGTGTTGGTTTTCACCCACTCTACCTGTGACACCGTACTCAGTGGATCGTGTTCTACATCAACATTCCTACCTCTTGCACCGTTCTCTGTGTATCATGTTCTTCATCACCCTCTCAACCTGTGACACCGTTCTCTGTATATCATGTTCTTCATCACCCTCTCTACCTGTCACACCGTTCTCAGTGGATCGTGTTTGTTATCACCCACTCTACCTGTGACCGTTCTCAGAGCATCGTGTTCTTACTCACCCTCTCTACCTCTGACACCATTCCCTGTGTATGCTTTTCTTCATCAACTTCTCTACCTGCTGCACCGTTCCCAGTGTATCGTGTTCCTCATCACCCTCTCTACCTGTGACGCCGTTCTCAGAGTATTACGTTCTTCATCACCCTGTCTACCTGTGACAAGGTTCCCAGTGTATCGTGTTCTTCATCTCCCTGTCTACCAGTGACACCGTTCCCAGTGTACTGTTTTCTTCATCACCCTCTCTACCTGTGACACTGTTCTCAGTGCATCGTGTTCATCATCAACCTCTCTGCCTGTGACACCATCGCCAGAGTATTGTGTTAATCATCACCCTCTCTACCTGTGCCACCGTTCCCAGTGTATCGTGTTCTTCATCACTCTGTCTACCTGTGACAGCGTTCGCTGCGTATCATGTTCTTCATCACCCTCTCCACCTGTGACACCATTCCTCGTGTATCGTGTTCTTCATCACCCTCTCTATCTGTGATACCATTCCCAGTGTTTCCTGTTCATCACACCTTTTACCTCTGACACCGTTCTCAGTGTATCGTTTTCTTCATCACCCCATCTACCTCTGACACCGTTCCTTGTGTATCACGTTCTTCATCACCCTCTCTAACTGTGACACCGTTCCTTGCGTATCATGTTCTTCAACACAATATCTACCGTTGACACCGTTCCCAGTGTATCAGGTTCATCTTCACCGTCTCGACCTGTGACACCGTTCGCAGTGTATTGTCTTCTTCATCACCTTCTCTACCTGTTGCACCATTCCCAGTGTATCTTGTTCTTCATCACCCTCTGTACCTGTGACATGATTCTCCGTGTATCATGTTAATCATCACCCTCCCGAACTCTTTCACCATTCTCAGTCTATCGTGTTCTTCATCATCCTCACTAACTGTGTCACCGTTCTCGGTGTATCACATTCTTGATCACCCTCTCTTCCTCTGGCACCGTTCTCAATGTATCGTGTGCATCATCTCCTTTCTCTACCTGTGACAGAGTTCCCAGTGTATCATGTTCTTCATCACTCTCTCTTCCTGTGTCACCATTCTCAATGTATTGTGTTGGTTTTCACCCACTCTACCTGTGACACCGTACTCAGTGGATCGTGTTCTACATCAACATTCCTACCTCTTGCACCGTTCTCTGTGTATCATGTTCTTCATCACCCTCTCAACCTGTGACACCGTTCTCTGTATATCATGTTCTTCATCACCCTCTCTACCTGTCACACCGTTCTCAGTGGATCGTGTTTGTTATCACCCACTCTACCTGTGACCGTTCTCAGAGCATCGTGTTCTTACTCACCCTCTCTACCTCTGACACCATTCCCTGTGTATGCTTTTCTTCATCAACTTCTCTACCTGCTGCACCGTTCCCAGTGTATCGTGTTCCTCATCACCCTCTCTACCTGTGACGCCGTTCTCAGAGTATTACGTTCTTCATCACCCTGTCTACCTGTGACAAGGTTCCCAGTGTATCGTGTTCTTCATCTCCCTGTCTACCAGTGATACCGTTCCCAGTGTATCGTGTTCTTCATCACCCTCTCTTCGTGTGACACCGTTCTCAGTGTATCACCTTCTTCATCACCCTGTCTACCTGTGACACCGTTCCCTGCGTATCATGTTCTTCATCACCCTCTCTACCTCTGGCACCGATACTTGTGTATCACGTTCTTCATCACCCTCTCTACCTGTGACACCGTTCCCAGGGTATCGTGTTTTTCATCACCTTCTCTACCTGTGACCCCATTCCCAGGGTATCGTGTTCTTCATCACCCTCTCTACCTGTGATACCAATCCCAGTGTTTCCTGTTCATCACACTTTTTACCTGTGACACCGTTCTCAGTGTATCGTTTTCTTCATCACCCCGTCTACCTCTGACACCGTTCCTTGTGTATCACGTTCTTCATCACCTTCTCTAACTGAGACACCGTTCCTTGTGTATCATGTTCTTGAAAACAATATCTACCGTTGACACCGTTCCCAGTGTATCATGTTCTTCATCACCCTCTCTACCTCTGGCACCGTTACTTGTGTATCACGTTCTTCATCACCCTCTCTACCTGTGACACTGTTCTCAGTGTATAGTGTTCTTCAGCACTCTCTCTACCTCTGACACCTTTCCCAGTGTATCATCTTCTTCATCATCCTGTCTACCTGTGACACTGTTCCCAGTGTATCGTGTTTTTCATCACTGTCTCTACCTCTGACACCATTCCCAGTGTATCTTGTTCTTCATCACCTTCTCTACCTGTGACACCGTTCCTCGTGTATCGTGTTCTTCATCACCCTCTCTACCTGTGATACCGTTCCCAGTGTTTCCTGTTCATCACACTTTTTACCTGTGACACCGTTCTCAGTGTATCGTTTTCTTCATCATCCTCTGTACCTCTGACACCGTTCCCAGTCTATCATGTTCTTCATCACCCTCTCTACCTCTGGCACCGTTACTAGTGTATCACGTTCTTCATCACCCTCTCTACCTGTGACACTGTTCTCAGTGTATAGTGTTCTTCAGCACTCTCTCTACCTCTGACACCATTCCCAGTGTATCATCTTCCTCATCACCCTCTCGACCTGTGACGCCGTTCTCAGAGTATTACGTTCTTCATCACACTGTCTACCTGTGACAAGGTTCCCAGTGTATCGTGTTCATCATCACCCTCTCTACCTGTGACACCATCGGCAGAGTAATGTGTTCATCATCACCCTCTCTACCTGTGGCACCGTTCCCAGTGTATCGTGTTCTTCATCTCCCTGTCTACCAGTGACACCGTTCCCAGTGTACTGTTTTCTTCATCACCCTCTCTACCTGTGACACCGTTCTCAGTGCATCGTGTTCATCATCAACCTCTCTGCCTGTGACACCATCGCCAGAGTATTGTGTTAATCATCACCCTCTCTACCTGTGGCACCGTTCCCAGTGTATCGTGTTCTTCATCACTCTGTCTACCTGTGACAGCGTTCGCTGCGTATCATGTTCTTCATCACCCTCTCCACCTGTGACACCATTCCTCGTGTATCGTGTTCTTCATCACCCTCTCTACCTGTGATACCATTCCCAGTGTTTCCTGTTCATCACCCCATCTACCTCTGACACCGTTCCTTGTGTATCACGTTCTTCATCACCCTCTCTAACTGTGACACCGTTCCTTGCGTATCATGTTCTTCAACACAATATCTACCGTTGACACCGTTCCCAGTGTATCAGGTTCATCATCACCGTCTCGACCTGTGACACCGTTCGCAGTGTATTGTCTTCTTCATCACCTTCTCTACCTGTTGCACCGTTCCCAGTGTATCTTGTTCTTCATCACCCTCTGTACCTGTGACATGATTCTCCGTGTATCATGTTAATCATCACCCTCCCGAACTCTTTCACCATTCTCAGTCTATCGTGTTCTTCATCATCCTCACTAACTGTGTCACCGTTCTCGGTGTATCACATTCTTGATCACCCTCTCTTCCTCTGGCACCGTTCTCAATGTATCGTGTGCATCATCTCCCTCTCTACCTGTGACAGAGTTCCCAGTGTATCATGTTCTTCATCACTCTCTCTTCCTGTGTCACCATTCTCAATGTATTGTGTTGGTTTTCACCCACTCTACCTGTGACACCGTACTCAGTGGATCGTGTTCTACATCAACATTCCTACCTCTTGCACCGTTCTCTGTGTATCATGTTCTTCATCACCCTCTCAACCTGTGACACCGTTCTCTGTATATCATGTTCTTCATCACCCTCTCTACCTGTCACACCGTTCTCAGTGGATCGTGTTTGTTATCACCCACTCTACCTGTGACCGTTCTCAGAGCATCGTGTTCTTACTCACCCTCTCTACCTCTGACACCATTCCCTGTGTATGCTTTTCTTCATCAACTTCTCTACCTGCTGCACCGTTCCCAGTGTATCGTGTTCCTCATCACCCTCTCTACCTGTGACGCCGTTCTCAGAGTATTACGTTCTTCATCACCCTGTCTACCTGTGACAAGGTTCCCAGTGTATCGTGTTCTTCATCTCCCTGTCTACCAGTGATACCGTTCCCAGTGTATCGTGTTCTTCATCACCCTCTCTTCGTGTGACACCGTTCTCAGTGTATCACCTTCTTCATCACCCTGTCTACCTGTGACACCGTTCCCTGCGTATCATGTTCTTCATCACCCTCTCTACCTCTGGCACCGATACTTGTGTATCACGTTCTTCATCACCCTCTCTACCTGTGACACCGTTCCCAGGGTATCGTGTTTTTCATCACCTTCTCTACCTGTGACCCCATTCCCAGGGTATCGTGTTCTTCATCACCCTCTCTACCTGTGATACCAATCCCAGTGTTTCCTGTTCATCACACTTTTTACCTGTGACACCGTTCTCAGTGTATCGTTTTCTTCATCACCCCGTCTACCTCTGACACCGTTCCTTGAGTATCACGTTCTTCATCACCTTCTCTAACTGAGACACCGTTCCTTGTGTATCATGTTCTTCAAAACAATATCTACCGTTGACACCGTTCCCAGTGTATCATGTTCTTCATCACCCTCTCTACCTCTGGCACCGTTACTTGTGTATCACGTTCTTCATCACCCTCTCTACCTGTGACACTGTTCTCAGTGTATAGTGTTCTTCAGCACTCTCTCTACCTCTGACACCTTTCCCAGTGTATCATCTTCTTCATCATCCTGTCTACCTGTGACAATGTTCCCAGTGTATCGTGTTTTTCATCACTGTCTCTACCTCTGACACCATTCCCAGTGTATCTTGTTCTTCATCACCTTCTCTACCTGTGACACCGTTCCTCGTGTATCGTGTTCTTCATCACCCTCTCTACCTGTGATACCGTTCCCAGTGTTTCCTGTTCATCACACTTTTTACCTGTGACACCGTTCTCAGTGTATCGTTTTCTTCATCATCCTCTGTACCTCTGACACCGTTCCCAGTCTATCATGTTCTTCATCACCCTCTCTACCTCTGGCACCGTTACTAGTGTATCACGTTCTTCATCACCCTCTCTACCTGTGACACTGTTCTCAGTGTATAGTGTTCTTCAGCACTCTCTCTACCTCTGACACCTTTCCCAGTGTATCATCTTCCTCATCACCCTCTCGACCTGTGACGCCGTTCTCAGAGTATTACGTTCTTCATCACCCTGTCTACCTGTGACAAGGTTCCCAGTGTATCGTGTTCTTCATCTCCCTGTCTACCAGTGACACCGTTCCCAGTGTACTGTTTTCTTCATCACCCTCTCTGCCTGTGACACCATCGCCAGAGTATTGTGTTAATCATCACCCTCTCTACCTGTGGCACCGTTCCCAGTGTATCGTGTTCTTCATCACTCTGTCTACCTGTGACAGCGTTCGCTGCGTATCATGTTCTTCATCACCCTCTCCACCTGTGACACCATTCCTCGTGTATCGTGTTCTTCATCACCCTCTCTACCTGTGATACCATTCCCAGTGTTTCCTGTTCATCACACCTTTTACCTCTGACACCGTTCTCAGTGTATCGTTTTCTTCATCACCCCGTCTACCTCTGACACCGTTCCTTGTGTATCACGTTCTTGATCACCCTCTCTAACTGTGACACCGTTCCTTGCGTATCATGTTCTTCAACACAATATCTACCGTTGACACCGTTCCCAGTGTATCAGGTTCATCATCACCGTCTCGACCTGTGACACCGTTCCCAGTGTATCTTGTTCTTCATCACCCTCTGTACCTGTGACATGATTCTCCATGTATCATGTTAATCATCACCCTCCCGAACTCTTTCACCATTCTCAGTCTATCGTGTTCTTCATCATCCTCACTAACTGTGTCACCGTTCTCGGTGTATCACGTTCTTGAACACCCTCTCTTCCTCTGGCACCGTTCTCAGTGTATTGTGTGCATCATCTCCCTCTCTACCTGTGACAGAGTTCCCAGTGTATCATGTTCTTCATCACTCTCTCTTCCTGTGTCACCGTTCTCAATGTATTGTGTTGGTTTTCACCCACTCTACCTATGACAATGTACTCAGTGGATCGTGTTCTACATCAACATTCCTACCTCTTGCACCGTTCTCGGTGTATCATGTTCTTCATCACCCTCTCTGCCTGTGACACCATTGGCAGAGTATTGTGTTCATCATCACCTTCTCTACCTGTGAAGCCGTTCTCAGTGTATCGTGTTCTTCATCACTCTACCTGTGACAGCGTTACCTGCGTATCATGTTCTTCATTACCCTCTCTACCTGTGAAACCTTTCTCAGTGTCTCGTGTTCTTCTGCACCGCCTCTAACTGTGACACCGTTCCCAGTGTATCGTGTTCTTCATCACCCTCTCTTCGTGTGACACCGTTCTCAGTGTATCACCTTCTTCATCAACCTGTCTACCTGTGACACCGTTCCCTGCGTATCATGTTCTTCATCACCCTCTCTACCTCTGGCACCGATACTTGTGTATCACGTTTTTTCATCACCCTCTCTACCTGTGACACCGTTCTCAGTGCATCGTGTTCATCATCACCCTCTCTACCTGTGACACCGTTCTCAGAGTATTACGTTCTTCATCACCCTGTCTACCTGTGACACGGTTCCCAGTGTATCGTGTTCAGCATCACCCTTTCTATCTGTGACACCGTTCCCAGTGTATCGTGTTCTTCATCACCCTCTCTACCTGTGACACCGTTCCCAGTGTATCGTGTTCTTCATCACCCTGTCTACCTGTGACATCGTTCCCAGTGTATCGTGTTCATCATCACCCTCTCTACCTGTGACACGGTTCCCAGTGTATCGTGTTCAGCATCACCCTTTCTATCTGTGACACCGTTCCCAGTGTATCGTGTTCTTCATCACCCTCTCTACCTGTGACACCGTTCCCAGTGTATCGTGTTCTTCATCACCCTGTCTACCTGTGGCACCGTTCCCAGTGTATCATGTTCATCATCACCCTTTCTATCTGTGACACCGTTCCCAATGTATCGTGTTATTCATCACCCTGTCTACCTGTGACATCGTTCGCTGCGTATCATGTTCTTCATCACCCTCTCTACCTCTGGCACCGATACTTGTGTATCACGTTCTTCATCACCCTCTCTACCTGTGACACCGTTCCCAGTGTATCTTGTTCTTCATCACCCTCTCTTCGTGTGACACCGTTCTCAGTGTATCACCTTCTTCATCACCCTGTCTACCTGTGACACCGTTCCCTGCGTATCATGTTCTTCATCACCCTCTCTACCTCTGGCACCGATACTTGTGTATCACGTTCTTCATCACCCTCTCTACCTGTGACGCTGTTCCCAGTGTATCGTGTTCTTCAGCACTCTCTCTACCTGTGACACCGTTCCCAGTGTATCGTGTTCTTCAGCACCCTCTCTACCTGTGACACCTTTCTCAGTGTATCGTGTTCTTCAGCACTCGCTCTACCTCTTGACACCGTTCCCAGTGTATCGAGTTTTTCATCACCTTCACAACCTGTGAGAATGTTCCGAGTGTATTGTGTTTTTCATCACCGTCTCTAACTTTGACACTGTTCTCAGTGTATCGTGTTCTTCATCACCCTCTCTACCTGTGTTGCCGTTCTCAGTGTATCGTGTTCTTCATCACCCTGTCTACCTGTGACAGCGTTCGCTGCGTATCATGTTCTTACTCACCCTCTCTACCTCTGACACCATTCCCTGTGTATCCTTTTCTTCATCAACTTCTCTACCTGCTGCACTGTTCCCAGTGTATCGTGTTCCTCATCACCCTCTCTACCTGTGACACCGTTCTCAGAGTATTACGTTCTTCATCACCCTGTCTACCTGTGACACGGTTCCCAGTGTATCGTGTTCAGCATCACCCTTTCTATCTGTGACATCGTTCCCAGTGTATCGTGTTCATCATCACCCTCTCTACCTGTGACACCGTTCTCAGTGTATCGTGTTCTTCATCACCCTCTCTGCCTGTGACACCGTCCGCAAAGTATTGTGTTCATCATCACTCTCTCTACCTGTGGCACCGTTCCCAGTGTATTGTTTTCTTCATCACCCTCTCTACCTGTGATGCCGTTCTCAGTGTATCGTGTTCTTCATCACCCTGTCTAACTGTGACAGCGTTCGCTGCGTATCCTGTTCTTCATCATCCTCTCTACCTGTGAAACCTTTCTCAGTGTCTCGTGTTCTTCAGCACCGCCTCTAACTGTGACACCGTTCCCAGTGTATCTCATTCTTCATCACCCTCTCTTCGTGTGACACCGTTCTCAGTGTATCACCTTCTTCATCAACCTGTCTACCTGTGACACCGTTCCCTGCGTATCATGTTCTTCATCACCCTCTCTACCTGTGATACCGTTCTCAGTGTATCATGTTCTTCATCACCCTCTCTACCTCTGGCACCGTTACTTGTGTATCACGTTCTTCATCACCCTCTCTACCTGTGATGCCGTTCTCAGTGTATCGTGTTCTTCATCACCCTGTCTAACTGTGACAGCGTTCGCTGCGTATCATGTTCTTCATCATCCTCTCTACCTGTGAAACCTTTCTCAGTGTATCATGTTCTTCATCACCCTCTCTACCTCTGGCACCGTTACTTGTGTATCACGTTCTTCATCACCCTCTCTACCTGTGACACCGTTCTCAGTGTATCGTGTTCTTCATCACTCTCTCTACCTCTGACACCTTTCCCAGTGTATCGTGTTCTTCATCACCCTGTCTACCAGTGACACCGTTCCCAGTGTATTGTGTTCTTCATCACCCTCTCTACCTGTGACGCCGTTCTCAGTTTACAGTGTTATTCATCATCCTCCCTACCTCTTACACCATTCTCAGAGTGTCACTTTCTTCATCACCCTCTCTACCTGTGACACCGTTCCCAGTGTATCGTGTTCTTCATCACCCTGTCTACCTGTGACATCGTTCCCAGTGTATCGTGTTCATCATCACCCTCTCTACCTGTGACACCGTTCTCAGTGTATCGTGTTCAGCATCACCCTCTCTGCCTGTGACACCGTCCGCAAAGTATTGTGTTCATCATCACCCTCTCTACCTGTGGCACCGTTCCCAGTGTATTGTTTTCTTCATCACCCTCTCCACCTGTGACGCCGTAATCGGTGTATCATGTTCTTCATCACCCTGGCCACCTGTGACACCATTCCCTGCGTATCATGTTCTTCATCACCCTCTCTACCTGTGAAACCTTTCTCAGTATATTGTGTTCTTCATCACCCTCTCTACCTGTGAAACCTTTCTCAGTGTCTCGTGTTCTTCAGCACCGCCTCTATCTGTGACACCATTCCCTGTGTATCGTGTTCTTCATCACCCTGTCTACCAGTGACACCGTTCCCAGTGTATTGTGTTCTTCATCACCCTCTCTGCCTGTGTCACCGTTCCCAGTGTATCGTGTTCTTCATCACCCTGTCTACCTGTGACATCGTTCCCAGTGTATCGTGTTCATCATCACCCCCTCTACCTGTGACACCGTTCTCAGTGTATCGTGTTCATCATCACCCTCTCTGCCTGTGACACCGTCCGCAAAGTACTGTGTTCATCATCACCCTCTCTACCTGTGGCACCGTTCCCAGTGTATTGTTTTCTTCATCACCACCTGTGATGCCGTTCTCAGTGTATCGTGTTCTTCATCACCCTGTCTACCTGTGACAGCGTTCGCTGCGTCTCATGTTCTTCATCACCCTCTCTACCTGTGAAACCAATCTCAGTGTATCTCGTTCTTCATCACCCTGTCTACCTGTGACACCGTTCCCAGTGTATTGTGTTCTTCATCACCCTCTCCACCTGTGACGCCGTAATCAGTGTATCATGTTCTTCATCACCCTGGCCACCTGTGACACTGTTCCCTGCGTATCATGTTCTTCATCACCCTCTCTACCTGTGAAACCTTTCTCAGTATATTGTGTTCTTCATCAACCTCTCTACCTGTGAAACCTTTCTCAGTGTCTCGTGTTCTTCTGCACCGCATCTAACTGTGACACCATTCCCAGTGTATCTCATTCTTCATCACCCTCTCTTCGTGTGACACCGTTCTCAGTGTATCACCTTCTTCATCAACCTGTCTACCTGTGACACCGTTCCCTGCGTATCATGTTCTTCATCACCCTCTCTACCTCTGGCACCGTTACTTGTGTATCACGTTCTTCATCACCCTCTCTACCTGTGACGCCGTTCTCAGTGTATTGAGTTCTTCATCACCCTCTGTACCTCTGACACCATTCCCAGTGTATCATGTTCTTTATCACCCTCTCTACCTGTGACACCATTCCTTGTGTATCACGTTCCTCATCACCCTCTCTAACTGTGACACCGTTCCCATTGTATCGTTTTCTTCTTTACCTTCTCTACCTGTGACTCCATTCTCAGTGTACAGTCTTATTCATCATCCTCCCTACCTCTTACTCCATTCTCAGAGTATCACTTTCTTCATCACCCTGTCTACCTGTGACACAGTTCCCTGCTTATCGTGTTCTTCATCACCCTGTCTACCTGTGATACCATTCTCAGTGTATCATGCTCTTCATCACCCTCTCTACCTGTGACGCCGTTCTCAGTTTACAGTGTTATTCATCATCCTCCCTACCTCTTACACCATTCTCAGAGTGTCACTTTCTTCATCACCCTCTCTACCTGTGACACCGTTCCCAGTGTATCGTGTTCTTCATCACCCTGTCTACCTGTGACATCGTTCCCAGTGTATCGTGTTCATCATCACCCTCTCTACCTGTGACACCGTTCTCAGTGTATCGTGTTCAGCATCACCCTCTCTGCCTGTGACACCGTCCGCAAAGTATTGTGTTCATCATCACCCTCTCTACCTGTGGCACCATTCCCAGTGTATTGTTTTCTTCATCACCCTCTCTACCTGTGATGCCGTTCTCAGTGTATCGTGTTCTTCATCACCCTGTCTAACTGTGACAGCGTTCGCTGCGTATCATGTTCTTCTTCACCCTCTCTACCTGTGAAACCAATCTCAGTGTATCTCGTTCTTCATCACCCTGTCTACCTGTGACACCGTTCCCAGTGTATTGTGTTCTTCATCACCCTCTCCACCTGTGACGCCGTAATCGGTGTATCATGTTCTTCATCACCCTGGCCACCTGTGACACCATTCCCTGCGTATCATGTTCTTCATCACCCTCTCTACCTGTGAAACCTTTCTCAGTATATTGTGTTCTTCATCACCCTGTCTACCTGTGAAACCTTTCTCAGTGTCTCGTGTTCTTCAGCACCGCCTCTAACTGTGACACCGTTCCCTGTGTATCGTGTTCTTCATCACCCTGTCTACCAGTGACACCGTTCCCAGTGTATTGTGTTCTTCATCACCCTCTCTGCCTGTGACACCGTTCCCAGTGTATCGTGTTCTTCATCACCCTGTCTACCTGTGACATCGTTCCCAGTGTATCGTGTTCATCATTACCCTCTCTACCTGTGGCACCGTTCCCAGTGTATTGTTTTCTTCATCACCACCTGTGATGCCGTTCTCAGTGTATCGTGTTCTTCATCACCCTGTCTACCTGTGACAGCGTTCGCTGCGTCTCATGTTCTTCATCACCCTCTCTACCTGTGAAACCAATCTCAGTGTATCTCGTTCTTCATCACCCTGTCTACCTGTGACACCGTTCCCAGTGTATTGTGTTCTTCATCACCCTCTCCACCTGTGACGCCGTAATCAGTGTATCATGTTCTTCATCACCCTGGCCACCTGTGACACTGTTCCCTGCGTATCATGTTCTTCATCACCCTCTCTACCTGTGAAACCTTTCTCAGTATATTGTGTTCTTCATCAACCTCTCTACCTGTGAAACCTTTCTCAGTGTCTCGTGTTCTTCTGCACCGCCTCTAACTGTGACACCGTTCCCAGTGTATCGTGTTCTTCATCACCCTCTCTTCGTGTGACACCGTTCTCAGTGTATCACCTTCTTCATCAACCTGTCTACCTGTGACACCGTTCCCTGCGTATCATGTTCTTCATCACCCTCTCTACCTCTGGCACCGTTACTTGTGTATCACGTTCTTCATCACCCTCTCTACCTGTGACGCCGTTCTCAGTGTATTGAGTTCTTCATCACCCTCTGTACCTCTGACACCATTCCCAGTGTATCATGTTCTTTATCACCCTCTCTACCTGTGACACCATTCCTTGTGTATCGCGTTCCTCATCACCCTCCCTAACTGTGACACCGTTCCCATTGTATCGTTTTCTTCTTTACCTTCTCTACCTGTGACTCCATTCTCAGTGTACAGTCTTATTCATCATCCTCCCTACCTCTTACTCCATTCTCAGAGTATCACTTTCTTCATCACCCTGTCTACCTGTGACACAGTTCCTTGCTTATCATGTTCATCATCACCCTCTCTACCTGTGATACCATTCCCAGTGTATCATGTTCTTCATCACCCTGTCTACCTGTGATACCATTCTCAGTGTATCATGCTCTTCATCACCCTCTCTACCTGTGACGCCGTTCTCAGTTTACAGTGTTATTCATCATCCTCCCTACCTCTTACACCATTCTCAGAGTGTCACTTTCTTCATCACCATGTCTACCTGTGACACAGTTCCCTGCGTATCATGTTCTTCATCACCCGCTCTACCTGTGAAACCAATCTCAGTGTATCTTGTTCTTCATCACCCTGTCTACTTGTGACACCGTTCCCAGTGTATTGTGTTCTTCATCACCCTCTCCACCTGTGACGCCGTAATCAGTGTATCGTGTTCTTCATCACCCTGGCCACTTGTGACACTGTTCCCTGCGTATCATGTTCTTCATCACCCTCTCTACCTGTGTCACTGTTCCCAGTGTATCGTGTTCTTCATTTCACTCTCTTCCTGTGACACCGTTCTCAGTGCATCGTGTTCTTACTCACCCTCTCTACCTCTGACACCATTCCCTGTGTATCCTTTTCTTCATCAACTTCTCTACCTGCTGCACCGTTCCCAGTGTATCGTGTTCCTCATCACCCTCTCTACCTGTGACACCGTTCTCAGAGTATTACGTTCTTCATCACCCTCTCTGCCTGTGACACCGTTCCCAGTGTATCGTGTTCTTCATCACCCTGTCTACCTGTGACATCGTTCCCAGTGTATCGTGTTCATCATCACCCTCTCTGCCTGTGACACCGTTCCCAGTGTATCGTGTTCATCATCACCCTCTCTGCCTGTGACACCGTCCGCAAAGTATTGTGTTCATCATCACCCTCTCTACCTGTGGCACCGTTCCCAGTGTATTGTTTTCTTCATCACCACCTGTGATGCCGTTCTCAGTGTATCGTGTTCTTCATCACCCTGTCTACCTGTGACAGCGTTCGCTGCGTCTCATGTTCTTCATCACCCTCTCTACCTGTGAAACCTTTCTCAGTATATTGTGTTCTTCATCAACCTCTCTACCTGTGAAACCAATCTCAGTGTATCTCGTTCTTCATCACCCTGTCTACCTGTGACACCGTTCCCAGTGTATTGTGTTCTTCATCACCCTCTCCACCTGTGACGCCGTAATCAGTGTATCATGTTCTTCATCACCCTGGCCACCTGTGACACTGTTCCCTGCGTATCATGTTCTTCATCACCCTCTCTACCTGTGAAACCTTTCTCAGTATATTGTGTTCTTCATCAACCTCTCTACCTGTGAAACCTTTCTCAGTGTCTCGTGTTCTTCTGCACCGCCTCTAACTGTGACACCGTTCCCAGTGTATCGTGTTCTTCATCACCCTCTCTTCGTGTGACACCGTTCTCAGTGTATCACCTTCTTCATCAACCTGTCTACCTGTGACACCGTTCCCTGCGTATCATGTTCTTCATCACCCTCTCTACCTCTGGCACCGATACTTGTGTATCACGTTTTTTCATCACCCTCTCTACCTGTGGCACCGTTCCCAGTGTATCATGTTCATCATCACCCTTTCTATCTGTGACACCGTTCCCAATGTATCGTGTTATTCATCACCCTGTCTACCTGTGACATCGTTCGCTGCGTATCATGTTCTTCATCACCCTCTCTACCTCTGGCACCGATACTTGTGTATCACGTTCTTCATCACCCTCTCTACCTGTGACACCGTTCCCAGTGTATCTTGTTCTTCATCACCCTCTCTTCGTGTGACACCGTTCTCAGTGTATCACCTTCTTCATCACCCTGTCTACCTGTGACACCGTTCCCTGCGTATCATGTTCTTCATCACCCTCTCTACCTCTGGCACCGATACTTGTGTATCACGTTCTTCATCACCCTCTCTACCTGTGACGCTGTTCCCAGTGTATCGTGTTCTTCAGCACTCTCTCTACCTGTGACACCGTTCCCAGTGTATCGTGTTCTTCAGCACCCTCTCTACCTGTGACACCGTTCTCAGTGTATCGTGTTCTTCAGCACTCGCTCTACCTCTTGACACCGTTCCCAGTGTATCGAGTTTTTCATCACCTTCACAACCTGTGAGAATGTTCCGAGTGTATTGTGTTTTTCATCACCGTCTCTAACTTTGACACTGTTCTCAGTGTATCGTGTTCTTCATCACCCTCTCTACCTGTGTTGCCGTTCTCAGTGTATCGTGTTCTTCATCACCCTGTCTACCTGTGACAGCGTTCGCTGCGTATCATGTTCTTACTCACCCTCTCTACCTCTGACACCATTCCCTGTGTATCCTTTTCTTCATCAACTTCTCTACCTGCTGCACCGTTCCCAGTGTATCGTGTTCCTCATCACCCTCTCTACCTGTGACACCGTTCTCAGAGTATTACGTTCTTCATCACCCTGTCTACCTGTGACACGGTTCCCAGTGTATCGTGTTCAGCATCACCCTTTCTATCTGTGACATCGTTCCCAGTGTATCGTGTTCATCATCACCCTCTCTACCTGTGACACCGTTCTCAGTGTATCGTGTTCTTCATCACCCTCTCTGCCTGTGACACCGTCCGCAAAGTATTGTGTTCATCATCACCCTCTCTACCTGTGGCACCGTTCCCAGTGTATTGTTTTCTTCATCACCCTCTCTACCTGTGATGCCGTTCTCAGTGTATCGTGTTCTTCATCACCCTGTCTAACTGTGACAGCGTTCGCTGCGTATCATGTTCTTCATCATCCTCTCTACCTGTGAAACCTTTCTCAGTGTCTCGTGTTCTTCAGCACCGCCTCTAACTGTGACACCGTTCCCAGTGTATCTCATTCTTCATCACCCTCTCTTCGTGTGACACCGTTCTCAGTGTATCACCTTCTTCATCAACCTGTCTACCTGTGACACCGTTCCCTGCGTATCATGTTCTTCATCACCCTCTCTACCTGTGATACCGTTCTCAGTGTATCATGTTCTTCATCACCCTCTCTACCTCTGGCACCGTTACTTGTGTATCACGTTCTTCATCACCCTCTCTACCTGTGATGCCGTTCTCAGTGTATCGTGTTCTTCATCACCCTGTCTAACTGTGACAGCGTTCGCTGCGTATCATGTTCTTCATCATCCTCTCTACCTGTGAAACCTTTCTCAGTGTCTCGTGTTCTTCAGCACCGCCTCTAACTGTGACACCGTTCCCAGTGTATCTCATTCTTCATCACCCTCTCTTCGTGTGACACCGTTCTCAGTGTATCACCTTCTTCATCAACCTGTCTACCTGTGACACCGTTCCCTGCGTATCATGTTCTTCATCACCCTCTCTACCTGTGATACCGTTCTCAGTGTATCATGTTCTTCATCACCCTCTCTACCTCTGGCACCGTTACTTGTGTATCACGTTCTTCATCACCCTCTCTACCTGTGACACCGTTCTCAGTGTATCGTGTTCTTCATCACTCTCTCTACCTCTGACACCTTTCCCAGTGTATCGTGTTCTTCATCACCCTGTCTACCAGTGACACCGTTCCCAGTGTATTGTGTTCTTCATCACCCTCTCTACCTGTGACGCCGTTCTCAGTTTACAGTGTTATTCATCATCCTCCCTACCTCTTACACCATTCTCAGAGTGTCACTTTCTTCATCACCCTCTCTACCTGTGACACCGTTCCCAGTGTATCGTGTTCTTCATCACCCTGTCTACCTGTGACATCGTTCCCAGTGTATCGTGTTCATCATCACCCTCTCTACCTGTGACACCGTTCTCAGTGTATCGTGTTCAGCATCACCCTCTCTGCCTGTGACACCGTCCGCAAAGTATTGTGTTCATCATCACCCTCTCTACCTGTGGCACCGTTCCCAGTGTATTGTTTTCTTCATCACCCTCTCTACCTGTGATGCCGTTCTCAGTGTATCGTGTTCTTCATCACCCTGTCTAACTGTGACAGCGTTCGCTGCGTATCATGTTCTTCATCACCCTCTCTACCTGTGAAACCAATCTCAGTGTATCTCGTTCTTCATCACCCTGTCTACCTGTGACACCGTTCCCAGTGTATTGTGTTCTTCATCACCCTCTCCACCTGTGACGCCGTAATCGGTGTATCATGTTCTTCATCACCCTGGCCACCTGTGACACCATTCCCTGCGTATCATGTTCTTCATCACCCTCTCTACCTGTGAAACCTTTCTCAGTATATTGTGTTCTTCATCACCCTCTCTACCTGTGAAACCTTTCTCAGTGTATCGTGTTCTTCATCACCCTGTCTACCAGTGACACCGTTCCCAGTGTATTGTTTTCTTCATCACCACCTGTGATGCCGTTCTCAGTGCATCGTGTTCTTACTCACCCTCTCTACCTCTGACACCATTCCCTGTGTATCCTTTTCTTCATCAACTTCTCTACCTGCTGCACCGTTCCCAGTGTATCGTGTTCCTCATCACCCTCTCTACCTGTGACACCGTTCTCAGAGTATTACGTTCTTCATCACCCTCTCTGCCTGTGACACCGTTCCCAGTGTATCGTGTTCTTCATCACCCTGTCTACCTGTGACATCGTTCCCAGTGTATCGTGTTCATCATCACCCTCTCTGCCTGTGACACCGTCCGCAAAGTATTGTGTTCATCATCACCCTCTCTACCTGTGGCACCGTTCCCAGTGTATTGTTTTCTTCATCACCACCTGTGATGCCGTTCTCAGTGTATCGTGTTCTTCATCACCCTGTCTACCTGTGACAGCGTTCGCTGCGTCTCATGTTCTTCATCACCCTCTCTACCTGTGAAACCAATCTCAGTGTATCTCGTTCTTCATCACCCTGTCTACCTGTGACACCGTTCCCAGTGTATTGTGTTCTTCATCACCCTCTCCACCTGTGACGCCGTAATCAGTGTATCATGTTCTTCATCACCCTGGCCACCTGTGACACTGTTCCCTGCGTATCATGTTCTTCATCACCCTCTCTACCTGTGAAACCTTTCTCAGTATATTGTGTTCT
Source organism: Hypanus sabinus (assembly GCF_030144855.1). Taxonomy (NCBI): domain Eukaryota; kingdom Metazoa; phylum Chordata; class Chondrichthyes; order Myliobatiformes; family Dasyatidae; genus Hypanus; species Hypanus sabinus. The sequence goes on along the minus strand of NC_082706.1, from coordinate 75,769,547 downwards.
TCATCAACCTCTCTACCTGTGAAACCATTCTCAGTGTCTCGTGTTCTTCTGCACCGCCTCTAACTGTGACACCGTTCCCAGTGTATCGTGTTCTTCATCACCCTCTCTTCGTGTGACACCGTTCTCAGTGTATCACCTTCTTCATCAACCTGTCTACCTGTGACACCGTTCCCTGCGTATCATGTTCTTCATCACCCTCTCTACCTCTGGCACCGTTACTTGTGTATCACGTTCTTCATCACCCTCTCTACCTGTGACGCCGTTCTCAGTGTATTGAGTTCTTCATCACCCTCTGTACCTCTGACACCATTCCCAGTGTATCATGTTCTTTATCACCCTCTCTACCTGTGACACCATTCCTTGTGTATCACGTTCCTCATCACCCTCCCTAACTGTGACACCGTTCCCATTGTATCGTTTTCTTCTTTACCTTCTCTACCTGTGACTCCATTCTCAGTGTACAGTCTTATTCATCATCCTCCCTACCTCTTACTCCATTCTCAGAGTATCACTTTCTTCATCACCCTGTCTACCTGTGACACAGTTCCTTGCTTATCATGTTCATCATCACCCTCTCTACCTGTGATACCATTCCCAGTGTATCATGCTCTTCATCACCCTCTCTACCTGTGACGCCGTTCTCAGTTTACAGTGTTATTCATCATCCTCCCTACCTCTTACACCATTCTCAGAGTGTCACTTTCTTCATCACCCTGTCTACCTGTGACACAGTTCCCTGCGTATCATGTTCTTCATCACCCGCTCTACCTGTGAAACCAATCTCAGTGTATCTTGTTCTTCATCACCCTGTCTACTTGTGACACCGTTCCCAGTGTATTGTGTTCTTCATCACCCTCTCCACCTGTGACGCCGTAATCAGTGTATCGTGTTCTTCATCACCCTGGCCACTTGTGACACTGTTCCCTGCGTATCATGTTCTTCATCACCCTCTCTACCTGTGTCACTGTTCCCAGTGTATCGTGTTCTTCATTTCACTCTCTTCCTGTGACACCGTTCTCAGTGCATCGTGTTCTTACTCACCCTCTCTACCTCTGACACCATTCCCTGTGTATCCTTTTCTTCATCAACTTCTCTACCTGCTGCACCGTTCCCAGTGTATCGTGTTCCTCATCACCCTCTCTACCTGTGACACCGTTCTCAGAGTATTACGTTCTTCATCACCCTCTCTGCCTGTGACACCGTTCCCAGTGTATCGTGTTCTTCATCACCCTGTCTACCTGTGACATCGTTCCCAGTGTATCGTGTTCATCATCACCCTCTCTGCCTGTGACACCGTCCGCAAAGTATTGTGTTCATCATCACCCTCTCTACCTGTGGCACCGTTCCCAGTGTATTGTTTTCTTCATCACCACCTGTGATGCCGTTCTCAGTGTATCGTGTTCTTCATCACCCTGTCTACCTGTGACAGCGTTCGCTGCGTCTCATGTTCTTCATCACCCTCTCTACCTGTGAAACCAATCTCAGTGTATCTCGTTCTTCATCACCCTGTCTACCTGTGACACCGTTCCCAGTGTATTGTGTTCTTCATCACCCTCTCCACCTGTGACGCCGTAATCAGTGTATCATGTTCTTCATCACCCTGGCCACCTGTGACACTGTTCCCTGCGTATCATGTTCTTCATCACCCTCTCTACCTGTGAAACCTTTCTCAGTATATTGTGTTCTTCATCAACCTCTCTACCTGTGAAACCTTTCTCAGTGTCTCGTGTTCTTCTGCACCGCCTCTAACTGTGACACCGTTCCCAGTGTATCGTGTTCTTCATCACCCTCTCTTCGTGTGACACCGTTCTCAGTGTATCACCTTCTTCATCAACCTGTCTACCTGTGACACCGTTCCCTGCGTATCATGTTCTTCATCACCCTCTCTACCTCTGGCACCGTTACTTGTGTATCACGTTCTTCATCACCCTCTCTACCTGTGACGCCGTTCTCAGTGTATTGAGTTCTTCATCACCCTCTGTACCTCTGACACCATTCCCAGTGTATCATGTTCTTTATCACCCTCTCTACCTGTGACACCATTCCTTGTGTATCACGTTCCTCATCACCCTCCCTAACTGTGACACCGTTCCCATTGTATCGTTTTCTTCTTTACCTTCTCTACCTGTGACTCCATTCTCAGTGTACAGTCTTATTCATCATCCTCCCTACCTCTTACTCCATTCTCAGAGTATCACTTTCTTCATCACCCTGTCTACCTGTGACACAGTTCCTTGCTTATCATGTTCATCATCACCCTCTCTACCTGTGATACCATTCCCAGTGTATCATGTTCTTCATCACCCTGTCTACCTGTGATACCATTCTCAGTGTATCATGCTCTTCATCACCCTCTCTACCTGTGACGCCGTTCTCAGTTTACAGTGTTATTCATCATCCTCCCTACCTCTTACACCATTCTCAGAGTGTCACTTTCTTCATCACCCTGTCTACCTGTGACACAGTTCCCTGCGTATCATGTTCTTCATCACCCGCTCTACCTGTGAAACCAATCTCAGTGTATCTTGTTCTTCATCACCCTGTCTACTTGTGACACCGTTCCCAGTGTATTGTGTTCTTCATCACCCTCTCCACCTGTGACGCCGTAATCAGTGTATCGTGTTCTTCATCTCCCTGGCCACTTGTGACACTGTTCCCTGCGTATCATGTTCTTCATCACCCTCTCTACCTGTGTCACTGTTCCCAGTGTATCGTGTTCTTCATTTCACTCTCTTCCTGTGACACCGTTCTCAGTGCATCGTGTTCTTACTCACCCTCTCTACCTCTGACACCATTCCCTGTGTATCCTTTTCTTCATCAACTTCTCTACCTGCTGCACCGTTCCCAGTGTATCGTGTTCCTCATCACCCTCTCTACCTGTGACACCGTTCTCAGAGTATTACGTACTTCATCACCCTCTCTGCCTGTGACACCGTTCCCAGTGTATCGTGTTCTTCATCACCCTGTCTACCTGTGACATCGTTCCCAGTGTATCGTGTTCATCATCACCCTCTCTGCCTGTGACACCGTCCGCAAAGTATTGTGTTCATCATCACCCTCTCTACCTGTGGCACCGTTCCCAGTGTATTGTTTTCTTCATCACCACCTGTGATGCCGTTCTCAGTGTATCGTGTTCTTCATCACCCTGTCTACCTGTGACAGCGTTCGCTGCGTCTCATGTTCTTCATCACCCTCTCTACCTGTGAAACCAATCTCAGTGTATCTCGTTCTTCATCACCCTGTCTACCTGTGACACCGTTCCCAGTGTATTGTGTTCTTCATCACCCTCTCCACCTGTGACGCCGTAATCAGTGTATCATGTTCTTCATCACCCTGGCCACCTGTGACACTGTTCCCTGCGTATCATGTTCTTCATCACCCTCTCTACCTGTGAAACCTTTCTCAGTATATTGTGTTCTTCATCAACCTCTCTACCTGTGAAACCTTTCTCAGTGTCTCGTGTTCTTCTGCACCGCCTCTAACTGTGACACCGTTCCCAGTGTATCGTGTTCTTCATCACCCTCTCTTCGTGTGACACCGTTCTCAGTGTATCACCTTCTTCATCAACCTGTCTACCTGTGACACCGTTCCCTGCGTATCATGTTCTTCATCACCCTCTCTACCTCTGGCACCGTTACTTGTGTATCACGTTCTTCATCACCCTCTCTACCTGTGACGCCGTTCTCAGTGTATTGAGTTCTTCATCACCCTCTGTACCTCTGACACCATTCCCAGTGTATCATGTTCTTTATCACCCTCTCTACCTGTGACACCATTCCTTGTGTATCACGTTCCTCATCACCCTCCCTAACTGTGACACCGTTCCCATTGTATCGTTTTCTTCTTTACCTTCTCTACCTGTGACTCCATTCTCAGTGTACAGTCTTATTCATCATCCTCCCTACCTCTTACTCCATTCTCAGAGTATCACTTTCTTCATCACCCTGTCTACCTGTGACACAGTTCCTTGCTTATCATGTTCATCATCACCCTCTCTACCTGTGATACCATTCCCAGTGTATCATGTTCTTCATCACCCTGTCTACCTGTGATACCATTCTCAGTGTATCATGCTCTTCATCACCCTCTCTACCTGTGACGCCGTTCTCAGTTTACAGTGTTATTCATCATCCTCCCTACCTCTTACACCATTCTCAGAGTGTCACTTTCTTCATCACCCTGTCTACCTGTGACACAGTTCCCTGCGTATCATGTTCTTCATCACCCGCTCTACCTGTGAAACCAATCTCAGTGTATCTTGTTCTTCATCACCCTGTCTACTTGTGACACCGTTCCCAGTGTATTGTGTTCTTCATCACCCTCTCCACCTGTGACGCCGTAATCAGTGTATCGTGTTCTTCATCACCCTGGCCACTTGTGACACTGTTCCCTGCGTATCATGTTCTTCATCACCCTCTCTACCTGTGTCACTGTTCCCAGTGTATCGTGTTCTTCATTTCACTCTCTTCCTGTGACACCGTTCTCAGTGCATCGTGTTCTTACTCACCCTCTCTACCTCTGACACCATTCCCTGTGTATCCTTTTCTTCATCAACTTCTCTACCTGCTGCACCGTTCCCAGTGTATCGTGTTCCTCATCACCCTCTCTACCTGTGACACCGTTCTCAGAGTATTACGTTCTTCATCACCCTGTCTACCTGTGACACGGTTCCCAGTGTATCGTGTTCAGCATCACCCTTTCTATCTGTGACACCGTTCCCAGTGTATCGTGTTCTTCATCACCCTCTCTACCTGTGACACCGTTCCCAGTGTATCGTGTTCTTCATCACCCTGTCTACCTGTGACATCGTTCCCAGTGTATCGTGTTCATCATCACCCTCTCTACCTGTGACACGGTTCCCAGTGTATCGTGTTCAGCATCACCCTTTCTATCTGTGACACCGTTCCCAGTGTATCGTGTTCTTCATCACCCTCTCTACCTGTGACACCGTTCCCAGTGTATCGTGTTCTTCATCACCCTCTCTACCTGTGACACCGTTCCCAGTGTATCGTGTTCTTCATCACCCTCTCTACCTGTGACACCGTTCCCAGTGTATCGTGTTCATCATCACCCTCTCTACCTGTGACACGGTTCCCAGTGTATCGTGTTCAGCATCACCCTTTCTATCTGTGACACGGTTCCCAGTGAATTGTTTTCTTCATCACCCTCTCTACCTGTGATGCCGTTCTCAGTGTATCGTGTTCTTCATCACCCTGTCTAACTGTGACAGCGTTCGCTGCGTATCATGTTCTTCATCACCCTCTCTACCTGTGAAACCAATCTCAGTGTATCTCGTTCTTCATCACCCTGTCTACCTGTGACACCGTTCCCAGTGTATTGTGTTCTTCATCACCCTCTCCACCTGTGACGCCGTAGTCGGTGTATCATGTTCTTCATCACCCTGGCCACCTGTGACACCATTCCCTGCATATCATGTTCTTCATCACCCTCTCTACCTGTGAAACCTTTCTCAGTATATTGTGTTCTTCATCAACCTCTCTACCTGTGAAACCTTTCTCAGTGTCTCGTGTTCTTCTGCACCGCATCTAACTGTGACACCATTCCCAGTGTATCTCATTCTTCATCACCCTCTCTTCGTGTGACACCGTTCTCAGTGTATCACCTTCTTCATCAACCTGTCTACCTGTGACACCGTTCCCTGCGTATCATGTTCTTCATCACCCTCTCTACCTCTGGCACCGTTACTTGTGTATCACGTTCTTCATCACCCTCTCTACCTGTGACGCCGTTCTCAGTGTATTGAGTTCTTCATCACCCTCTGTACCTCTGACACCATTCCCAGTGTATCATGTTCTTTATCACCCTCTCTACCTGTGACACCATTCCTTGTGTATCACGTTCCTCATCACCCTCTCTAACTGTGACACCGTTCCCATTGTATCGTTTTCTTCTTTACCTTCTCTACCTGTGACTCCATTCTCAGTGTACAGTCTTATTCATCATCCTCCCTACCTCTTACTCCATTCTCAGAGTATCACTTTCTTCATCACCCTGTCTACCTGTGACACAGTTCCCTGCTTATCGTGTTCTTCATCACCCTGTCTACCTGTGATACCATTCTCAGTGTATCATGCTCTTCATCACCCTCTCTACCTGTGACGCCGTTCTCAGTTTACAGTGTTATTCATCATCCTCCCTACCTCTTACACCATTCTCAGAGTGTCACTTTCTTCATCACCCTCTCTACCTGTGACACCGTTCCCAGTGTATCGTGTTCTTCATCACCCTGTCTACCTGTGACATCGTTCCCAGTGTATCGTGTTCATCATCACCCTCTCTACCTGTGACACCGTTCTCAGTGTATCGTGTTCAGCATCACCCTCTCTGCCTGTGACACCGTCCGCAAAGTATTGTGTTCATCATCACCCTCTCTACCTGTGGCACCATTCCCAGTGTATTGTTTTCTTCATCACCCTCTCTACCTGTGATGCCGTTCTCAGTGTATCGTGTTCTTCATCACCCTGTCTAACTGTGACAGCGTTCGCTGCGTATCATGTTCTTCTTCACCCTCTCTACCTGTGAAACCAATCTCAGTGTATCTCGTTCTTCATCACCCTGTCTACCTGTGACACCGTTCCCAGTGTATTGTGTTCTTCATCACCCTCTCCACCTGTGACGCCGTAATCGGTGTATCATGTTCTTCATCACCCTGGCCACCTGTGACACCATTCCCTGCGTATCATTTTCTTCATCACCCTCTCTACCTGTGAAACCTTTCTCAGTATATTGTGTTCTTCATCAACCTCTCTACCTGTGAAACCTTTCTCAGTGTCTCGTGTTCTTCAGCACCGCCTCTAACTGTGACACCGTTCCCTGTGTATCGTGTTCTTCATCACTCTTTCTACCTCTGACACCTTTCCCAGTGTATCATGTTCTTCGTCATCCTCTCTACCTGTGACACCGTTCCCAGTGTATTGTGTTTTTCATCACCGTCTCTACCTCTGACACTGTTCCGAGTGTAATGTGTTTTTCATCACCGTCTCTACCTCTGACACCGTTCCCTGTGTATCGTGTTCTTCATCACCTTCTCTACCTGTGACACCGTTCTCAGTGTATCGTGTTCTTCAGCACTCTCTTTACCTCTGACACCTTTCCCAGTGTATCATGTTCTTCATCATCCTGTCTACCTCTGACACCATTCCCAGTGTATCGCGTTTTTCATCACCTTCTCTACCTGTGACCCCATTCCCAGTGTATCGTATTCTTCATCACCCTGTCTACCTGTGACATCGTTCCCAGTGTATCATGTTCTTCATCACCCTCTCTACCTGTGATACCGTTCCCAGTGTTTCCTGTTCATCACACTTTTTACCTGTGACACCGTTCTCAGTGTATCGTGTTCTTCATCACCCTCTGTACCTCTGACACCGTTCTCAGTGTATCACGTTCTTCATCACCCTCTCTAACTGTGACACCGTTCCTTGTGTATCATGTTCTTCAACACAATATCTACTGTTGACACCATTCCCAGTGTATCAGGTTCATCATCACCGTCTCGACCTGTGACACCATTCGCAGTGTATTGTTTTCTTCATCACCTTCTCTACCTGTTGCACCGTTCCCAGTGTATCTTGTTCTTCATCACCCTCTGTACCTGTGACCTGATTCTCCGTGTATCATGTTATTCATCACCCTCCCGACCTCTTACACCATTCTCAGTCTATCGTGTTCTTCATCATCCTCACTAACTGTGTCACCGTTCTCGGTGTATCACGTTCTTGATCACCCTCTCTTCCTCTGGCACCGTTCTCAGTGTATCGTGTGCATCATCTCCCTCTCTACCTGTGACAGAGTTCCCCGTGTATCATGTTCTTCATCACCCTCTCTACCTGTGACACCGTTCTCAGTATATCATGTTCTTCATCACCCTCTCTACCTGTGACACCGTTCCCAATGTATCGTGTTCTTCATCACCCTGTCTACCTGTGACATCGTTCCCAGAGTATCGTGTTCATCATCACCCTCTCTACCTGTGACACCGTTCTCAGTGTATCGTGTTCATCATCACCCTCTCTGCCTGTGACACCGTCCGCAAAGTATTGTGTTCATCATCACCCTCTCTACCTGTGACGCCGTTCTCAGTGTATCGTGTTCTTCATCACCCTGTCTACCTGTGACAGCGTTCGCTGCGTATCATGTTCTTCATCACCCGCTCTACCTGTGAAACCAATCTCAGTGTATCTCGTTCTTCATCACCCTGCCTAACTGTGACACCGTTCCCAGCGTATCGTGTTCTTCATCACCCTCTCCACCTGTGACACTGTTCCCTGCGTATCATGTTCTTCATCAGCCTCTCTACCTGTGAAACCTTTCTCAGTGTCTCGTGTTCTTCAGCACCGCCTCTAACTGTGACACCGTTCCCAGTGTATCTTGTTCTTCATCACCCTCTCTTCGTGTGACACTGTTCTCAGTGTATCACCTTCTTCATCACCCTGTCTACCTGTGACACCGTTCCCAGTGTATCGTGTTCTTCATCACCCTCTCTTCGTGTGACACCGTTCTCAGTGTATCACCTTCTTCATCACCCTGTCTAACTGTGACATAGTTCCCTGCGTATCATGTTCATCATCACCCTCTCTACCTCTGGCACCGTTACTTGTGTATCACTTTCTTCATCACCCTCTCTACCTGTGACACTGTTCTCAGTGTATCGTGTTCTTCATCACTCTTTCTACCTCTGACACCTTTCCCAGTGTATCATGTTCTTCGTCATCCTCTCTACCTGTGACACCGTTCCCAGTGTATTGTGTTTTTCATCACCGTCTCTACCTCTGACACTGTTCCGAGTGTATTGTGTTTTTCATCACCGTCTCTACCTCTGACACCGTTCCCTGTGTATCGTGTTCTTCATCACCTTCTCTACCTGTGACACCGTTCTCAGTGTATCGTGTTCTTCAGCACTCTCTTTACCTCTGACACCTTTCCCAGTGTATCATGTTCTTCATCATCCTGTCTACCTCTGACACCATTCCCAGTGTATCGCGTTTTTCATCACCTTCTCTACCTGTGACCCCATTCCCAGTGTATCGTATTCTTCATCACCCTGTCTACCTGTGACATCGTTCCCAGTGTATCATGTTCTTCATCACCCTCTCTACCTGTGATACCGTTCCCAGTGTTTCCTGTTCATCACACTTTTTACCTGTGACACCGTTCTCAGTGTATCGTGTTCTTCATCACCCTCTCTAACTGTGACACCGTTCCTTGTGTATCATGTTCTTCAACACAATATCTACTGTTGACACCATTCCCAGTGTATCAGGTTCATCATCACCGTCTCGACCTGTGACACCATTCGCAGTGTATTGTTTTCTTCATCACCTTCTCTACCTGTTGCACCGTTCCCAGTGTATCTTGTTCTTCATCACCCTCTGTACCTGTGACCTGATTCTCCGTGTATCATGTTATTCATCACCCTCCCGACCTCTTACACCATTCTCAGTCTATCGTGTTCTTCATCATCCTCACTAACTGTGTCACCGTTCTCGGTGTATCACGTTCTTGATCACCCTCTCTTCCTCTAGCACCGTTCTCAGTGTATCGTGTGCATCATCTCCCTCTCTACCTGTGACAGAGTTCCCCGTGTATCATGTTCTTCATCACCCTCTCTACCTGTGACACCGTTCTCAGTATATCATGTTCTTCATCACCCTCTCTACCTGTCACACCGTTCTCAGTGGATCGTGTTTGTTATCACCCACTCTACATGTGACCGTTCTCAGAGCATCGTGTTCTTACTCAGCCTCTCTACCTCTGACACCATTCCCTGTGTATCCTTTTCTTCATCAACTTCTCTACCTGCTGCACCGTTCCCAGTGTATCGTGTTCATCATCACGCTCTCTAACTTTGGTACCGTTCCCAGTGTATCGTGTTCTTCATCACCGTCTCTACCTGTGACTTCGTTCTCAGTGTATCACGCTCTTCCTCACCCTCTGTAACTGTGGCACTGTTCTTAGTGTATCGTCTGCATCTTCACCCTCTCTACCTGTGACACCATTCCCTGCGTATCATGTTCTTCATCACCCTCTCTACCTGTGACAACGTTCTCAGTATATCATGTTCTTCATCAACCTCTCTACCTGTGAAACCTTTCTCAGTGTCTCGTGTTCTTCAGCACCGCCTCTAACTGTGACTCCGTTCCCAGTGTATCATGTTCTTCATCACCCTCTGTACCTCTGGCACCGTTACTTGTGTATCACGTTCTTCGTCATCCTCTCTACCTGTGACACCGTTCCCAGTGTATCGTGTTTTTCATCACCCTCTCTACCTGTGACACCCAGTGTATTGTGGTTTTCACCACCGTCTATACCTCTGACACTCTTCTAAGTGTATTGTCTTTTTCAGCACCGTCTCTACCAGTGACACCGTTCCCAGTGTATCGTGTTCATCACACTTTCTGCCTGTGATACCGTTCTCAGTGTATCGTGTTCTTCATCACCCCGTCTACCTCTGACACCGTTCCTTGTGTATCTCGTTCTTCTCACCCTCTCTAACTGTGACACAGTTCCTTGTGTATCATGTTCTTCATCACCGTCTCTACCTGTAACACCGTTCTCTGTGTGTCATGTTCTTCATCATCCTCTCTACCTCTGACTCCGTTCCCAGTGTATCATGTTATTCATCTCCCTCTCTACCTGTGTCAACATTCTAAGTGTATCATGTTCTTCATCACTGTCTCTACCTGTGACACTGTTCTCAGTGTATCATGTTCTTCATCACCCTCTCTACCTGTGACATTCTTGGTGTGTCATGTTCCTGCATTGCTATGTCCATCTAATCCTGGGGTCCGCAGATCCCTTGCTTAATAATATTAGTCGAATGCATAAAAAGATTGGGTACCCCTGTGCTAATCCATAATACTCCTTCTGTTCTTTAACAATACCTGGAGTCCTGCCATTCACTGTATATGCTTTATTCTGGTTTTAGCTACCAAGTTATATTCACCTGGATTGAAAGCCATTTGCCAATCCACAGTCCGTTTCCTCACTGGTCAAGTATCACCTGACTTTTTTCATAACCTTCCACATTATCTACAACACCATTCATTTTCACAAACTTACTGACCATGCTGTGCACACTCACATCCAAACTTCCTGAATAGCAGTTGGGTAACATTATAGTAAAGGGAGGAGTGCAGGTGAATTACTGAAATGTGTTAAGGAGAACGTCTTTGACAGCATGATCTTAGCTTTTGAAAAGAGGTATGGCAGAATCTTGTGCTTCCGACTGAAGTGGGCCTAGTGGGCCAGCTGAATGTAGGGGAACTCTTCAAAGGGGCAAGGTTAAGATGAGTTTTTGAAAAGAGAGAGGATCCGTCAAAAAGAACAATTCTGAACTGGAAGAGGACAAATTCCAATAGAGATCTTACCAGGGTAAAGAAGGACTAAGGATTCAGGAATAAGAGAAACTATGCAAGGGAGATATGTTTCAGATATGGAATAGATAGTTTCCCACATGAGGAAGAGGCAAGGGAATCAAAGCCAGAGCATCGTGAATGATGATGTTAGGAGATTAAAAATAGTGAAACAAAAATAGTCATGTTTCATATCAGTGGAATAGCTAGAACCAAGCTAAATACAATAGAGAGGGAAGTGAAGAGAAAGGCCTGCAAAGAAATAAAATAAGAACAACAGTTAACATAAAAGGGATCCCAATATTCTCCACTGGGATATATATGCGAAGAAGGCACAATGAAGCAGCTTTGGATCTGTTAGAGACATAAGGGTGAAATATGGTTAGAGGCTCATGGCATGACTAAAATTGTGAATGATTCCCTTACTAAAAAGTTCTGTAAAATATCAATACAAAATGAGATAGTAAAGATTCTAGATGTGGTCAAAATTAAATCGTCAAACACAGAACACAGGCACGTTGGCCCACGACATTCTGTCAACCTTATAAGCTACTCTAGGATCAGTCTAACCCTTCCCAACATGGTTTTCATTTTCCTAGCATCCATGTGCTTATTTAAGAGTTTCTTAAAAGTCCCTAATGTAGCTGCCTCTAACACCACCCCTAGCAGCGCGTTCCACACACCCATCACGCTCTGTGTTTAAAATAAAACCTCTGACAACCTCCTGAACTGAAAATTATGCCTCTCTCTTCCACTCTGGGAAGTAGTCTTTGACTATTCACTTGATCAATGCCTCTTATCATTTTATATACCTCTATCAAGTCACCTCTCATCCTCCTTCACTCTAACGGGAAAAGCCTTAGCTTGTTCAACCTACCTTCATAAGACATGTTTCCTGTAAAAATGCTATTACCTTTTCTCAGCTCCTTCATCTCTGCTGCATCTGTTTCCAGGATGAGGCTTTCCTTTCTAGGACATCAGAGATGTTCTCCTTCTTCAAAGAATGGGGTTTCCCTTCCACCATTGATGGTTCCTCACTCACATCTCCTCCATTTCCTGAACATCCGTGCTCATCCCATCTTCCTGTTGCCTTAACAGTGATAGAGACCCTCTTATCCTTACCTACCACCCCATGAACCTCCACATCCAGCTTTTGCCATCTCCAAAGGTATCCCACCATATTTTTACCTCTCCCCCACTCTCTGCTTTCTGCAGGGATCACTCCCTCTGTGATTCCCTTGCCCATTCATCCCTCCCCATTAATCTCCCTCCCAGCTCTTTTCATTGCACGTACAAACAAGCTGGAGGAACTCAACAAGTTGGGCAACATCCATTGACTGCTCACTTCAACGGATGCTGCCCGGCCTGCTGTTTGTATGTGTTGATTTAACCACAGCATCTGCAGTGTACTTATCTGCAGATAAGTATCTTTTACTTATCCCTGCAAGCAGCTTAAGTGCTACACCTGCCCATACACCTCCTCATCACCTTCATTCAGAGCCCCAAACTGTCCTGTAGGTGAGGCAACAGCTTACCTGCAGATCTGCTGGGGTTGTCTATTATGTCTATTATGTCTGGTGCTCCCAATGCAGCTTCTTTACGTTGGTGAGACCTGTCATAAACTGTGGGACTTTTGCTCCATCTGCTAGAAGTGGAACTTTCCAGTGGACAAACATTTTAATTCCCATTCTCATTCTGACATGCTGGTCCATGGCATCCTTTTTTTACCACTATGAGGCCACTCTCAGGGTGGAGGAGTAACACCTTATATTCCATTTGGGTAGCCTCCAACCTGACGGCACAAATATCAATTTCTCCTTCAGGTAACAATATGTTCTCCCCTCCACTCTTCTTCTATTCCACACTCTGGCCTCTTACTTCTTCTCACTTGTCTATTACCTCCCCCTGGGTCCCTCCTCCTTCCCTTTCTTCTATGGCCTGTTCTCCACTCCTATCAGATTCCTTCCTCTCCAGCCCTTTACCTTTCCTACCCACTCGGCTTCAGCTATCACCTTCTAGCTATCCTCTTCCCACACCACCCATCACCTTTTTATTCTGGTCTCTTCCCCCTTCATTTCAGGAAGGGACTCAGCCTGAAATATTGACTGTTTATTCATTTCAAGATGTGCAACCTGACTTGCTGATTTCCTCCAGCATTTTGAGCGTGTTTTATAAGGCATGCTCTCTAATCTGGGTAGTATCCTGATAAGTCTCCTTTTCACTTTCTCTGAAGCTCCACATCTTTATTGAGCTGACTACAACTAAACACAATATTATAAATATGGTCCAACTTGCGCTCTATAGAACTGCAGTACTATTTCATAGCTCTTGAACTCAATCCCCTGTACTGAAGGCCAGCACACCATATGCCTTCTTAACAACCCTAATAACTTGCATGGCAGCTTTGGGAAATCTATGGACATGGATTCCAAGATCCCTCTGTTCCCCCACACTACCAAGGATTAACCCTGCAGTCTGTCTTCAAATTCAACTTTCAAAAGTGAATCGTTTCACAGTTTTCCGGGTTGAACTCCATCTGCCACTCTTCTGCTCATGTCTACATCTTGTCAATGTCCCTGTTATAACTTACAACTACCTTCTACCCTATCCACAACTCCACCAACCTTTGTGTCACCTGCAAACTTATTAAACCTGCCCTTTCACTTCCTCATTGAACTGATTGATAAAAATCACGAAGATCCCTGTGGAACACCAGTGGACACTAACTTCCAGGCAGAATATGGTCTCTCTAAGGTCACCCTCTGCCTTTATGGACAAGCCAATTCTGAGTCCACGATTTATCTATTTATTTACTTAGTTTAATAGAGCAGAAGGCTGAAGGGGAAGAATCTATTAATATTGGTATTTTCAGACGCTGGTTCTATCTTTCCCACCATTTATGGATGCTCCCATGTCGAAGCCTTACTGTGTTTTGTTTTTTCAGGGAAAGCAAGTTCAAAGACTGCCTCTTGTTCTTTGAATGACATTTCTGCAGCTGTTGAATTCATCATGTCTCTGTAGATGCTGCTTTGCAATGCTTTCCAGATCCACCTGCCTTCTGCTTAACCATTTACCTAAAATTCTGACATAATTGTCTCGCACTAATCTAGTAGTTCGGTCATCCAAGCAGGTCAGCGACCATCCACGTACTTCAGTCAGTTGTTGTTTAGGTGGCAGGTTGGGTAAATCACTTGAACGGATGAGAGCGCTCCGATTGTCCCAGCAGTGAAATCATACTCTAGCTCTTGCAACAATATGATTATCATTTCCATTTGCCCAACTTGTTAATTTGGATTCAGAAGTAGCAGAGATGAATAATTTCCATATGAGATAAGGGCATCCAAGAATAAACACAAAACACACAAAAAAAAATCAGACCAGGATTGGCTTGACTCAGGTATCTTGTCTTTAATTCCAGCTAAAACCACATAACCAGCACTCTGTGTCCATAATTCCTCAACCTCAAAGTTATTCTGCAGACCAAATAATTTCTGTAGCTTCCTGTACATTTACTTCAAAGTTCAGATCAGTGCAAATGCTGATAGAACATTAGGAAAATGCATCCGGAAAACTGACTAGCAACTCCAAGATGGCTCTGAAACTGTTGTAAACTGCTGAAAAAGTAGCATCTCGCATCCTATTAACAGAAGGAAATCTATGAACAATATTGATGGGCAACAAAATTGATAGGCTTGATGCTCTGGTACATCTCTCTGTGCTTAGTGTCATCTTCTCTGGATGCTTTGCATCCCATGTTGTAAGGAAAGTGAAGATGAAGAAAACAAGAAGGCTTGTAATAAATTTCTAATATAATAGATGGATTTTTACCATGACACTCTTGTTCAGGAAGGATCATTTCCAGTTACAACAGACTGGTCAGTTTAATTTTGGCTGGGGAAAAGTTAAGCTGACACTGAATACATTTCAGCTGACATTGACTTATCAAGAATAGGTCAACTACTTGAATGATTTTTTTGACACTGCAATTGAGAAATATGGTGAAGGGAATGCTGTGGATGCTGTCTATACATCTGAAAGCATTACTTAACTAAAATGAGGCTCTCAATAAAGGAAGGTCATTGTTAGGTTGGATAAAAATTAACTAATGAACCAAAGCACCCTAGCTATATACTGTATATGTGCCCAAGACTTTTGCACAGTATTATATATATAAAAGTCTTGGATATTGAAGTAAAGAGTAAAATCTGAAATTTTGCCAAAGCTGCAACTTGGGGTATGGCACACAGTGAGGATGATGCCAGTTTGTTATGGCAGGACATAGATAGGTTGGGGGATAGGCAGACATTTAGCAGATGGAATTTAATTCTGTGACATGAGAAATGATGCATTTTAACAAAACAGACTTTTTGGGCAGATTTACGACGACACAATTCTAAATGTAAATGAAGTGATGATCTATGAGAGAGTGTAGAGGAGACTTATCAGAATGGTTCTGGGTTTAAGGGATTTTAGCTAGAAGATTAGATTGGAGGATTGAAGCTTGTTCTCCTTAAAGCAAAGTGGGTTGATGTGTGACTAATAGAATTTTTTGGCATCTCGTAACAGGTGGAGATTGGCAAGGATCAGTGACTGGAATCCTTGATTTGTGTGTAAATATAAAATACAACTTCTGCCTAAATTAGGTGGGATTGTGAATATAGAGGGTGATTAAAGAGCTAGGAATGGATTTGCGCATGTTGGGAGGGTAGGGAAGAACACAAGAACATGGCAGGTGGAATGTAACGTAGAAAAATATGAGGTTGTTCCCTTTGGTACGTGTAACATGAAGGCAGTGGATCTTGTGTACTGTTGATGTTCACAGGGACTTAGATGTCCTTCTATACATGTCACTAATAAACATTCTTTGACCTGAAACATTATCTCTGTTTTCCTTCCCCAGATGTTGTTTGGCCTGCTAGTGCTTCCAGAATTATTTTTAAAAACTGTGGCAGGATCCTTTGCCATGACAAGATCCCACTGTAATTTTAATTTGGCACACTGAACGGGCAGTCACAGTGCATTAGCTGATGAGCTATTGCAGGTGGGAAGTCGTAGAGTAACTGTGTGCTGAAACATGTCCTTTGGCTCAGCTGGTCCATATCAACCAAAATTTCCATCCAAGCTAGTTCCATTTGACCGTGTTTATCCCATAGCCTTCTAAGCCATTCCTATCTATGCATCTATCAAAATACCTTCTAAATGTTGTTTGTGTGGCTGCCTCAACCACCCCCTCTGGTTGCTCATCCTGTGTACTTGGCCACCCTGGATGAAAAAGTTACCCCTCAGTTTCCAAAGACATCACTCCCCTGACACCCTAAAGCTACGTCCTGTAGTTGTTGATTCCCCAAGCTTGGGAAAAAAGTCGATGCATATTCATCCTATACACAAACATTATTTTATATACAATTATAAGACCATCCTTCATTCTTTTACACTTCAGTGAATGAAGTCCCAACCTGCTCAATCACTCTCCGTCACCCAGTCTCACAAGTCCTGGCAACATCCTTGTAAATTTCCTCTACAGTCATTCCAGTTTAATCACATCTTTCCTTTATCAGGGTGGCCAAAAATGCACAAAATATTACAAATGCAGTCTCACCAGCATCTTCTACAATCACAACATAACATTCCAACTTATCTACTCTATGTCCTGACTGATGAAGGCCAGCATGCCAAAAGCCTTCTTCACCACCCTTCAGCAAACGATATACTTGTGCCCCCAGTTCCCTCAGGGTGCAGAGAGCTGTAGACTCAGCCAGCTCCATCATTCCTCCCCACTACTGAGGAAATTTTCAAAGGCGCTGCCTCAGGAAGACATCATCTGCCATTAGCCCTGTACTCCGTCTTCAGGTTTGACCATCCAAAGTGTATTACTTCACACTTTACTGGCCTGAACTCCATTTGCCACTTCTTGTCTTGTCTTGTCCATACTGCACCAACCGCCACCACTGGGCTATAAACATGCAGGAGCAGTGTGTGGTTAAGTGCCTTGCTCAAGGACACACGTGCTGCCTCGGCTGAGGCTCGAACTAACGACCTGCAGATCGCCAGCCCAAAGCCTTAACCACTTGGCCACGCGCCAACACTTCTCAGCCCAGTTCTCTATCCTATCAACGTCCCATTGTCAGACAACACAACCAGCCTGTGTCATTTGAAAATTTGCTAACCTTCCACTTCCTCATCCAAGTCAGCTATAAAAATCACAAAGAGGAGGAGCCCTAGAACAGTCGCATGCTGGACACCAATGTCTCCGACCTCCACTGGACTGATAACCTAGAATATACAGTAAGATTTGAGTCATAAGCATAGTCAAATATTAGAATGATATGGTTGAACAGCACAGGAGAACAGCCTTCAGGCCCTATGTATTGATGCCGTCCAAGAAATACCAGTCAAGCTAATCCCAATCATATTCTACTGCTTCATGATGACTTCTTGTAGGAAGTAAATAAATCCAGATTAAAATCCGCTTGGCTGGATTTCTGAAGCAAGTGAATTACTTTTGCAAAAGTGTATGAAATAAAATGCGTGAATCTTTTAGCATAAAAGTTTATGCAGCGATTCTGTCTTGGTATGACATTTTTCTGGGATGCAAGCACAGTTAATCTAAAGTTTTGATCTGTCTTTGGAGTGAAATGGTTTGAGATTTTCTGTGCAAAATGCATCACAGAGCTTTTTTTTCATTTTATAGATCTCTGATTTGCATTAATACTACTGTGATTAATTTATACTGGAGAACTCAGGATCACCCCCGAAACACTGCAATAAAAAGTCTGAACCATGGAAATTGAAGTTACCTCAAACACAGGGAAATATGCAGAGGCTGGAAATCCAACGCAACACACTCAAAATGCTGGAGGAACTCAGCAGGTCAGGCAGCATCCATGGAAATGAGTAAGCAGCTAACATTTCAGACTGACACCCTTCTTCAGGACTGCGAGGGAAGGAGGAAGATGCCAGAATAAAAAGGTAGGGGGAGGGGAAGGAGGCTGGCTGCAAGATGATAGGTGAAGCCAGTTGGGTGGGGAAGGTCAGGGCTGGAGACAAAAGAATCTGATAGGAGAGGGAAGTGAACAATAGGAGAAAGGGAAGGGGGAGGTGGCCCGGGGGAAATTAAAGTACCCTTCTTCTTACGAGAACTGCTTAGGCAAGGAAATCTGAGGTCCCCTGGAAGGAAGACACCTTTGGGCAGCACGGCTGTGCTTGCAATCATTGGCTATCCTCATGAATTTTCTTAGGTTCTATAATGCCTTGGTTATCAATTACTTATTGCTTATGCATATCTGAGCGCATTAATCCCATAATTACAGTTTAACATATTTGCTGAAAACATAACAGTTACTTCTGCTGTTTCTGAAACTGATTATGTTCTGGGTAATGAAATAAAAAACTAAAAGGAACAAAGGCGGCCATTTGAAAGAATGAAAGAAATGGTGGTTAGAGTGGTGTCATACTCATTGGATGGGTTTGAATCTCAGACTTCACAGTGAAACAGAGAGGAGCGTGCTGTGTAATAGCTTTCCAGATATCCTTCAAAATTTGTTTTATTTTCTGTTAATGAAATGATCATTGAACTCTGCTCCAAAATTTAGTGAAGAACTTCATCTGGTGTTATTGGAATTAAATTGCACCCAATAGTCTAGTGCTGCAGCAAAGTGAAATTGTATTAAAAGCCCTTAATGTTTATAACTAGATTAAAAGGCCCTGAATTTGCAGAGCAGTAAAATAATGGAATCACTTTGGAAAACCATTGTTTTTTTTTCTTCTCCCCTGTCTGGCAATCTAATGCTAGTGGCATCTGCATTGCTTAAATAAATTTATAAATTAAAACCAGTCTGTTAATAGAAGCAGTGTGTTCTAATAGCAAGTACTAATGACCCATATGAAAATGAAGCAGGTTTTAATCGTGGAAGGGAATAGCATCTAAATTGCACCGTTTGAGGCCAGAGCTGTGCAATGACAAGCTTGAAGTTGTAAACTGCCTGGCACAGCTTCTGCAGACACCATGTGTGTCATAGAGAGACTCTCTGCATATCACCCCCTCCCCCACCCCGAGATCAGATTTCCTCTGCAGCCTTTAGTGTATTGCACTAAGCCTGCTATGTTGTGCTGCCATCCTTCCCCTTAACGCTGTGCACTGTTCCCCAAGCGAAACACAGCCAGGTGACCTATTTCTAGGCCTGTGCCAATACAGTACTGTGACCATTTGGAGTGGAGGTTGACCTATCCTCCTTCCCCTCCTGTTGAGAAATAGTGTTTGTGCTCTAGACCCCTCGCTAACAGCCTGACTTTAGAACTTCACCACGTGGACTCAAATATGCATGTGATCGTTCAATGTTGTTATAGCAACACACCGAGTGTTAATGTTACACTTACTCAGACCCGATTCCAGGTTGCTTCTCTGTCATACATTTTTATCCCTACTTTCCAGCTTGGCTTACACATTCTATTTCCCTGCTGAGATTAAAGGTAAAACACTCTCCGAATGCTCTTTGGGTTTTATAGCATTCTATTATGTTAGCAACAGTGAAACTCTTTTAAGGCCTGACACCTATCTATTCATTTGAAATTGAACAATTGAATTCCTTAGCAACGCACACAAAATGCTGGAGGAACTCAGCAGGTCAGGCAACATCTATGGAAATGAATAAACAGTTGATGTTTCGGGCTGAGGCCCTTCTTCAGGACTGAGAAGGAAGGGGAAGATGCCAGAATAAAAAGGTGGGGGAGGGGAAGGTGGTATTCCTTAACCACTCTAGTACAGTCAGAATCGGGATGAAATTTCTGTGTCAGTGAATCATTACACCTCAGCAAGGGTGATGAAGGCTGTCCTGCAATATTGTTTTACACGTGTCAGTGGTTTAAGAGTAATTTGATTTTAATTTGATGGTTATTTTTTGTAATTTTGTCAGACAGAGGCACCACAGAGCAGATATGTTGCAATCCCAGCTATAACTTCAGATATGTGCACGGACTAACTGTGGTAACGCACAAGAGATTGAATGATCATCGATAGTGTGTGCTCTATGCATGCATTGAAGTTATAGATGGCTGCCCCACTGCCTGCTTGGCTGGTCACATTTGCTCCAATACCTGTAAACTTGAGCTGATGCAGAACTTTGTACTCAAGCCTGAGTCCTTACCGGTCCTGCTTGCCCATTATATTCTGTGAAAAGTAAGACAAATATAATATTAGCATTCATTTTGAGAAGACTAGAATATAAAAGCAAAATGTAATGCTGAGACATTATGAGGCATTGGTCAGATCACAGTTGGAGTATTGTGAACAGTTTTGGGCTTCTTTTCTAAGAAAGGATGTGCTGGCATTGGAGAGATTGCAGAGGAAGTTCACAAAAGTGATCCTGAGAATGAAAAGGTTAATGTACGAGGGTGTTTGATGGCTCAGAGGCTATACTCACTGGAGTTTAGAAGAATGAGGGTAAACTCATTGAAACCTGCTGAATATTGAAAGGTCGAGATGGAGTGCCAGGCAATTTGAGAGGATGTGTCCAATAGTGGGGGAGTCTAGGACCATGGGGTACAGCCTCAAAATACAAGGATATCCCTTTAGAACAAAGATGAGGAGGAATTTCTTTAGCCAAAGGGTGATGAATCTGTGGAATTCATTGCCACAGACTGCTGTGGAGGACAAGTCATTGGGTATATTTAAAGCAGAGTTTGATTGTTTTTTTAATTAGTCAGGGCAAAGGTTACGTGGAGAAGGCAGGGAATGGGGTTGAGAGGGATAATAAATCAGCCATGATGGAACGGCAGAGCATTTGATGAGCCAAGTGGCCCAACTCTGCTCCTACGCTTTATGGTCTTATTACCCTTCTACAAACACTGGATTCTGATAAAGCACAGCTTGATTTAAAAATTCTGATCCTTGCTTTCAAATGTCTCCATGAGTTTTCCCCTTCCATTCTGTTGACACTTCCATTCCCAGACCTGAAGAATTATCCTCAATGACTGCCTGGTCATTGTTCAGCATTAGCAACTGTAGCTTCATTTACCAAGGCCCTGAACTATGGAACTCCCTCAATAAAATTCCCCTTTCATACTATGAGATGCCACTTAATATACCTTTTTGTCCAAAGTTGTTGAGATTTCTCTGAACAGCAGAATAGTAGGTCATGCTACCATACTGTATCTCTAAGTAAAATATGAACAAGCTCCCTTCACCAACACAGAGAGGGCTGCACTGAAGAGTGTGTAACTTCCTCGTAGCTAGGTCAAGTGACTGGAGTGAAAGTGGGGTTACTTTGGGACCAGTGACCATAATTCTATTAGTTTTAAAAATTGTTAAGGAGAAAGTTAGGACTGGTTAACAAGTTAAAGTCTTAACTTGGGCAGGGCCACTTCTGGAGATATTAGGGTGGAATTTATAGAGGTAGATTGGGTGAGTTTACTTGCAAGAAATAAAGAGGTTTTTAAAATTGTTCGAGGACATCATATTACTTTTGGGTGAAAGGCAAGGCTGATAAGGCTGGCAAGGCGGACAAGCTATTTGTTTATTTATCCTCCTGTCCTTCTCATACATGTAGATTGCCTTGGGGTTTTCTTTAATCCTACTTGTGAAAGCCTTCTCATGTCTTCTTCTAGGTCTCCTGTTCATTCTTCAGCTCTGTCTTGTACTCTCTTGAGACCTGTCTGATTCTTTCTTCCTAAACCTTCAGAAAGTTTCTTTCTTTCTCTAGACTCATCTCTGGTCAACCATTGTATATTCTTCAGAATATGAAACACTCAGCCGTCACCATCTCCATCTCAGCACCATACAGAGGCATGGGCTCCATCCCATTTTGTGAGATCAATGACCAGCTCTTCTGATGACATTGAGGGTAAGGTTGTTGTTTTGACACCGAGCCATTAGGCTCTCTATCTCCTTTCTCTATTCCATCTCATAGTTATTTGAGATCTGACAATAACAAAATACATATTTTAAAGACACTCTGACAAGTACAGTATGGATGGGCCAGGGTCATAAGATATCAGAGGAATTGAGACAGATTGACATTAGGAAAGAAACTGTGATGAGTAGACTGGTAGGACTGAAGGCTAATAAATCCCCGGGTCCAGATGGTCTGCATCCGAGGGTTCTAAAAGAGGTGGCTCAGGAAATTGTGGATGCATTGGTAATCATTTTCCAATGTTCCTTAGATTCAGTATCAGTTCCTGAAGATTGGAGAGTGGCTAATGTTATCCCACTTTTCAAGAAGGAGAAAATGGAGAACTATCGCCCTGTTAGCCTAACGTCAGTCGTGGGGAAGATGCTTGAGTCCACTATTAAGGTCGAAATAGTGGCACATCTTGATGGCAGTAATAGGATTAGGCCGAGCCAGCATGGATTTACCAAAGGCAAATCATGCTTGACTAATCTGTTGGAGTTTTTTGAGGGTGTAACAAGGATGTTAGACGAGGGTAAGCCAGTGGATGTTGTGTACCTAGATTTTCAGAAGGCATTCGATAAGGTGCCACATAGGAGATTGGTGAGTAAAATCAGAGCTCATGGCATTGGGGGCAGGGTTTCAACATGGATAGAAAACTGGTTGGCAGATAGAAAGCAAAGGGTAGCAGTGAATGGGTGTTTCTCGGACTGGCTGGAGGTGACTAGTGGGGTACCACAGGGCTCTGTATTGGGACCACAGCTCTTTACGATTTATGTCAACGATTTAGATGAGGGCATTGAAAACTACATCAGCAAGTTTGCTGACGATACTAAACTGGATGGCAGTGTGACATGCGAAGAAGACGTTAGGAGAATACAGGGAGTCTTGGATAGGCTGAGTGAGTGGGCAGATACTTGGCAGATGTCATTCAATGTGAATAAATGTGAAGTTATCCACTTTGGAAGCAGGAACAAGAGGACAGAGTATTGTCTGAACGGTGTAGAGTTAGGTAAGGGAGAAATGCAAAGAGACCTAGGAGTCCTAGTTCACCAGTCAATGAAGGTGAATGAGCAAGTGCAGCAGGCAGTGAAGATGGCAAATGGAATGTTGGCCTTTATTACAAGGGGAATTGAGTACAAGAGCAAGGATGTCCTTTTGCATTTGTACAGGGCCCTGGTGAGACCACACCTGGAATATTGTATACAGTTTTGGTCTCCAGGTTTAAGGAAGGACATTCTGGCAATTGAGGAAGTGCAGCGTAGATTCACTAGGTTGATTCCTGGGATGGCAGGGCTGTCTTACGCAGAGAGATTGGAGAGATTGGGCTTGTACACACTGGAATTGAGGAGATTGAGAGGGGATCTGATTGAAACGTTTAAGATAATTAAAGGATTTGATAGGATTGAG
The DNA here is from genome assembly GCF_030144855.1 of Hypanus sabinus. Taxonomy (NCBI): domain Eukaryota; kingdom Metazoa; phylum Chordata; class Chondrichthyes; order Myliobatiformes; family Dasyatidae; genus Hypanus; species Hypanus sabinus. The sequence goes on along the minus strand of NC_082706.1, from coordinate 75,745,879 downwards.
ACAGGAAATATGTTCCAGATGTTGGGAGAGTCCAGTACCAGAGGGCATGGATTGAGAATAAGAGGTCAGTTATTTAAAACAGAATTGAGGAAGAACTTCTTCTCCCAGAGAGTTGTGGAGGTGTGGAATGCACTGCCTCGGAAGACGGTGAAGGCCAATTCTCTGGATGCTTTCAAGAAGGAGCTAGATAGATATCTGATGGATAGGGGAATCAAGGGATATGGGGACAAGGCAGGGACTGGGTATTGATAGTGAATGATCAGCCATGATCTCAGAATGGCGGTGCAGACTCGAGGGGCCGAATGGTCTACTTCTGCACCTATTGTCTATTGGATAGAGGGCAAACCTAAGAAAATGATACCTAAATCACAATGTACTAATGGGCAGTTTATATATATCCTATGTGGTGCAGCCATTGATTGTACAGCTATGGGCTTTCAGCTTCCTGAAGTCTCAAAAGTACAACCTAATTTTGTTCCCTTTAGTTCACCAGGTCCATCACAAAAGGCCAAATCAATTTGTCACATCTGTACAGACACTCGTCTGAACATAGTTTTTCACTCTTATTTCCTTACGTGAGAGAGGAAGATCATGTATCCGCTCAATGGTTGACCAGAGATGAGTCGAGAGAAAGAAAGAAACTTACTGAAGGTTTAGGAAGAAAGAATCAGACAGGACTCGAGAGAGTTACAAGGTAGCCAAGATGGAGCTGAAGAATGGACAGGAGACCTAGAAGAAGACATGAGAAAGCTTTGGCAAGTAGGATTAAAGAAAACCCCAAGGCATTCTACATGTATGTGAAGGACAGGAGGATGACCAGAGTGAGGGTAGGACCAATTTGGGATAGGACTGGAAACATAAGCATGGAGTCGTAGGAGATAGGGGAGGACCTTAATGAATGCTTAGTTTCAATATTTACTAGTGAGAGAGACCTTGATGTTCATGAGGACAGTGTAAAGCTGTCAGGAATGGGGCCGGATGGACCCAAACGCAGGATGCAGACACTGAAGTACTAGGGGGAGGACAGGATGGGAATGCCATTGCATTTAAGGGTAGAGCTGGGGTTCAGGTAGATGGAGTAGATGAGGAGTAGATCTGAGCCCGGGCAGGATAACAGAATGCAGAGAAGAGTTCAAAGCCGGCAGAGAAACAGGAAACAGAACAAAACGACCACCTGCCTGGTCCCAGTCCCAAGGCCCCTTATAAACACCTGCCGCTCAATGAGTCACAGGTGTGCCTCCTTGAGCCAGGAGGGTCCCAACTAGTTCACGGGTAATGGGAGGGGCAACTGACCTGGACCGGATCAAGACCCGGAATGCAGATTCCGGACCAGACCGGACCTGACCCTGACAAAAGCAGACTGATATGCTGGAACATGGTAATGTTAAGAAGGAGGATTTCTAGAACTTTTGAAAAGCAATAGGATTGATCAGTCTGGGGATTATGGGATATGCCTCAGGTTTCTAAGGAACTTAAGGGAAAAGTTTGTTGCACCTTTAGCAAAGACTTTTGTGCCGTATTGTCCCTAGGATCAGTTCCAAATGATTGGATGGTAGCAAATATTATTCCCTTGTTCGAGAACGGGAGTTGGAATAAGCCTGGGAATTAGACCAGTGAGGCTGACTGCAGTGGTGCGATTATTGGAGAGGATTCTTAGAGACAGGATTTACAAGTATTTGGAGAAGTATGGTCTGATTAGAGATTGTCATCATGGCTTTGTGAGGGGCAGGTCATGCTTCACGAGTCTGATTAAATTATTAGACAATGTGACAAAGCAGATTGATGAAGGTAGAGCAGTGGATGTGGTGTATATGGATTTCAGTATGTGCATTTGTTAAGGTTCCCCATGGTAGGCTCACTCAAAAAGTCCGGAGGCATGGACCAATGGAAAGTTGGCCGTGTGGATACAGAATTGCCTTGACCATAGAGGCAGAAAAATGGACAGCTATGTAGAAGGGTCGGGTTTGGTTGATCTTAGAGTAGGTTAAAATGTTGACTCAACATTGTGGACTAAAGGGCCTGTATGGTACAGTAATGTTCCATGTTCTAAACTAAGTATGTGCTGAAAGTATTCCCACCACTCCTATTCCTCCACTTATTTCCCTGTAATATTGTTTTTCAGAATTACTCACACATTCACCAACTATCCTCAAGTCTATGGTCCTACAGTATCCATTTAACCTCCCAAGTCTTTGGGATGCAGGAGGAATCCATAAACCCTGTAGCCGTGGAGAGAACATGCAAACACCACACAGACAGTACCCAAGGTCAGATTGACTTGGGGTTGCTGGAGCTGTGCAGCAGCACGAGGTGCCTGTGCCTCTGATAATGGCTTTGGGTATCCTGGCTGCACTACTAAATCTGTGCTCTATTTTGAGGCAAAGTTAAAAATTACCACCACTAATTTAAAAATGTATTGAGCAGATTTATAGCTTGCGGCTATTTGGAAATGCAGTGGTGACTTGCATAACATTAGTAAACAACACCCTAACTTATTTAACAGCTTTAACATGGGAAGGCAATTCACAGAGGGAGAAGGAAAAAATCCAATGTGCTAACATACTTCAAATATTTCCTGGCATATTATCCGGCTGGCATTTGAGATAAAATGTCCTCAAAAACCAAACTACAACATTTTTCTGTTGCTTTGATGATTCTATAAATTTGATACAATTTTGACACACCTTTCCAGAGAATCGTTAAAACACAGATAGAGGCCTTTTGGTCCATTGAGGAATGCTGGCTTCTTGGGAGCAGCATTCAAATACTTAATAAGATCCCTTCTGATTAATGGAATCTGTCTTTATCACCTTGCAGATGGTCAAAGCAGATAACAATAACAATGTTTACGAGGCGTGTAGAGAGGCTCATGTTGGAGAGAGGCTTTATAAGGCACTGGTGAGGCCTCATTGGAATATTCTGAACAATTTTTGGCTCTTAATCTAAAAAGGCTGTGGTGACATTGGATAGGGTTGAAATGAGGTTCACAAAATGATTCTGGGATTGAAAGGCAGTCATTTGAGGAGCATCTGATGGCTCTGGGTCTCCAGACACTGGAGTTCAGAAGAATTCGAGCTGACCTCATTGAAACCCATCAATTGCTGAAAGATCTTGGATGAATTTGATGTGGAGAGTTATTTCCTTTGGTGGGGGAATCTAAGACCAGAGAACACAGCCTCAGAATAGAGGTGCATCCCTTTAGAACAGAGAGGAGGAAGAATTTCATTAGCAAGATAGTGGTGAGTGTGTGGAATTTTTTTTTGCCACAGGCAGCTGTGGTGTCCAATTTATTGATATATTTAAGGAAGAGGTTGATAGATTCTTGATTAGTCAGGGCGTAAAAGGATACAGGGTGAAGGAGGAAGATTAGGTCTAAGAAGGAAATGCATCAGCCATGATGAAACAGTGGAGCAGACTCAATGGGCCAAATGGCCTAACTCTGATCTTCAATCTTATGACCTTATGGTCAAATTACATGGAAAAGCTGAAAATCTTGGGTTGTTCTACCTGGAACAAAGAAGGCCGGGTTGTGATTCGATTGATCACATGATTCAGTAAGCATTTAAAATCATGAAGGATCCAGACAAGGTGGATTTTAAATAAACTGTTTATATTGGGTGTGATGTTGGGAACCAATGAACATCAGTGCAAAATGATTGGTCTTCAACGTAGCTGTGGTGTGAAGAAGCAATTAGGATATGAAATTCATTACATGAAAGGGTGAACATAAATAGTATCGCACAGGTAAAGGCTTGTTGGCCCATCATGGTTGTGTTACTGTGCATTTTCCTGCTCCCTCAATTTGCTGTCTGTTCATAAGAACATAAGACCATAAGATACAGGAGCAAAATTGGGCCATTTGGCCCATCAAAACTGCTCCACCACTTTATCATGGCTGATCTATTTTCCCTCTCAGCCCCAATCTCTTGCCTTCTCTCCATAACCCTTCGTGCCCTGGCCAATCAAGAACCTATCAACCTCTGCCTTTAATATACCCAATGACTTAACCTCCACAGCCACCTGTGGCAACAAATTCCACAGATTCACCACTCTCTGGCTAAAAAAGTTCCTCCTCACTTCCATGCTAAATGGACATCCCTTTATTTTGAGTGTGTGTCCTTTCATCTTAGACTCCCCCCCCCACCATCCTTTCCAAATCCACTCTATCGAAGCCTTTCAACATTTTTCGATGAGATTACACTCTCATTCTTCTGAATTTTAGTGAATACAGGCCCAGAGCCATCAAACACTCCTCATATGAGAAGCCTGTCAATCTCAGAATCATTTTCGTGAACCTTCTCCTGAGTCAGCACATCCATTCTTAGAGGCCAAAACTGCTCACAATATTCTAAATGAATATTGTGAGCAGTTCTCATTCTAAATGAGGCTTCACCAGTGCTTTATAAAGCCTCTACCTTACATTTTTGCTTTTATATTCTAGTCCTTCTCGAAATTAATGCTAATATTGCACTTGCTTTCCTCACCACTGACTCAACCAGCAAGTTAACCTTTAGGGAATGCTGCACAAGGACTCCCTTTGCACCTCAGATTTTTGAATTTTCTCTCCGTTTAGAAAATAGTCGACATATGTATTTCCTCTACCAACATGCATGATCAGACACTTCCCGACAAAGTATTCCATCTACCACTTCTTTGCCCATTCTCCTAATTAAAGTCCTTCCTTAGCCTCTCTGCCTCTACAACATTACCTACCTCTCCTCTTATCTTCGTATCATCTGCACACTTTGCAACAAAGCCATCAATTCCATCATCCAAATCATTGACATACAACATAAAAAGAAGCAGTCCCAACACAGACCTCTGTGGAACAGCACTAGTCACCTCTGTGGAGCCAGAAAAGACTTCCTTTGAACTTCCTCATTATTGCTCACATTATAGTAGTTCTTTTTGGAACCAAATCTAAACCTACCCGTCCTTTTCCTAGCTTTGAATCTAAAAGTGACTACAATACTCCAGTTGCAGCTATTCAGTTCTTCAGAGATTCTGTGTAATTCACTTGGTTTTGTAATCTATGCATAAAATCTCACAAAAAGCCTGACTCACCCCAGATGCAGGAAACATTTAGGATGTCCAAACATCCTGGTAAACGGATATTGTCCCAAAATCAGTGAATTTAACTTACTTCAGGATGTTCTGGGACCAATAATTTTCCATGATCTCTTTGAAGTCAGCAGAGAAAACTGAAAACACTGGATAACAAAGATGTTACTTTCTGAATACCTTTGGGTGTATCTTATGCATTTTGGGCTGCTGCTGATGAAAATCGCGAAGTAATTTCCCTATCATACACTATTTTTTAAAAATATTGTCGATATTTGTTATTTCAATTCATAATTCAAGTCAGAATAACTGACGCCAAGATTAAGGAAGGCATTTTTCTTGGACCACAAATCATCAACGACAGGCAATTTGAAGAACTTCCAGTGGGACCGGAGAAAATTCCATGGAAGGCATTCAGGATGTTGTTGAAATTTTTCTTGGCAACTACAGAACACCAAACTATTTGCAGCTGATTGACAACATGCTTCAAGTATACAAACCCATGAAGAGCAACATGTTATTAAAGATTTATTTTCTGCATTCCCATTTGGACTTCTTTCCTGCAAATCTTGGCCTATCAGTGACGAGCACGGTGAGAGGTTTCACCAGGACATTACGGTCATGGAGAAACGGTGTCAGGGCAACTGGACTCCATCAAAGCTGGCTGATTATTGTTGGACACTTAAGTGTCAGACACTGTGTACAAATGAAAATCAACAGCAAAATATTTTTAGCTTAGTTGTATCATTACAAATTATCATATACAAAAAACATTTCTGAGGAAGTTGCCCAGTGTAATTTGTGCATACTTTATAGTATTGTGTAACAAAGTGTTGAATGTTCGGTAACTCCTGGCTGCAGCTCCGGCCAGGAGTTGATTAAGTGCAAGGGTTGACCTTGGGATAAAGCAACAAGCGTGGTTATGCTGAGCATGGGGCTGGGGTTGTGGTTTCTTCATTCTCCCAAGTAAGGAGGACTCCTGTGGCCATTGTGTGAAAGGAACACTGCAATCTGAGGAAAAGTTGCCTTGCTTGGTTGTTCCCGCTCCCTTGAATTGTCTCTATTCTACCCACTTTTCCTTGGTAACAGCTCCTGAATGTGGCTCAGTTGTGAAAGTTTAGTGTCTCTAATATAAAGGCCTCTTAGTGAATAATCCCCTGTCATATATTTTGAAAGATGTGTAATTCAAGGTACCTGTCTCAATTATACAGTATTTACGTGACAATAGCAGAGTTTATGTAACAGCATTAAGCCAAAGGCTTGTTTACAGTGAATAAGCCTGTTACATGTAATCATTAATGATGTCTAATATTTTTAAATGAAAGATGGGAGATGCCAGAGAATAGAGGTTAAAAGAACAGCGAATATGTCCACAAGAAAATGAATTTCAAGATTATATATGGTGACATATGCATACTTCGATAATATATCTACTATGATCTTTGACGGGTGCATGAATATGGATCAAATGTGGGCAACTTGGACAAGCTTTGAGCTTGGATTGGCATCTTGTCTTCATAGATCTGTTAGGATGTATTCTGGAGTTAGTGTAGAGAACAAATATTAATTTCAATAGCAGCCATTCTTCAGATTTGAATGTGGTTTGCAGATGGAATTTAAAATACAGATCAGAACAATGGCATTCCTGGAGCTGCAGTTTGGGGTCAATTGCAAACAAAGAAATACTCCACTTAAATCTCAGATGCCTGCATATACATGAATGTGGCCTGGAGTCAGTGAGAATTAACATTCATTTCAGGTGTCTGGAGTGTGGGTGCAAAGAGGGAAATGGTTAAAAACTATATGTAAATCAAAGGAAGCATTGTAACTATAGAAATGTCCTGTTCTTATCTTTTACCCTTAGCATATAAAAATGTAATATGATATTGGGTCAGGTAGGCCTCTTCCTGCAAGAGTGTCTTGTGTTTTTGCCAAATAAACTTTTCTGTATCCACTAGCAAGTGTATCCACTTGTATCCTGCAAGAAGTGGTGTCTCTCTGGTGACTTTGTTTATGATGCAACAGACCAATTTGACTAAAGGTCCTGTTTCCACCTGTCCTTCAGGAGCCCACTACTTATAAATCAGAGCTCCAACAGTTTTCTCAGCAGCACACCTATTCTCATTTCCCAGTTAATCTCAGATGTATCTTCCACAGTGAAGATTTACCATCCTTTTACTTCCTGCTTTAATTTCCCAGATCAATTTTCTGTTAGACCAATGCTTACTTTTCATTTTTGATTTCAATGAAAATGCCTGCTCTTTTTTTTTGTTTCTTCCTGTCTTATCATGTACTCCAACATTTCCTTCCTTATTAAATATTGAATAGTGTGATTTTTTAAATATATTCTGTGATCTATTGTATTTGTATGATTGTACTGATTCTGCAGGTGCTTTCAGCACAGTACAAGCATCTTTTCATGGATTCGATGAAGCCTAACTTTAAATGTGTCTGGAGGAGGACAAGACCACTTATGATCAGGTCATAAAATCTTCCTTTGCCTTTGAGTAACAAGTGGAAGAAAAAGATATGCAAACTGAAAATGAAAGGGACGTGGTTGAAGTACAATGTTGCAAATGGGCAACCTTATTACTATAGATTATGAAAGTAGATCTGTTGGTATGATATTGGGGAGGACAATATCGCTGAACCACTGATAATGAGAAATACCTTTTGCTCATTTTACAAGATTTATTAACAGGGTAAGCTGGACCTGTTTCATACCCCTGTACAGCTGCTGTCAGAACAATGAGAATTAGGAGCTGCATATTCACTTCAAGGTGTACATAGGTTTAAGTCACCCACAAAGATCTTCATTGACCAAATGATACAGGGCATCCCAAGAAGATTGTGTAACAAAGGTGACACCTTTATTTCCACAAAGACTCAACAGCAACGTTTGAACCTTCTGGAGAAGGTCCTCAGAAAGTTACCAGACCTGTTCAAAAATTATAATGGAAATATGAAAGAAAACCAGAAATTGCTAGAAATACCTTACAGGATCAAAAGGCATTGACCTGAAGTGTTAACTGTTTGTATCTCCACAGATACCACCCAACCTGCAGAATATTGACAGCATTTTCTGCTTTTATTGTAAATCCACATCTTCTGGTAAGAGGGCAGTGCACTTGATTGCAGCAGCTTCTACCGTAGTGGTCACCAACCTCTTTAAGCCCAAGATCCCCTACCTCGGTCGACCTTAGTGAAGGCAAGATCGACTCCAAATTGATTAGTTACATGCATGTGCACTGGGGCAGAAAACACCGGAAGTAAAACCCCACAACCCTGAAGTAGAAATAATGTATGAACACCAGGGGTCTCCACCCTCTTATACACCATGGACTGGTTTAATATTGACAATATTCTTGCGGACTGGCCAACGGGGGGGGGGGGGGGGGTGGGGGCGTGTTAAACATGACCAGAATGCAGCGATACTCGAAGCAGGTTCCTTATGTTCAGTCTATTCCGCAATTTAGTTTTCATGGCTCTCAGCTTCTGTCCCAGAAGCTTGGACTTAAGGTACCAAAGCTGTTTTGAGGGCTTCATTGCCTCATTAGACAGCCTCCTGCCCGCCCACCGCCAGATGCCTTGGCCAAGTGCAGCTGGTCATGGGTGGCGTGAGAGGACAAGGTCAAGGCCGGAGGTCCCCGTGCCGGGGCCGCGGTGATCGCAGTCCAGAGACAGCGACCGACTGACTGAGCAAGGAGTGTGACAGGATGCGCACCCGCCCTCCTTGTAGGATCTATCGGCCAACAAAAGTTTGTTTCAGTACATCGCAGCGCAGTAGCTGCCCTGCTACTTACAAAACCCTGAGCCTGGATTAGGTCGACTGAGAATATCTTAGCACCGGGTCCCCCACGAACATTCGGTGTGCTAAACAGGTTTAGAGGCGGCGTCCATCTGTCCACACTCCAGGCCGGTAGCAACAGCACTTCTTGCTGGCTGCGCAAGGATGTCACTGCGTTTAGGCAACTTGCATGCGTTCAAGTTCAACAGTGAACGTGACAGGGACTGAGGAAAGTTGCAGCTGACTCATATCGTTTCATTGTGGCCCAGTGGTTGGGGATCACTGAAGTACACTGTGTAGTCAAGTGTGTGGCAGGGGAGATAATGCATGTGCACTGGGCAGAAAGAATGGAACTAAAACCCCGCAATCTAGAAACAATCTCTCAACAGTATTTGTGTATTTATTTTTCTTTTTCAGGATCTACTGGGAAAGTCTCAAAGATCGACCAGTCAATCGCGATCGACGGGTTGGCAACCACTATTCTACGGGGTCAACCAAAGGAATTTTTAAATGTATTTTTTATGATCACAAGACCCTGCTGCTCTTCAGTGTTGGCTTGGCAGAAGACAAGCTGTATTGTGATCGGGTGGACAGCAGATTTGTCCAATGTTCATGAACTCAGTGCCTTGGACTATCTTTCTTCTGTGACTGTATTTCACTGACATTGTATATGCACTTGCTGTCTTAAATATGCGATATGTGCCTTGTACTGTGTATGAATGTGGGTTCTGTGGTTTGTTCCTTGGCCTCACACTAACGCTGTTTCTTTTGGCTGTATTCATGGATATTCATGTACGGTTGAATGACAATAAAACTTGAATTTGAACCATAGAACATATCTGCATCTTAGACAGTTGTAAGTTGTTTATATGGACTTCAGACCACTGTCCTGTCATTACCGGATTTGACCATTATATTGAACTTTTTTCATAGGTTGTTAAAGCTGGGGTAGTTCTGGTTCTGTGTTGAGGAGAAAGATTATAGGTCAGAGAGATATGGAGTGTGATACAGGAGCACTATGGTAGTGTAGTGGTTAGCGCGATGCTGTTACAGCTCAGGGTATCAGAGTTCAGTGCTGCATTCTGCTGTTCTCTGTAAGGAGTTTGCATGTCCTTCTGTGAACACGTGGGTTTCCTCCGGGTCCTTTGGCCTCCTCCCAAAGTCGTACCAGCTCAATGCATATTTTATTGATACAAATTCCAAATAAACACTGTCCTTTTCATGAGAATTAATGTTACATTGAGTAACATTAATATGTTACTATGAGTAACATAATTAGCTAATATGAGTACATTAGCAGATGGCATGCATTTACAAACTGATAGTTTAGAATTTAAAAACAAATTTAACTAATCTCAAAGTTCAAAGTACATTTATTATCAATGTATGTATATTATAAACAACCTTGAGATTCTTCTGCTTACAGCAGTCACAAAACAAAGAAACCCATTGGAACCTATTAAAAAAAGGCTGTCAAACACCCAATATGCAGAAGAAAAGCAAATTAGACAAACAATAAAAGTAAGCAAATAATATTCAGGATTGAAGTCCAGAGCCATGAAGCCAGTGATCACTGCAGCTGATCCAGCAGCCTGTTAGTTGCAGGCCACAGCCTCAGTTCATCTCAGAGATGAGTAAACCTCTCAGAGCAGCAAGCTGATACTGGCCAGGCCCTCTCTTCCGGTCTCAACACCCTGACCTTTTCAATCTGGCTCGGTGCTTAAATCAGCCAAACCTTGGCTTTAGACCTGGCCCTAGCTGCTTCAATTCGGCCTGTAGCCAACCTTTCCAGTCTGGCCTGACACTTAAATCGACCAAACATCAGGCTCTTCCTTGTCTTTGGGCCCCACTGTCTGACTCATCTTGCCCCCAGATCTACTCCAGCAATGGCCACACATTAGCTCAGTCCTCACTCTCAAGCCCAGGCCCTGCTCCCGCGATTTGGCTCATAACCACCCTGCACGTTTGAGACTTCAATTAACACTGCGAAGATGCCAGGTTGTACAGACTCTTCAAAAGCTTAATTCCTAAAGAGAAGTTACAGGCTATTGATTGTATCTGAGGAAAAGTGTGATTAATACAGTAAATTGTAGTTTTATTTTTTTGTTTGCTTCCAGCAAGTCACTGCTGTGCTTCACCAGCACTATCCTAAACTGGTTAATTGTTCATTGTAAATGGTCCTGTGATTAGGCTAGGATTAAATAGATGGGTTGTGGGTGGGAGGGCCAGTTTTGCGCTGTATCTCTATATAAGTACATAAATACATACATAAATAAATAAAGTTTAGTTATAGCTTATGGAAAGCATCCTGGGTGTTGTGTGATGACACCCCCTACCAGATGCTTGTATTCCTCATTGATATTTAGGAGTCTGGCCATGAGCTGTGAATTGCCTGTGTTCCTGCACACTCATATCCAGCAAGAAGATAAAAGCCTGAAATTTGAAAACATATATTGATGATTTGGACAAGAGAGTAGATGGCATGATTAGAAAGTTTGTGGACAACACCAAAATTGGTTATGTGGGGGACAATGATGAGGGTTGTGCAAGTTACAACAGGATCTAGCTCAACATATTGATGCAGCTACAAAGAAGACATGGCAGTGCCTATATTTCATTAGGAGTTTGAGGAGGTTTGGTATGTCACCAAAGTCACTCGCAAGTTCCTACAGATGTACCGTGCAGAACATTCTAGCTGGCTGCATCACCGTCTGGAGGAGAGGTAGGTAAGGATTGAAATAAGCTGCAGAGAGTTGTAAACTTAATCAGCTCCATCATAGGCTCCAGCCTCCATAGTATACAGGACACCTTCAAGGAATAATGCCTCAAAAAAGGTGCATCAACCATTAAGGACCCCCATCACCCAGATCATGCCTTGTTTTCATTGCTAGCATCAAGAGAAGGTACAGGAACCTGAAGGCACACAATCAGTGATTCAGTACCAGCTTCTTCCCCTCTGTCATCAGATTTCAGAATGGACATTGAAGCCATACGTTTTTATTTATATTTTTGCACTACTTATTTGATTTTACTATATACACTTACCGTAATTCATGATTTTTTTCTCTATTATCTTGTATTGCATTGTACTGCTGCTGCAAAGACAACAAATTTCACGACATATGCCGGTGATTTTAAACCTGATTCTGATTCTGAACTGTGAACGTGTGCCAGTAAGTAGCAGATGGATTTTTTGTAGCATTTTGGGTAGTGAAACCAGGACAAAGCATACACAGTGAATGCCCGGTGTTACAGAACGGAGTGTAGAATTCCCTGACACCAGCTAGCCAAGGTGGTGAAAGAAGGTAATGGCAGGCCTGAATACATGAATTAGAATGTCATGTTACTACTGAATAAGACTTTAGGATCTGACCTGGAGTACCGTGTGCAGAGGGAGGTGGTGATTAAACTACAAAGTGTGCAGAAAAGATTTACCAAGATGGTGCAGGGGCACAGAAGGGCTTAAGAATCAAGGAGTGCTTTTCCCTGAGCGAAGGAGACTAAGGGGTGATTTTATAGATGTTCATAAAACAATAAGGGGAGTAGATAGGTGAAAGATTACAGTCTTTTATTTATAGATAGAGATAGATTTATAGATAGATTTTATTTATATATAGAGGAGGTTATAAAATTGTAGTGCACAGACACAGCTTAAGTGGGGAAAGCTTTAAGGGAGATCTGAGAGGTATATGAAATGATCTGTCAGAAGAAGTGGGAGAAGCTGGCACAATTACAATATTAAAAGTTCATTTTTGCACAGGTCCCTGGTCAGGAATATGGATATGAGACCAATGGCAAATGTGCCAAACACACGAAGGAACTTTGTTCAGCAGAGGAGAATTGTACTGAAGGACTGTTTTCATGCTGTGTAACTCTGGCCATCATTGTTGGGGGTCACTTAATTTTGGGGGTTCTACTCAGCAGGTGTTTGTGGTCATGGAACATAAATTGCTGCTGATTTTCATTAGGCCAGAGGCAGCCATTTTGATTTGGCAGCTGCACACAGACAACGAGGCCATCCTGATTTCTCCATTGAAAAACGTACTTTGAAGCAGAATATAACTGTGTCTGTGCTACTATAACTGCTTTCTGAGGTGGAGCATGTGATTTTTCAGGTGCACGATGCTAGAGGTTTCCAGGGATGCTTGACTTTGCTGGTAATATCAGCTCTTTGTGGAGAAGTAAGGTTGAGTTTAAGGCTATCTGAAGTGAGACCTCATAGTAGTGGTTCTGATTTAACACAGAAATGCAAGCTGGACAATATATTTTCTATGAAGTGCAGCAGGTACATTTATTAATGTGAGGCTGATCATTTTGGAGGATTTGGAGAGTGTCACTCTGGTGTATCAGAACTTCAGCTGTGGCTGCCTCCTGCTCTGCTCCAGATGTGGAAACAGTTAGTTCAATTCTTGCAACAGACAGATAATGATTTAGTTCAGCTGGAATCAAAGTTATTTTCTTTTGCTGATTCGCAGCCGCTCAAGGTGGCTGGAAATACGATGGATTCCAGTTAGTTGTAACACAATGGGACACATTGGCACCAGTGCATTTTGGCCCAATTAAACAACTGCCCCAATTAGCTGACGCTTCATGGAAACATTTAAAAAGATATAAAAAAGACAAGCTACAGTCTACCTGAGTAATGAAGAACAAATTAGAACACTACCAATACTACTACATTCCTATAAAATTGTGTATTCATTCCTAACAGTTATTGATGAAGGAATTTATTCTGTGTACACTGCTGGTTTCTTTTGGTTGACTGTAAGTGAACAACATCAGCATAAGCACATAATGGACTGCCATCATACAATGCTTTTGACAATTGCATCCTCCAAATCTTCATTTTCTTTGTAAATTTCAAGGTGAATGTTGATGCCTTCAACTTCTTCATTGTTCCTAACTTGTTGAAGTTGTGAAATCGTTTCATTTTCACTCCTGGCCATTTCTGTCATCTCCAAGTCAGAATGTTTGAAACCACAGTGAACAAAACAGTTCTGAATTGTCTTTCTGCTTATTTCTCGTCAATTATCAGAGATAAAAATCACTGCTTTTGGAACACAAACACATGCTATTTAAAAACTGTTCACCGTACGTACGTGTAGTGTCTAACGGCCTCACAAATGTACATGACTGACGCTGGTTCGAAACTGTTCAGCAACAGAGTCTTCCCCCAATTAAGCAGCATGGTGTTCCAAATAAACAAAGGGAATTTCTGCCGTTTTCTCAATTAGTTTTTGCTCTTTAAGAGCTGTCCCAAATAAGCACTGCCCCAATTAAACGATGGCCTAATTAAAGCAATCCACTCTACAGTTCATGCTCCCGCAAAGAGCAGGTCATTGAAGCTCCATGAGGGCAGAAACAGGCCCTTTCTGTCCATCTCATGTAAGCTGACTGTGATGCCCTCCAACACTAATCACATTTACCTGCGTTATGGCCTTATCCCTCCATGCCTTTCCTATCGAAGGGTGTGTTTAAGTGCATTTTAAATATTGCCTCTTCCACCTCCACTGGTAACTCCTTCCAAATATTCACCACTTTCTGTGTGAAAAGTCTTTCCCTCACTCAAATCTCCTTTAAATTTTGTCTCCTCACCTAAAGAACCTCATATTCTGTCTAGATAGCCTCCAACCTGATTGCATGAACATTGATTTCTCTAATTTTTGGTAATTTCTCCTTCCCTCTTCTTTAATTCCCACTCTGGGCTCTTATCTCTTCTCCTCACCTGCTTACAATTTTCCCCTGATGTCCCTCCTCCTTTCCTTTCCCCCTAGGTTCACTCTCCTGTCCTATCAAATTGCTTCTTCTCCAGCTCCTTGCTTTTTTTTTTAAAGCTTATCACCTCCCAGCTTCTTACTTCATTCCCTATTCCCCACCACCTGGCTTTACCTATCATTTTTTATCTTGTCCTCTTCCTACTTCCCCCCTCACACCTTCTTATTCTAGTATCCTTCCCCTTCATTTCCAGTCCTGATGAAGGGGGAAGCCTGAAACTTTGACAGTTCATTCATTTGCATAGATGCTGCTTGCCTGCTGAGTTCCTTCAGAATTTTGTGTGCATTGCTCTCTGGATTTTCAGCATCTGCACAATCTCTTGTGCTTAAAATCTTTCACCTCTAGTTTTAGATGCCACTGCCCTGGAATAAAGATTCAGATTATCTATACTATCTGTGCCACATCAGTCATTGTCACCCTTTAGATTTCACATTCCAATGGAAGTAAACCAGCCTATCTCATCTGTAATTATAACTGCAGCCCTCCATTCCAAGCAACATCCTGGTGAACCTCTTCTCCACTCTCTATTGCTACCACATCCTTCCTGCAGTGTGGTTACCCAAACTGTACACAAGTGCAATCTAAGCAATCTTTAGAACAAGTGCAGCATGCAATCTCAACTCTTATACTCAATGCCTTGGCCTATGAAAGATAGCGTACCAAATATTTTTATTCATTACTCTGTCCACCTGCGTCACCACTTCCAGAGAGTATAAACTTGCACCCTATTGATTGTTACTCTCTATATCACCACTCCCAAGATCTCTATATGTCCCACCAGAATTTGAACTCCCAAAGTGCATTACTTCACGCTTGTCTGGATTCAATTTCATCTCCAACCACTTTGCTCAATGTTCCAGTTGATCTAGACCCTGCAGTAGCTCTAAGCTTTATTTGCTACTGGACTCCATCAGTTTTGTCTCATCTGCATACTTACGAATCATATCACCTAAACAGAAAATGCTCAGCAGTTCACGCAGCTGCTTGGGAAAGAAAACCAGAGTTGCTTTTTCAGGCTGGTGGCTCTCCATCAGAGTTGGGAAAGAACTGTCCTGAACTCTAGAATGTATACCATGGCATAGATTCTGCCTGAATTCTATGCCACATTCCAACTTTCGACTACTCTTGCTTCTATAGAAACGATGCGACACTCCATCCTTACCTCTCTGCATGAAGTCATTATTGTTCCAGCCATGAGGCATTGTCTGAAGAAAGCCTCTTTGACTGTGAGAGACAGAGGCCAAAGTGTCCTTTCTAGCATAAACTGAAACCCCAATGTTCTATCCTGTAGAGCACTGATGGCCTGAGGTCTGTACACTCACAGCTACATAATTTTGTGCTTTAAAAATGACATCTCCTTGGGTTGCATGTTGCTATGTCAGAAGCCTGGCACAAATCCCTACCTTTCCTGTGACTACGTGTTGCAATGCTGGAATGTTAGCGTGAACACCAGTCCTGTGCTGGGGCTGCCGGTTGTTGTGCTTGGAACCTAGAACAAACCTACTTCCTCTGCTGGTGTTTCCCATTGCTGTGCTGGGAACCTTGAATAATCCTACTTCCTCTGATGCTGGTGGTTTAGAAATTAAGGCCCCGTGGATCTCTTGAAGAGGCGCCTGTGAAGGCTGGTGTTGTGATACCAAGCACCGAAGAGTGGATCTGACAAGCACACTGACTTGTTGGATGTGATGGAAATTGTTGACTCTCCACAGTGAAGTATTGGCACCATGGACCTAGAGTGAACTATACCCTTAGCATCCACTTCATTTCTTCTGGATATCTGTGCTTACTATATCTTACTTAACTACGGCATGAAAGGTCATTTGCAATCAGCAACATTATCAAGATTCTCAGTTATTTGTAGGGAAGCTTGATGTTGGTGTAAAGATACAATTTGTCTCACGTTTTTTCATTTGGACTCCAGATATAAATAACTATTTACTTGTTCCACTTGAAATTGAAATCTGTTTGGGTTCGCTCCTGTGTGAAGACTGAACAAGGTGTATGAGAGGCACAGAAAGGACAAGTAGGGAGGAACGGGTTTCAGGGAGAATGTTTTACATGTAGACAGTTGTAAAATCTGAAACACTCTTTGTCGGGGGAGGGAGAGGGTGTGGCATGGCATCCAAGCTGGGGTCCGTGCTGCTCTCCAGTACTGGCCTGGTATAGAAGACAAGCCATATTGTGTTCCTCGACAGACTACCTCAACATTCATGGACTCAGGGGCTTAGACTATACTTCTTGTTGACTGTATTTTATTGATAATCTTGTATGTGCTTGCTGTCTTATATGTGCTACATGTGCCTTCTGCTGTGTGTGACTGCTGGTACTGTGTTTTGCACCTTGGCCCCAGAGTAACATTTGCCTGTCTTTGGATATTCATGTATAGTTGAATGACAATTACATTTGAACTTGAGGGGTGATGGAGGCAAATACTCCCACAACTTTAGCAAGTACAACAGAAATGTGATTCCTGAGCAGCCTCAGGACTTCAGTGGTGCAGGTCTGACAGATTATTAAACATTAATTAGGCTATTAATACCAAGACACATTTTGAATAAAAAGTCTTCAGATGTTAGAAAGTATTACATTTTCCACTGATACCTGAGAGTTTCAGGGGAGTGTAGGAATCAGGGCCATGGTGAGTTTTGGGGAGCATGAACTCATCACATGTGAGCCAGTTGCCAAACTTGCAGAAATTTAAATTGCTTAATAGTAGATTAGATAGAATATAGAACATTACAACAGTATAGGCCTTTCAGCCCACAATGTTGTGCACACTTTTTAACTATTCCAGTATCAACTTAACCTTTGCCTTCTACATAACCCTACATTTTTCAATTATCTATGTGCCTATTTAAAAGTTTCTTAAATGTCCCTAATCTATCTGCCTCCATCAGCACCCCTGGCGGGGTGATCCATATTGGAGTTCAGCTATGTTTGAAGGGGCATTTGGAGCATCTTGGCATAGAAGGTTAATGCACCAATACTGAGGAATGGAGTTGGTGTAGGTAAGTTTTTGATGGCCAAAATGGGCACAGTGGGCAGAGGGTTTGTTTCTGTGACCTGAAAATTGTGCAGCACTTTAAAAGTTTTTTTTTTGTAATATGCATACCGTGCATACTTAGAGTGAAAATAGTAAAATCACATACTTTTGATATTATTTACTAATCAAAGAATATAATGAATTGAGATACAACAAAGAACATCTTCCATGTTTTATTAACATTTTCTAGCTGCGCCCAATTTCAGCAGTGCAGCAACAAATGCTATTTGCGCAGGTTGCATACCGGGAGGTTTAGAGGGAACAATGTATGAGTCTATGGCTCTGACTCTAGATGAAGAGCTACAGTGATCCATTCTGTATCATGAACAACCAAAGGACTATTCTCTTTGAAGCTTTTAATTCTAGTGTCACAGGATTACATGATGCATAGACACTTTGCATACAATTATGTCCTGGGCATTCATGGGGAAGCCTTAGAGTGGATTTCAGATTATGGCCACTGCTGGCCATACATGCCAACATTTAC
Organism: Hypanus sabinus; assembly: GCF_030144855.1. Classification (NCBI taxonomy): domain Eukaryota; kingdom Metazoa; phylum Chordata; class Chondrichthyes; order Myliobatiformes; family Dasyatidae; genus Hypanus; species Hypanus sabinus. The sequence continues at coordinate 75,727,726 of NC_082706.1, read as the reverse complement.
AGCTTTTACCGTAAGGCTTCCCACCTCCCCTGACCAATGGTCTGTACCTGAAATTTAATTCTGGGAGGATGAATATTATGACCAAGTGTGGGGAATGGACATCAGGGAAATTGGCTTATTATCTGCTTCCTTGTTGCTGAGGATTTGCTCATTAATTTCCCGTGCAACACACAAAAGAACCATAATACTTTAAAGATGAATAGACCTGTAAAGAATAATACTTGAGTCATTGGAAACAATCTGAAGATGTGCACATCCAGAAATTAGTTGAGGTCCCATGGCTCTCCGAACACACATCGAGACTTCATGTGCCTTCAGAATAACCTTTGGGTGAGTTTCATTGCAAAGCAAGCAAAGGGATAAAGGATGTGCTGAGCTATTGGGTCCACAGCTGACTCTGGGCAAGGAGAAGTATTGGAGTGTGTGTGAAAGTGAATGTGACACAGGGGGTGATGGCATGGGAACCAGGTATAGGAACAAAGCTGCCCGTGTCTCTGGCGGGGGGAGAGAGTGCAGGGGAATGGGAAGTGATGAAGGGTGTGTGGTGGAGAAGCAAGGGAAAGGTGAATAAAGATGAATCAAAAGGCTGCAACCATCTTCAGGAGTTTTTGCACTTCACATTTGTTGCACACTGTTTTGTTCTTAGTACATAATGACAGCAGGTACTCAGCTCCCACCTGTGGCTCCAAGTAGCTGTTTGCATGTTGGCATGCATCACTTCATCAGGCGGGCTAAACCAGATGAGATGGAGACATGCCTGTACTAGCAGGCAAAGTTAGCTCCAGTGGACAGGGCGAATGAGGTCAACATTGAGATCCAATGGCCAGGAAGGCAGTTCTGAAATGTTTTGTGGAGAGTGAAGCATGGTCATTCACTGCAACCAAGGAGGACTCCAGTGACAACAACTACTCATACCACGATCCCAGACTTCTGAAATCTGTCAAGAGGTGGAACTGCCCTGTACAATGGCTTTTCTACTTTAAAAACACTTCTGTAAAGTTCCTTTGTGTAGTTCAAAAAGTAGAACTGCCCAAAATCTAACTGACATCATCAGATACGATGAATCACCAACCAAATAATGAAGAATATAGCTGATTTAACAAAATGTTGAGATGGTGAGTACAATTAAATTATACTCACTGGAGTTTAGAGCAATGACAATTGAACATAAAATGTTCTGAGGAATTCCATAAAGTTGATATCAAAATGTTGTTCTCTCTGTCTTCTGTGAGCACAAAGTCACAGGTTAAGTTGCTAAACAGAAGCAATTTCTTCATATAGCGGGCGCTAATCTTTGGATTTCCCCAGCCTAATGTGTTGTGAGTGTTTAATTCATGGCTGACATTGTAGCCTTTTAGGCACTGAAAAATGGGTGCAGTGATCATATTGACTAATGGAACAGTTTGGCTCAGAAGTATGACCTACTCCAACATCTTTTTTTTTGTCTGAGTGTTCCTACGTTCCTTGTGATTTCTTAAACATACTGCAACCTTAATTGGATGAGAAAGCTTGGTGACAAGATATGGAAGCTTGGTGGGGGTTTTGGTAGCGTTCCACAGACCCAAAAGGGAATCCTTGAACTGCCAGCATCATGGCTGCCCACAATGTCTGCCTGCCAATGAATTGGCAGGACAGCTTGGACCAACGTTTGATGATTCAGGCGTATGAGTAGGATCTTTGCCTGTTGCTTATGAGAATTTCAACAAAAAGTGAGAGTTTCCTGTAAATTGTATTAGAATTAGGTTTATTATCACTGACTTATGTTGTTTTGTGGCAGCAGTACAGTGCATGATATAAAAATTCCAACTGAGATACAATAAAAAATAGCATAAATAAAGAGAGCAAAATGGTGAGGTAGTGTTCATGGGTTCATGGAATGCTCAGAAATCTGATGGTGGAGAAGAAGCTGTTCTAAAAGACTGAGTGTGCATCTTCAAGCTCCTGTCCCTCCTTACTGGTGGTAATGATGAGAATTGGGCATGTCCTGGGTGGTGAGTGTCATAGTATCTGCCAGAAAAACACAATAAATAGCTCCAACAGCACACACAAAATGCTGGTGGAATACAGCAGGCCAGGCAGCTTCTATAGGGAGAAGCACTGTCAACGTTTTGGGCCGAGACCCTTCGTCAGGATGAACTGAAAGGAAAGTTCTAAGAGATTTGAAAATAGGAGGCGGAAGGGGAAATGTGAAATGATAGGAGAAGACCGGTGGGGGTGGGGTGAAGCTGAGAGCTGGAATGGTGATTGGCAAAAGTGATACAGAGCTGAAAAAGGGAAAGGATCATGGGTCGGGAGGCCTAGGGAGAAAGAAAGGAGGAGGGGAGCACTAGAGGGAGATGGAGAACAGGCAGAGTGATGGGCAGAGAGAGAGAAAAAAAACAAGCAACTAAATATGTCAGGGATGGGGTAAGAAGGGGAGGAGGGGCATTAAAAGAAGTTAGAGAAGTTAAAGTTCATGCCATCAGGTTGGAGGCTACCCAGCCTATATATAAGGTGTTGTTCCTCCAACCTGAGTGTCCGCCAGAGAAAGCAGGATCTCCCAGTGGCCCCACATTTTAATTCCACATCCCATTCCCATTCTAATGTGTCTATCCATGGCCTCCTCTATTGTCAAGATGTTACACTGAATAAATAGCTCCATACCATTTCCAGGATGGTTCTCGCTCCCTGCTACGAAGGAAAGATTTTGAAGTGCATACAATAACAACAGAATGACAAGGCAATGTGTGTGTGTGTGTGTGTGTGTGTGTGTGGAGTCCATTTACTGAGCACTCTGTCACAGTGAGACTCCTTAATGACGGATGCAGCTTACTTGAGGAGCCACCTTTTGAAGATGTCCTTGAGTTGTGAGGCTTATACCCCTGCTGATGCTGAATATAACCCTCTGCGGCCTCTTTTGATCCTGAATTTAGAGGCTCCTACCAATGGATGCAACCAGTCAGAGTGCAACCATTCAGAATGCTCTCCATGGTATATCTGTAGAGATTTGCCATAGTCATTGGTGACATACCAGATATCCCCAAACTCCTAATGAAACGTAGTTGCTGCCATGCCTTCTTTGTGATTGCATCAATATGTTGAGTCCAGGATAGATCCTCTGAGATGTTGATGCTCAGGAGCTTACAGTTGCTCATGCTTTCCTCTGCTGACCCCTCGATGAGGACTGATATATGTTCTCCCAATTTCTCCTTCCGAAGTCCATAATCAGTTCCTTGTTCTTGCTGATCTTGAGTGTAAAGTTGCTATTGCAACACCATTCATGCGACATGAGCACAGAATTAAGCCATTCAGCCCATCATGTCTGATCCACCGTTCCATCGTGGGTGATCCTGGATCCCACTCAGCCCCATACACCTGACTTCTCACCATATCCTTTGATGCCCTGACCAATCAGGAAATTATCAACTTCCACCTTAAATATACGCATGAACTTGGCCCACACTGCAGTCTGTGACAAAGCGTTCCACAAGTTCACTACTCTCTGGCTAAATAAATTCCTCCTTAACTCTGTTCTAAAAGGTTTCCTGTCAATTTTGAGGCTGTGCCCCCTAGTTCTGGACACCCTATCAGAGGAAACAACCTCTCCACACCCACCCATACTAGACCTTTCAAAATATGGTAGATTTCTATGAGATCCCTACGCATTCTTCTAAATTCCATTGAGTACAGGCCCAAAGCTGCCAAACACACCTTGTATGTCAAACTCTTCATTCCTAGAAGCATTCTTGTGAACAACCTCTGCACTCTCTTCAGTGACAATACATCTTTTCTGAGATATGGGGCCCAAAACTGTTGACAATACTCCAAGTACGGCCTGACTAGTGTCTTACTAAGGCTCAGCATTAACTCCTTGATTTTATATTCTATTCCCCTTGAAATAAATGCCAACATTGCATTTGCTTCTTTAAGCTGGACTCAACCTGTAAATTAATCTTCTGGGAGATTTGCACGAGGAATCTTAAGTCCCTCTGCACCTCTGATGTTTGAACCTTCTCCCCATTTAGATAATATTCCCCACTATAGTTCCTTTTACCAAAGTGCATTATTGTACATTTCCAAACACTGTATACCATCTGCCACATTGTTACCTATTCTTTCAATTCATCTAAGTCCTCAGCACTACCTACTTCTCCACCTGTCTTCATTCCATCCATTGTTACTTTCTTAAAGAACTCTAACAGCTTTGTCAGACAAGATTTCCCTTTACAGAAACTATGCTGACTTTGACTTATGTTATCAATAGTTTCCAAGTACCTCAAAACCACATCCTTAATAATAGACTCCAACACTTTCCCAACCACTGAGGTTAGGCTAACTGGCCCATAATTTCCTTCTCTTTCTCCTTCCTCCTCTCGTAAAAGAAGGAAGAAAGGAGGCTCCAAACACTAACATACTCCTTTATGCCTCTCGTCACCATCTGCCAACAAAGTTCAGAAGTTCAAAGTGTATACGTTATCAAAGTACATATACATCAGCATAGAAAACCCTGATGTTCATTTTCCAGTCAGCATACTCAATAAATCCAATAAACATTATAGAATCAACGAAAGACTGCACCAACATTGAGAACAACCAATGTGCAAAAGACAGTAAACTTTGCAAATACAAATGAAATAAGTAATAATAATAATAATAATAATAATAATAATAATAATAAACACAAGCAATAAATATCAAGAACATGAGATGAAATTGCCTTGAAAGTGGGTTCTTAGACTGTGGGAACTTTTCAGTGATAGAGCAAGTGAGATTGAATGAAACTATCCCCTTTGGTTCAAGATCCTGATGGTCAGGAGTAATAATTTTTCCTGTATCTGGTGTGAGTGCTGAGGCACTTGGACCTTCTTCCTGATGGCAGCAGTGAGAAAAGAGCATGTCCTAGGTGGTGGGCATCCCTGATGATGGATGCTGATTTCCTGTCCTGTATAGATATGCTCAGTAACAGGGAGGGGTTTATCCATGATGGACTGGGGCATATCCACTACTTTTTGTAGTATTTTCCATTTAAGAGTATTGGTGTTTCCATACTTGGCTGTGATGTTGTCATATGGTGGGCATTGGGAGCAGACCCAAATGCAAGACACAGACACTGACCTACCAGGAACAGAACTAGACGTGAGAAGGAAGCAAGGAAAATGGGCAAGAAAGGACACTGGACACGACACAGGCCCTGGATGAGACAAGGATTCCAGGTCTGGGCTAGGACTTGACTAGGACAGCGGAACCAGGACAAGGAACTGGGAACTAGGAGCCTGGGCTTGGACTCCGAGCCAGAGACTGGACAAGGACCCAGAACATGGGTCTGGACTCGGGCTCGGATCCCGCAACTAGGCAAGGACAAGACACGGCTACAGGATGAGGAGAGGCAACAGGACTGGACATGGGGCTCCTGAACGGGACAAGGGAACCCCAGCACAGGATGAAGGGACCCCAGCACCAGGCTGGGCAAGGAACTCCTGGGCTGGGTGAGGCACATGACAAGATGAGAACACAAAGCCATAGCTTGGACAGGACAAGGTTCTTGGACTGGATGAGACCCTGAGACAGGAATTCAGCGCCTTGGTCGAGGGAGAGACAGGAACACAGAACACAGAGCCAGGACCCCTCCTTGGGTAGAGGACGTAGGGCCAGGACTCATTACATAGAATGCAGAATATGACAAGAAGGTTCCCAACACAAGGGAACGGCGAACAGCCAGACCTACCTAACAAAGGCGTGGACCCAGAGACAGTTCAAAACAGTGAAGGACAGTTCCTTATCTTGCTCCGGTGGTTGAACTTGACAGCAGTGAAGGCGAGGCGAGGCTCCGTGAGGAAGGTGAAGGGAGGGGATACAGACAGGGGGTTTGAACAGGAACAATCCAGCAGCCAGAGGCTGAATCCTGAAGCTATTTAGGAAGCCAGCCCAAACGAGAATCAGCTGCCTCAACAGAAACTGGGAAAAAGTGGAAAACCTGGAATAAGGGACATGGACCAGACTGTGAAACGGAATGCAGATTTCATGGACTGGACCATGACAGATGCAGCCAGTTAATATACTCTCCACCACATATCTATAGAAGTTCGTCAGAGTTTTAGATGTCTTGCCGAATGTTCGCAAACTCCTAAGAAAGTAGAGGCACTGCCATGCTTTCTTCATAATTGCACTTACATGCTGGGCTCAGGCCAGGTCCTCTGAAATGATAACACCAGGGAATTTAAAGCTGCTGACCCTCTCTACCTCCGCTCCTCCGATTAGAACTGGCTCATGTACCTTTGGTCTCCTCTTCCTGAAGTCAACAATCAGCTCTTTGGTCTTGCTGACGTCGAGTAAGAGGCTGTTATTGTGGCACCACTCAGACAGATTCTCGATCTCCCTCCGATGTGCTGATTCATCATCACCTTTGATTTGGCCTGTGACAGTGGTCAAACTTGAATGTGGCATTGGAGCTGTGCTTAGCCACATAGTCATATGTTTAAAGCAAGTAGGGCAGGGGGCACACAGCCTTGTGGTGCACCTGTGCTGATGGTGATCATGAAGGAGATGTCGTTGCCAATCTGAACTGACTGGAGTCTACAAATGAGAAAATCAAGGACCCGATTATGCAAAGGTGCATTGAGGCCGAGGTTTTGAAGCTTATTGATTAGTTTTGAGGGGATGATAGTATTGAATGCCGAGCTGTAGTCAATGAAGAGCATCCTGCTGTTTGCATCTTTGCTGTCCAGATGTTCCAGGGTTGAGTGAAGAGCCAATGAAATGGCAGCTACTGTGGGTCTGTTGTGTTGTGGGCACATCAGAGTGGATCCAAGTCACTTCTCAGGCAGGAGTTGAAATGTTCCATCACCAACACCTTAAAATACTAAGACAACAGTGGTGACTTTAGGGAATTTATAGACGAGATTTGAGCTGTACTTAGCCACAAAGTCATGAGTGCAGAAAGTAGTTCATTGTGCTCACACATCCTTGAGGTGTGTTAGTGTTGATTATCAGCAAGGAGGAGATGTTATTACTGATCTATACAGACTGTGGTCTCCCATTGAGCAAGTCGCAGAGGGAGGTACAGAGGATCAGATTTTGAAGCTTGTTCATTAGTACAGAGTGGTGATAATGTTGAATGCTGAGGTGCAATCACAGCAGAGCAGCCCTACATAGGTATTGTTCCTGTCAGGGGATCAAGTTCGAGCAGAGAGCCAGTGAGATTGCATTCAGAATCAGGTTTATTATCATCAGCATGTGTCGTGAAATTTGGGAACTTAGTTCAATGCATTACATAATGTAGAAGAAGAAAATAAAATAAAATAATAAATAAATAAATAGATAGATAAATTACAGTATACGTATATTAAATGATTAAAAATCATGCAAAAGCATTTTAGACCTGTTGTGGCAGTAAGCAAATTGGCATGGATCCAGGTCCTTGCTCAGGCAGGATTAATTCTAGCCATGACCATTGTCTCAAAGCACTTCATCAGTGAAGATGCAAGTCATTGGGGTTATTCACCCTGCCTCAATAATAGTAGCTGCCCAAACCTTAAAGTGGTCCATGAAACAACATGCGAGGTGACAGAACCAAATGCATTCATGAGAGACAATGTGTCAGATGTGTACCAGGAAGTATTGCTTATACTTAAGTTGGCTCCATAAACCTTATTATGCTGCCTTTGTTTGTTTAATGAAGAATAGTAACAGAGATGAAAGCAGAAAATGCTGTGAGCACCCAGCATCCATGGACAGAGAAGCAGAGTTACCTTTTCAGGTTAACATTGAAAATCACGCTGGATTAATTTTAAAATTATTTTTGTATGTTATAAATCCTTTTCAAAATCTTATAGCAAAGCACACAAAATACTGGAGGAACTCAGCAGGTTAGGCAGAATCCATGGAATTAAAGAAACAGTTGATGTTTTGGGCCGAGACCCATCTCCAGTCCTGAAGAAGGGTCTCAGCCCAAGTCGTCAATGTTTATTCAATTCCATAGATGCTGCCTGACCTGCTGAGTTCCTCCAGCATTTTGTGCGCTTTAGATTTCCAGCATCTGCAGAATTTCTAGAGTTCAAAATGTTATAATTGTTTTTAATGAAGTGAGCTCCACCATGGCTTTGTCTTCAGTGAAATACTGTCAGGGCATTCCAATGATATGCCCTCGACACCACCTTGCATCAGGGCAAGTCGCTGCTGAAACTTCACCATCTGGCTGTAGGGTGCAGGTGGTACATGCGATTAGCAGGTGACTAAGTAAGTACGGGCAGGTGGCACCAGTCAGTGCTCTGAACGTAGCACAAGGTGGTCCCTATTATAAAGGAGTGAACATAGAGTTGTATCCTCTCACATCAATGGATATTTAAATTTATCTCTTTAATCAAGATCTAAAATCGACTAGCAAGAATAGTGACCAATAAATCACTGGATTGTATAAAATCTCACTTGGTTTACCAGTATACTTAAAGGAAGAGAATTTCTATCTGAACCCTGTCTGACCTCACTGAACCCACAAACGTAGTTGACTCTTAACTGCCTGCTCAATTTATTAGCCATGAGGGACAGACAGTACATGCGAGTCTTGTCAGTGATGTCGATATTCTGCATTTGAATGGCTAAAAACAGCAATAACCAGCTTGCAGGATTATGCATTTTGCTTTTGTTGAGTATTTTCTAAAGCATTCCAGTAGCGGAAAGAAATTCTAGTACAAAATGAGCAAGAGGAACAATACTGTCTGGTACGTGAAACAATGATTGATTTAGAGATGATATATTGACCAAATCCTGAAAGAATTCCTAAGTGCTCTGAGCACTTGGTTGCTGAAACGAATACTAATAGCAGCAATTTTATATGTCACTAATAAATTGCTTAATGAAAACAGCTGTCAATGTGATTTTTTTGGGCAAATTTATTGATAAGGGAGTTTCACAGGAGGCACTCAGCAAAATGTGCCACCTGTGTTACCAATGCCTGTACAGATATTTTAAATAAAAGGAAGCATAAAAACACTGATTCTCCACAATAGGCTAATGTACGCTACTAATCATAATGATGCTCAATGAACCGATGGGATTAAAAAGAAGGAAAGCTTTCAGTAAGTATGCAGTCTTCATGACTCCTGATAATTTCATTTTCCTTTGTTACAAGTCTCCAGATGATCCTTTGTTTAATAAATATCTCAATACTGAGATGATTTAATGCTAGATAGCATGCTCTAGGCATCTTGCCCTCAAAATTAGATTTCGCCCTTGTTTTGGTGTGCTAAACTATCATTGTGTTCAGTGCTAATGCCCATTTGGCACACCTGTAAAATAGCAGAGCACAGTGGTGCAAGGAATTCTATGATTTCAATAGATATAACAAGCTGAGCTCTGGAACAACAGAATTCTCCTTTTTCATACTAGCAGTTCCTCAGAAACACAAACATGCACATTTACAACACACACAGCTCCAGTACAAGCACACTCTTCCCCTGACTCTAGCTGGGCACAGCTCAAACTGCATCCTTAAATTTGCCGATAACACAACTATCACTGGCAGAATTATAAATGGTGGCAAGGAGGCATACAGGAGTGGGATAGATCAGCTGGTTGAGCGCTGTTGCAAAAACAACCTTGTATTCAATATCAGTATCACCAAGAAATTGATTGTGGACTTCAGCAAGGGCAAGTTGTGGGAAGACACATTAGTCCTTATTGAGGGAATCAACAGCGTCAAGTTCCTGGGTGATAACATCTCTGAAGATCTATTCTGGGCACAACATATTGATGAAATTACTAAAAAAAGAGCTTGACAAAGGCGAAATTTCATTAGGAGTTTGAGAGTACTTGGAATATCACCAAAGAATCTCACAAATTTCCACAGGTGTACTGTGGAAGCATTCGAACTGGTAGCATTACTGTTTGGTATGGAGGTGCACTGCATGGGATCAGAAAACTGTTAACTCAACCAGCTCCATCATGGACACTAGTCTCTCCAGCACTGAGGACATCTTCAAAAGGCAATGCCTCAAAAAGATGGCATCCATCATTAAGGATCACAAGCACCCGGGGCAAGCCCTCTTCTCATTTCTACCATCATGGAAGAGGTTCAGGAGTCTGAAGATACACACTCAATGTTTCAGGCACAGCTTTTACCCCTCTGCCATCAGATTACTGAATGGACAATAAATTCAAGAGCACTACCTTGATATTTTCCCCCTGTATTTTGCATTACTTATTCAATCTCTTTTTATTTATATTTATTGTAATTTATAGTTTATTTATTATGTATTGTATTGCAAAATTTGCCAGTGATATTACACCTGATTTTGATTCTGATTCCAACACCACCCTAAACCCTCACTTTGCATTTTACTACCTTCAAAGGTCAAATTTCCAGAAAGATGCAAGTGAAAAGATTACAATATAGGTAAGAACAGAAGAGAGTCCACAAGGGAGGGGAAACCTCTTGAAAAGTAGACCAGCGAACAAAGGGAAGGAGGTGGGAACCGGAGGGATGTGATGAACAGGTTGTAAGGGTGAAGTATGGGAAAGAGAAGGGGTGAGAGGGTCACCAGAATGAGGGAAAGCAAAGGAAGTGGGGAAGAATATGAAAACAGAGGGGAGTGGTTACCGGAAGTTAGAGGAGGCAATATTGATGCCCTCACATTGGAGACTACCCAGTTGGAATATGAGGTGTTGCTCCTCCACCCTGCTTATGGCCTCATTGTGGCAGCAGAGGAAGCCATGGATAGCCATGTCAATGTGGGAATGGAAGGTTGAATTGAAGTGCATAGCCACTGGGAGATGCTGACTTGGCAGTGGATGGAGCAAAGGTGCTCAATGCAATGGTCCCCCAGTCTGTGTGGGCTCTCGCCGAAGCAGAGGAAGCAAAACTGCAGCACTAGATGCAGTCAGTGTTATTCTCCCATCCTCAAGACCTGCCTGTCACCCTCTTCTGATTCCCCACCTCCTCCCTTTTATTCCATGATCCATTGTGCTTTCCTATCAGATTCTTCCTTTTTGAGCCCTTTGCCTCTTCCAGCTATCATCTCCTAGCTTCTCACATCATTCCCTTTCATCCCGCATCCCCAACCTACCTTCCCCCCTCACCTGAACTCACCCACTTCCTGCCAAATTTTGCTCCTTCACCCCCCTCAATCTTTTTATCCTGCCTTCTGCCCTCTTCCTTTCCAGTTCTGATAGATCTCAGCTCGAAACTTCAACTGTCCGTTTCACTCCATCAGTGCTGCCTGACTTGCTAAGTTCCTGTAGCATTTGTGTGTTGCTTAAGATTTCAAGCACTAAAAGAATCTCTTGCATCTGCAAAGCCAACTAAAGAGTTGCTGTGATTTTCACATTCTGCTAAGTTCACTGACATTTGGTGTGATTGTGATCTCTCCTTTGATCTGATCATTGTTTATGATTTAGCATCACTATTAAAGTATTTTTGCAGCAACTTATAAGTGCCTTTTGTTGTGTCTTTTCAGGGAATTAGAATAAGTTACTCTGCTTCCATCTCCACAGAATGCAGGAATATATAGCAAGTGAACCAAGCAGTGTAATTTGAGGGAGGAGATGAGGAGGAGGAGATTTTATTATCAAAAGTAAATTTTATTATCGTGCTTTGTGTCACAGGAAGCTCCAACTTCAAATGCTGCAAAACCTGTCTTAAAGAATCGGAAGTAATGATCAGGGCTTGCTCTATGAGTCCATCTTGTGTCTCGGTTGGCTTGGTTGACTACCACGATTGGGATGTTGTGATAACAAGGCTGGTGCAGATATACAGCATGGTGATGCATGTGAACCAAGATGCCTTCCTTATCTCATTCTATTTGCCTTATCTTCCTCCACATCTCTCCTTGGTTCCAGGGAGAGGGTCCAGTGGTGGTTCACAAGAATTGTCCTGGGAATGAAAGGGGTAATGTATGAGGGGCATCTGGGCAGGTAATCATTGGAGTTCAGAAGAATGATGGAAGATGTCTTTGAAGCCTATTGAATATCGACAGGCCTAGATAGAGTGGATGTAGAGAGGATGTTTCCTACAGTGAGTCTAGGACCAGAGGGCACAGTCTTAAAATACGTACATGGAAAGCCATTTAGAACAGAGATAAGGAGGAATGTTTTTAGTCAGAGGGTGGGGAATCTATGGAATCCATTGCCACAGACAGCTGCGGAGGCTGTGTCATTGGGTAATATTTAAAGTGAAGGTCGATAGATTCTTGATTAGTCAGGGTGTTAAAGGTTAAGGGGAGAAGGCAGGAGAATGAGGTCAAGAGAGACAATAAATCAAACATGATGGAACAATGAAGCAGAATTAATGGGTCGAATGGCCTAATTCTGCTCCTATGCCCAAGGTTTTATGCTCTTATAGCTCAAACATTCCAATACCAGCCTCACCCTTGGGAATCTTATCTGCACCTTCTCCACTTTAATCATGTCTTTCTAAAAGTATGATGATCAGAACTGCATACAGTACTCCAAGTGTGGCCTAACCAATGATTTGTACAATTCCAACATGATATCTGTGGTGAACTACATATACCTGTCTGGACACGTCCCCTGCTGACTGCTCCTGTGGCTCCTCCCACAGACCCTGGTATAAAGGCGATTGAGGCCTGAGCCCGGCCCTCAGTCTCCAGGATGTAGTATGGTGGTCACTCACTGCTTGTTCTTTCTTCCAGTCAATAAAAGCCGATATCTCGCCTTCACGTCTCAGAGAGAGTTATTGATGGTGCATCAATATCCCAACTGTCATATTCAATGACTTAAATGATGAAGGTAAGCACACCATTTCCAAGTTAAGTTCAATGTGACTTTCATTTGCCCACTGTTGATCTAGATAGTGGTGAAGCCTTGGACATATTTGTTCACTACCCACTACACCATCACTTTTAATGTTGTAGAATCAATGAGCCATAGATCAGCACAGCACAGAAAAAAGACCCTTGCCTCATCTAGTCGGTGCCAAACTATTAATCTGCCCAGTCCCATCACACTGTACCTGGATCATAGCCCTCCATACCCCTCCCATCCATGTATATATCCAAGTGCTCTTAAATGTTGAAATAGAACATTTAAGATCACTGACAACTTGATTGCTGGGCACTGCAGAGAGTGATACGGACAGCCCAGCACAGGTGTGGATGTGAACTTCCTTCCATTGAGAACATTTACAGCAGCAGGTGCAGAAAGAAGGCCTGGAAGATCATCAGGGATACCAATCACCCCAACTATAAACCGTTTCAACTTCTTCTACCTGGTAAATGGTACCATAGCATGAAAGCCAGAACCAACAGGCTATGGGACAGCTTCTTTCTTCAAGCCATTAGGTTTTTAAATTCACATGTCTGTACATAGTGACCGAGTCATAACACAAATATTTTTACTCCCTCGCGTTGTGGGACAGATGTAAGATTTAAATAAATTCAAATACAAATTCAAATAAATTCAAATTCTAATCCAATAGAAGCCTCATCTGTCACTTCCACTGGCAGCTTGTTCCACACTCTCACCACCCTCTGAATGAAGTTCCTCCTCATGTTGCAATTAACTATTTCGCCTTTCACCCTTAAACCATGACCTTTAGTTCTAGTCTCATCCAACCTTAGTGGAAAAAATCTGCTTGCATTTACCCCATCTATTCCCTTCTTAATTTTGAGTATCTTTTATCAAATCTCTCATTCTCTTACACTCTAGAGAAAAAGTCTTAACCTATTCAGCCTTTCCCTAAATCTCAGGTGCTCAAGTCCTGGCAACATCCTTGTAAATTTTCTCTGCCCTCTTTCAATCGTATTTACATCTATCTGTAGGTAGGTGACCAAAACTGTACACAATACTCCAAATTAGGCCTCACCAATGTTTTATACAACTTCAACATAACATCCCAGGTCCTGATATCAGTATTTTGATTCATGAAGGCCAATGTGCCAAAAGCTTTCTTTATCACCCTTTCTACATGTGACACCACTTCTAAGGAATTATGGACTTGTATTTACAGATCTCTCTGTTCTATCAGATTCCGCAGTACTCTATCACTCACCATGTAGGTGCTTCCTTGGATTGTGCTCCGAAAGTGCAACACCTCACACTAGTTTGCATTAATTCCACCTGCCATTTTTCAGCTCATTTTCCCTGCTGCAATCTTTGACAGCCTTTCTCGCTGTCCGCTACACCCCCAATCTTTGTTTTATCCACAAAATTGCTGACCCACTTTACTATATTATCATTTAGATCATTAGAACAACAGATCCATCACCAGTCCCTGTGGCACTCCACTGGTCACAGGCCTCCAGTCAGAACCTACTACCACTCTCTGGCTTCTCCTGCAAACCCAATTCTAATATCAGTTTAATACATCATCCAAGTTTAAGCCAAGCGACTTAACCTTCTTGACCAACCTCTCATGCCAGACTCTGTCAAAGGTTGTTTGTAAACTTGTTAATTAGGCCACCTGCATTCTCATCCAAATCAATCGCTATATATAATAAACAACAGTAGACACGACACCAATCCCTATGGCACTCCATTGGTACAATCACTAACCTGATAAACAGTCATCTATTACCATCCTCTGTCTCCCACCATCAGGCCAGTTTTGAATCCATTTGGCTAGCTCACCCTGGATCCCTTATGACCTAAGCTTCTGAACCAGCCTACTATGTGAACCAAGGCCTTTCTAAATTCCCTTCTGAAATCTACATATTTTTGAGACATGATTTTCTATGCACCAAGATACACTAACTATCCCTCAGCATTCCTTGCCTTTCCAAATAAAAACAAACCCTAAGCAACACACATAAATTGCTGGAGGAACTCAGCAGGTCAGGCAGCATCCATGGAAATAAATAAACAGTCGCCGTTTGGGCCAAGACTCTTCATCAGGACTGGAAAGGAACGAGAAGATGACAGAATAAAAATGTGGGGGAGGAGAAGGAGGCTAGTGATAGGTGAATCCAAGTGGGTGGAAGAGATAAAGGGCTGGAGAGGAAAGAATCTGACAGGAGAGGAGAGTGGACCATAGGAGAAAGGGAAGGAGGAGGGGACCCAAGGGGAAGAGATAGGCAGCTGAGAAGAGGTGAAAGGCCCGAGTGGGGAATAGAAGAGGGGAGGGGGGGAGAGAAGAATATTACTAGAAGGAGAAATCAATATTCATGCCATCAGGTTGGAGACTATCCAAACGGAATATCAACTCCTCCACCCTGTGGATGGCTTCATCTTGGCACAGGAGGAGGCCCTGAAATAAACCCTGTTCCTCAGAAGAGAAGGCACTGAAAGTGGCTAAGGTACTAAGTTAGTGGTTTGCATCAGTATTTATCAAGGAACAACATTCCCTGGGATCATAATGAAGGAAGCTACCATTTGAGATTCAGAATACGCTGAAAAATTAACAGCAGAGAAGCTAGAAATGCTGGTTGTATTTCAAGTGGAGGAGTGGTCTGATCTGGATAGGTGTGGTCTCCAGCCTCACCGGTGGGACATAGAGAATGGAACAGTAAGGTGCAGGGACAGGCCTTTGAGTCCAGAGTATCTGCATCCAACACAACTTACCCTGTACATTCCTTTAAACTTCCGCCCTCTCATCTTCATTTCATATCCTCAAGTTATTTGACATTTCTATCCTTGGAAAAATGGTCCTAATCTGTCTATTCCATAATTTTTTAAAAATCTATCAGGCCTCCCCTCAGCCTCCACTGCTCTGGTGAAAACACAATGTTTTTAGCCTCTCCTTGTAGCTCATAGCCTCTAATCAGCATCCTGGTAAACCTCTTCTATGCCCTTTCAAAAGCCTCTAGATCCTTCCTGTAATGGGAAACCAGAATTGTACACAGTACTCCAAATGGGGCCCAAGTAACGTTTTGTATAAATGGAATATTCCATTACTCGGTGCCCTAACCGATGGAGGCAAGAATACCATAGATCTTTTACTCTGTTTCTTCTTGTGTGGTCGTTTTCTAGGAGCTGTGGACTCCTTATCAAAATCCTTGTGAATGTCCAACAACACTACATTTATTAGTTCCTCCACATCTCAACTAGTCACACCCTCAAACTATTTTTACTTTTAATACATTGTTGCTGATTCTGATGGAGTTGCTTACTGATTTCTAAATGCTATGATATATAGTAAATGGATCATAACACTTGCTCGTATATTGATAGCAGACAATATGGTGGACGGCAGACAAAAATGGTTAGTCCTGATACATACAGAAAGAAGTACTGCATTATCTGAAGTTGGAGAATTTGATATTGCGTCCTGCAGGCTGTAATGTACCTGATGTAATTATGCCATGTTTTTCTTGTGCCTGTATTGGGCCTTGTTGCACCAGACCATAGATCAGTTGTGTTGTAGTATATTAAATTTTGTGAAAGTATTAAATGTAAGTCTGAACAATTCCAAGTGGCTCTTTAACTCTTTGTGAGCCTACAGCATTTAAGGTGTCTGTACAAGTTAAACATTTGTTAAATATTTGCTAATAGCAGCTGGATTCTTTCTGGGCTCTGGCACAGAGGCACGAGAACAAAAGATTCAATAGCTTCTCTGTCCGTGTGTGTCTCGCTTTGCTTGTGGATTGAACTCCTATTTATTGAGACATCTTTTGCTCGGTTTTTGGGACTTTACCCGGTCTGAGGAATTGTGATGATGTACACAGGATGATTTCAAATGTTGGAACTTGAAGATCCCCGACAGCAGCAACAATCAAGCACATACTACGAATTGTGAGCCCTAAAATCTCTATAGAAATCTTTGTGACAGACTACATAATATTTAGAGTGTTTCATTTGTTCTTTCTGTTCTATGATAATAAATGAGGCTTAAGTTACTTTGTTGTGCTTCTATGCTTATGACTCCATGCCCTGGTCACGCCCTGGTTTGGATTTTTCAGTCTAATCAACCCAGCCCATTACAATAGCACAGTTCAGGGACAGATCCCTTGGCCCACAATATCGTGTTGAGCTAACTAAACTAGTGATTAAATGCCTAATCAGTTCTGGCTACAAAATGTTCAAAGCATCCCTATCTCTGTGCATTCATGTGCCTTTCTAAAAGCTTTTTAAATGCCTCTCTCATATTTGCCTCCAAGTGCATTCAAGGGACCTAACTACCACTCTCTATGTAAAAATCTTACCCTGCCCATCTTCTTTGAGCTTATCCATTCTCACCTTAAATGCATGTCCTCTAGAATTAGATGTTATGACCCAAGGCTACTCTATCTGTGGCTTTCATAACCTTGTAAACTTCCATTAGGTCTCCTCTCAGCCCCCACCACTCTAGAGACTAACCTAGTTTATCAAACCTCTCCTCATAACGCATGCACTCTAATCCAGAGGCAATTCCTGGTAAACATCTTCTGCAACTCCCCAAAGCCTCCACATCCTTCCTGTAACAGAGCAACCAAAATCTTGAATGCAATGCTCAGAATCAGGTATATTACAGTATGTGAGTCTATATATATATATATATATATATATATATATATATATATATATATATATATATATATATAAATTAAATTGTTAGATAGAAAATGGTACAAAAATAGTACAAAACAGAGATAATATAAAAAAGTGAGGTGGTGTTTGTGGGTTCAATATCCATTTCGGAATCACTGAGTGTGTGTTTCCGGCTTCTGTACCTCCTTCCCGATGGTAGCAATGAGAAGAGGGCATGACCTGGGTGGTGGGGGTCCTTAATAATGGACACTGCCTTTCTGAGGCACCGATTTATGAAGAATTCTTGGATACTACGGAGGATAGTACCCAAGATGGAGCTGACTAATTTTATCCCCGCCACCCCACCAGACAGAGATGCTGCATGTCAGAATGCTCTCCATGGTACATCTATAGAAGATTTTGTGTGATTTAGGTGACAAAGCAAATTCTTTCAAATTCCTAATGAAGTATATTCACTATCTTGTCTCCTTTTTAGCTGCATCAATATGTTGGGTCCAGATTGGACTCTCAGAGATCTTGACACAGGAACTTGAAATTGCTCACTCTCTCCACTTCCGATCCCTCTATGAGGATTGGTTGGTGTTCCCTCATCTTACCCTTCTTAAAGTCCACAATCAGCCCTTTGGTCTTATTGACATTGAGTGTAAGGTTGTTGCTCCTCAACTAGCTGGCATATCTTGATATTAACTACACTCTCTCATCTCCATCTGAGATTCTATCAACAAATTTATAGATGGCTTTTGAGCTATACCTTGCCAAACAGTCAAGGGTATAGAGAAAGTAGAGCAGGTAGCTAAGCACACATTCCTGAGGTGCACCAGTGTTGATTGTCAACAAGGAGGAGATGTTATCACCAATCCACACAGACTGTGGACTTCTGGTTATGAAGTCAAGGATTCAATTGCAGTGGGAGGTACAGAGGCTCAGGTGCTGTGGTTTATGGATCAGGACAGTGGGAATGATGGTGTTAAGTGCTGAGCTATAGTCAACAAACAGCATCCTGACATGGTATTTGTATTGTCCAGGTGATCTAAGGCCATGTGAAGAGCTATTGAGAGTGGTAGACCTATTCTGGTAATAGGCAAATTGCAGTGGGTCCAGGTCCTTTGCTAGGCAGGAGTTGATAATAGCCTTGACCAACCTCTCAAAACATTTCATCACTGTAGATCTGAGTACTACTGGATGATACTTGTTAAGGAAGCTCACACTACTCTCTTAGGCACCGGTGTAATTGTTGCCTTTCTGAAGCAGGTGCGAACTTCCGACCATAGCAGTGGGATGTTGAGATTGTCCTTGAATACTCTCACCAGTTGTCCCATGTACTCTATCAGGGTACACATAAAGAGAACATAATAAAGCTGCAAATTAACTTCCTGACATTTGAGCACAATGGCTGACTAATAAAGGAAAGCACGCTCCATACCTTCTTTACCACCCTATCAAACTGTGCAGTCACTTTCAGAGTGCTATGGACTTAAACCCCAGGATCTCCCTGCTGATCAACTCTTTTAAGGGTCTTGCCTCTAGTAGTGTCATGTTTTATTTCACTTGATCTCCAAAAGTGCAACACCTCCTATTTGGATGAATTAAACTCCACCTGCCATTTCTCAGCCCATATTTGCAAATGATCTATATCTCACTGAATCCTTTGGCAATCTTCTGCACTATCCACTTGCAAACTCATTCATCTACATTTTCATATAGGTCATTTATATACACAAAATGTAACACAAATGGCAGAGATCCCAATACATATCCCCGAGGAACACTAGAAGTATACAGCCAGAATAAGTCCCATCAACCAATACACTCTGTGTTCTATGGGAAAGCTAATTCAGAATCTGGATGAGCAGTCACTCTGGATCCTATGAATCTTAATCTTAGGATGATACAAAAATTTATTTTCAGATATATAAAGGGTAAAAGAAAGATGAGCATAGGTATTCGACTGCAGGAAAATGACACTGGAGAGGTAGTAATGGGGGACAAGGAAATGGTGGAAAAACTGAATAAGTACTTTGCGTCAGTCTTTATTGTAGAGGACACCAGCGTTATGCCAGAAGTTTGAGAGTGTCAGGGGACAGAAGTGAGTGCAATTGCTATTACTAGTGAGACTGTCCTTGGGAAAATGAAAGGTCTGAAGGTAGATAACTCATCTGAAACAAATGGACTACACCCCAAGGTTCTGAAAGAGGCAGCTGAGGAGATTGTACAGGCATTAGTATTCTTTCAAGAATCAATAGATTCTGGCATGGTTCTGGTGGACTTGAAAATTGCAAACATCACTCCACTCTTCAAGAAGAAAGTGAGGCAGAAGAAAAGAGATTATAGGCCAGTTAGCCTGACTTCAGGGGTTGGGAAGATGTTGTCACAAGCAGCTGTGGAGGGCAGGGGATTGGGTGTAGTGAAAGTGGAGGCTGATGGGTTCTTGATTAGTCAGTGTGTGAAAGTTATGGGGAGAAGGCATGGAAATGCATCAGCAATAATAAAATGGCAGAATAGACTTGATGGACCGAATGGCCTATTTCTGTTCCTCTGTCTAATGGTTTTATGATCTTAATCTTCTGGATGAGCCTACCATGAAGATGACACCTACAGCTCTTACTTTATCAAGCATCTTTGTCACCTGCTAAAAACCCATCAAGGTTAGTAAAATGTGAGATGCTTCACACAAAACCATGTTGACTGTCTGTAATTAAACTAAGTCATGGTTTTACAATGTTTATAAATCCTGTTCCTAAGAATACAATAACTAACTTGCCCCAGACCTGAGACTTATTAATGCAGAGGTTTCCAACTTGGGTTCCACAGTCCCTTTGGTTAATGGTAATGCTCCATGGCTTAAAAAGGCTGGAACTTGCTGGTCTATAGTTTCCAATATTATTTCCTATCTTGAATAATAGAACAATATTAACTACTCACCAGTCCTCTTCGACCTCGCTTGTGGCTACAGAGGACATATGAAGATATTAGTAGTTTCATCTCTTTCCTCTCTCAATGACCTGGAGTGCATCCCATTGGGCGCTGGAAACCTATTCACCTTAATGTTCATTAAGAGACCCAAAACTATTTTCTTCTTTATCTCAAAACGTCCAAGCATATAAATACACTCTCTACTGATCTCACTGTCCTCCCCATCCTTCTCCTTGGTAAATTCCAACACAAAAAATATTTATTTAGGACCTCTCCTGCATCCTCTGCCTCCAGGCATAGGCTTTCTCCTTTTTCCTTGAGTGGTCCTACCCACTCCTTAGTGTCATTGACATACGTATAGAATACCTTTATTGTTGACGTATGTACAGAATGTTTTGGGATTCTCTTTGATCCAACTTGCCAAAGACTTTTCATGGCTTCTCCTGATTCTCCCAATTCATTTCCTGAGCTAATTTCTAATTTCTTTATAATCCTCTAGGGCTCCATTTGATTTTAGCTTCATAAACCTTACATACGGTTTCTTTTTCTTCTTGACTAAATTCAGCACCTCTCTCAATATCCAAGGCTCCCTTACATTGCTATCTTTGCCCTTCCTGCTGGAGCATACCTGTTCTGTCCTCTGTACAGTTGGACTTTAAACACCCTCCGTATGTCAGATGTGGACTTGTCCAGAAACAGCTGTTCCTAATTAACTTTCCCTAGTTCCTTCATAATTCTCTTGCAATTTGACCTGTTCCAGTTTAATACTCTCCTGCAAGGTCCATTTTTATCTTTAGATATAGCAGTCTTAAAATTTAAGGAGTTGTGTTCACTGTTCCCAAAATATTCTCCCACTGAAATGCCAGTCACCTGGCTAGGCTCCTTTGCCAACACTAGATCCAGTAAGGCTTCTCTTCTTGTTGAACTGTTTACATATTGATTTAAGAAACCCCACCTACCCCACTGAATCACCTAACAAATTCTGTCCCATCTAAATCTTTTGCACTAAGAAGGACCCAGTCCCACTTTAGATTGGAAAAGCTTATGTCAACTATGACAACAACCTTTTTGTTTTTACATCTTTGCCCAATCTACTTGCCCAATCTACTGTCCCAATCTGTTCCTCAATTTTGGGGGGGTCTGCAGTATTATCCAGAGTGATGGCACCTTTCTTACGTTTGAGTTCTACCTTTATTATGTCCCCTCTGAGTGCAACTATGATTTTGTCCATGATTAATAGTACAGCTCCCCTCTCTCTAATGTCCCCTTCTCTGTGTTTTCTAAGCCATCAAAACCCTGGAATATTAAACATCATTCCTGTCCCACTCTCAACAAAACATCTATATACATCACAATGTCACAGTACAGAGTTCCTTATTCTTATAGTAATATTCTTAGTATTAAAATACACACACTTTGCCCCATTATGTCTATTATCTCACTCCTCCTAATTCTTTTTGGCTCTGACATCTACCTTCCTCTCAAGCCCTCCTCTTTTGACCTGGTGTGATGTTTCCCAACCCCCTACCAAACTAAATTAAACCTTCTCAATAGAACTATCAAATATCCTGACCAGGATATTGGTTTCCCTCCAGTTCAAGTGCAGCCCATCCCTCTATATTGTCATCTCTGCCCCAAAAAAAGGGTGCAATGGTCCAAGAACCTGAAACCATGAACCCTGCACCAAATTCTCTGCTACATGGTCATCTGTTCTATCGCTATATTCCTGCCCTGATTTACACATGGCACCAGGAATAATCCAGAGATTACTACCTTTGACATCTTGCTTTCCTGCCTCCTTCCTAACTTCCAAACCTTAGTACCTCTTGCCCCTTTCCTCCTATGTTATAGTACCAATGTGCACCATGACCCCTGCCTGCACATATGCCCTCTGGAGAACATTCTACAGCTGGTCTGAGACATCATTAACCCTAGCATCCAGATGGCATCCTGTTCCTCTCCTATCGTTTTGCTCTGCTTGACACTCCTCTTCCACGATGAGCCTCAGAGTTCTCTGACCTGAATAGTTTATTTTTTCTATTTTCATATGTGCAGAGAAGTTTCTTGTGCATCAGCTACAGGACCAAACTGCTCCAGCCAACTCGTGCATTACAACTCAGTTTTAGCACCTCCAGTTTCTCTGGATTCTGGCTGCTTTGCAAATCTTCATTGAAAAGCTGAGAGCGCCCTCCACTGCACAGTGTTCTTGTACAGTAAATAAACTGGGTTAAAACTTGCAGCCATCCTCGTTATTAGTTGACTGTTCTCAGGTAAGTTTATATTTAGGGAATATGAAGTGTTTAATGTTTCACAAACATTAGTCTGTTGTACCATATCTGAAGGTCAGTATCTTAATTACCCTGTAACAGTAGCTCAGATTTCATATGCCCATTAACATGAAAGCTATTTTCATGGCAACTATATGGTTGTTGCTTTTCGTTACTTATAATCATTAAAATACCATTTGCCCTTTATCATTTGGTGATGTACATCTGGTGATGTTAAATTACCTAATGAAATTTAACCTACAAGAATACAAATTGAAAACTCTTTCATCTAGAAATAATTCACTTGCCTTGCAACCTCCAAACATGCATTGCCCTTCAGCTAACAGGAGTTGCTAACATTCATATGAGAATCACAATGAATTCACTAAAGCCAGTCAACTAACCATACTGAGGGCTGGGTTCACAATAGACCCCTCTAGAAGCATGAAAGGAGGACTGCATCAGCAGCTTCCTTACTGTGAAATAGTGCTCTTGATTTTCCCTGGAACAGGTGTTTCAAGTTGCAACTTATTTGTAAAGTTTTAGGTTGTGGTTCAGAGTCTGCAAGTTAAGGGAACAGGACTGTCAAGTTTGCTGTTCTGGGAGCTGGCAGAGACTTGCATAGGCTGAATGGCTCCTTCTGCTCCTTAGCAATTCTCTGATTCTGTTGAATTCATGTTCATCTCCAAGAATATATATGATCTTTCCAATCCACTTTTCAGTCCAGAAGAAAATGATTTCGTAGACAGTTTTAGTTTCCTGTCAAGCATGGGACATTCCAGAGGGCATCTGTGCCTGGGAGCAGGCAGAGGAACCATGGCTCTGAAATGACATCTTTGGGGTGGGCTCCAAAATCCAAAACTGGAATGATGTTGTGAGCATTTTGATTCATCGGAAGGGATGAGGTTGATACTTGGCTCAGTGCCTGTGATAGAGGTTGTAGATGTCGATGTGGATGTGGGAAATGGGGTGGAGGGGTGGCATTGTCCTGAGTTCCTTTTTCATCCTCAGCTGAGACCAGGGAGGGTGGTTTAAGGGAGAGTGAATTGGTCATGACAGACTGTAAGTTCTCACTGAAAACTTGCTCACTTTTTCTGGGACCCTGTCATTAGCCAAAAAGTCAGGAATTACTATTTTAATTAGTAAGTATTGCAGGGGAAAATAAGAAACAAGAGAACTGTCCCCTTCAGAATAATTAATATGTCACTGGAAAGGAAAGAGCATGTGTGAGTAATTCAGCAGAGCTTGATGGAGCCTATTGGACTTCAGTGGTGTGGCCCATCTACTGCATCATCTCTAAGTTCTAGTATGTAATTCATTATTCAAGCAAATCATCAGTCAAAAAATATATTGATTTTCATGATGGTGTCGAGCTGCAGCTCCGTCAAGACCATGGCTCAGACTAAGTTTGTTTTTTAAGTGTGCTCTGGGTTCAGCTTTCAAAGTCCAGTGAGGTGGATGGGTGACGAAGGACATTACAATCTGAGACCCTGTCCATCACTCAAAGGCCAGCAACCAGGAGTCCGTGCAAGCAGGAGGCATGAGGGCTGCTTGGTCATTGAGCCCATAGTTCAAACCTGGAGTTCGGGGTCCGGGATGATACCGAAGATTGATCAGTCATCCAGAAGTTGAAGTCATGGAGTTGGAGGACTGGATGCGAGGCAGGAAAGTGGCTTTTGGTTTGATGTTTTTGTTTTGCTGCTTGTTGTGTTTTGTCTTGAAGAGCTCTTTGTTTTTCTGCCAAGCATTGTGGTTCTGCTACTTTGCTGTCAGAATACGTGGCAATATTTATATATCTAATGATCAAAACCAATTAGTGACCAGTCATTCTAATGCACTCTCTAGCAGTTACCTGCTCTCTTTGTCCTCCACAGGCCTCCTCCAGCATCTACAACCATTGCAGCAGAGGAGGCTGCAAATTGATCTGACAGAGCTTATCTAGCCTTAGATAGTTTGACTTTAGATGGAACAGTCTCATCATGAGCAGCAGTATTCTGCATTATCTGGCAAACTGACAATATCAAGGACATTGATAGGAGTCATTAATGTTGACTTTAACTCTGAGGGAGGAGAACTAGTTTGTCTGCCTTGGCCCGACTGTAAATTGTTCTTCTCAACTCTAGATTGCTAAAATTTCCTTTGGGGAAAAAGTTGCTGAAGTATGGTGAAACCTTAAGGTGTGTTTGAATGCTAATATGCAGTGCAGCTGTTTGATTTCAGCAAACTAAGTTTTCATTCAGAGGTTAGAGCTGCCATGCAAAGATGGTAGATCCATCCATAGATGAGGTTAGTGAACCAGGCGGGCACTGACAATAACTTGGTAGATTTTTAATCGTCGTTCATAAAACTCTGTGTGGTTTTGCAAATTTAGAATTAATAATGGAAATTTAAATTCAACTGTCTCCAGAGTCAGATTGAACCCTGGTCTTTAGATTGTTAACTGACTTACTAGATTGGTAACTTAACCACTGTGTCACCATTGTACCAATTCAGTTTCACACTCTGTGACAGAGGGAAGTGCATTAAACACATCTTTAACATGTCTAGGTATTATGTCTCTCATGGTTGAATAGCTGGAGTAATGTGCAGACTGTGAAATTTGCTCAAGAGATTCTGCAGGTGCTGGAAATCCAGAGTAACACACACAACATGCTGGAGGAACTCAGCAAGTTAGGCAGCATCTAAGGTGAGAAATAAAATGTGGAGGTTTAGTTCTGAAGGTCCTGATGAAGGTTTCAGTCTGAAATGCCGACACTTTATTCCTCTACGTAGGTAATGCCCGACCTGCTGAGTTCCACTAGCTTGTTGTGTGCGTTACTTGTGAGATTTGCATGTTGAGGTTTAGAGTGGAGGTAAATGTGTCATAGTGTGATGGTTACTATTAATGTTAGATGGGATTTCAGAGAGATGTTTAATGAGATGTGGAGATGTAAAGCATTGGAAGAGTGCAAGGTCTCACTCTGCTGTTTTTCAATCTGAGACAATAAGAGACAATGGAAGCCTCCATTTAAGAAGTGTAGGCATGCTTCAGGCAGTTTCAGCTGGCATGAGACTGTCATGAAATTGCACCATGTGGGACTGTCCTGATGCACCAAGAAGCACAGTTAGTACCAGCTGGACACTGTCATTATTATAATAGTGGAGGAGCTCAAATTTTAACTGCATTGACTCAAAGAGCTGGAGGTTAATTGTATGTCATATCTCTAGCATGTCTTTCCAGGCATACCTAATTTCTTTCTCATTACAAAAAATTATGTGTTTGAGTACCATGTGCTGTGATGCCATGTGTTTAAGTGTCATTTGTTTGACCATCAATTTATGACACATAATTTTTTGAGTACTTTCTCTTAAATATTCAGTGTCAGGGGCTTCATTTTTTAGTTCTATGAATGCTATTTCCTTTATAGTGTAATTCAGTGCTCTGTTTGGAAGTGATTTTTTGCACATTTTTGGACCATAGAGAAATTTCTCTCTATTTTCCATTAGTTCTTCTATGCCCCTTTCTGTAGTAGGATATCACCTCTAGTAGTATTTAACAGTACTGCAGAAGAAAAGAAAATCATCTCTAGTGAAATCTTCACTCATACTGGGCAGAATTTCCTGTTTATTCTCAGATCAGTTTTTACTTGTTTTGTTTCCCATGAAAACATGCTACTTAAAGAAACATCACTCAAACGTTTTTCTTTGTCCTCATTAAAATCTCTGAGT
This sequence comes from Hypanus sabinus, assembly GCF_030144855.1. Lineage (NCBI taxonomy): Eukaryota > Metazoa > Chordata > Chondrichthyes > Myliobatiformes > Dasyatidae > Hypanus > Hypanus sabinus. The sequence goes on along the minus strand of NC_082706.1, from coordinate 75,701,444 downwards.
CCATCAAAAGCCATTGTTCATCCCATAGGCTCTTTCTCTAGGAGAGAGCAGTATAACTCCTGCCACAGCAAGAGGAGAGACCAACATTCCACTGTTGATATTACGGTCTGCAGTGTCACTTTATTGTGTGTTTCTCTGACTCAAGAATTGGCATAAGCTCACTCTTGAGTGGAGGGAGGGGAGAGAGGGGTGAGAGAAGGGAGAGAGAGATTGAGTGCCGAGGCCTCTGACAGCCTCAGGGTTCCATTCTCCTGCGATGCATTGGTCGGTGACACCAACCAGGTTGTCCACAGGGCCACACCCCAAAGATGCAACATCTTCCAGGCTGCTCCTGGGGTTATCAAAAATGCCGCTCGACGAGCTCTGAGAGCGAGAACCCACAACCCTGAAGAAGCACAGTTTGTGTGTAGCTGTAGATCACGGACTCCGACAGGACCCCAGACACTGTGAAAAGGGAAGAAGAGACATTAAAAAGAAGAATGCTTTGTCAATGAGAGGAGAATGGCCAGATTGGTTCAAGCTGACAGGAAGGTGACAGCAACTCAAATAACCACACTGTACAACAGTGGTGTGCGGAAGAACACGAAATGTCAAACCTTGAAGTGGATGGGCAACAGCAGCAGAACATCACAAATATACACTCAGTGGCCACTTTTGTGCCACCTACCTCTGAGCCAATTAGGATTCCAATCTACTATCTCCTTGATAATAAACGTGCTGTAGTTTGAATGCTTCGGGATTCCATGCAGTCTAAGCTTCCAGACCTGCCTGGCATGAGTGACTTGTCAAAGGTCTTTCTAAAGCCATATATACAACTTTCACTGCCCTATCCTCATCTACCCTCTTGGCTACATCCTTCGAAGAACTCCAACAGGATTGTCACATGCAACTAAACACGCTTATAGCCATGCTGAGTTTCCTGAATCAGACTCTCGATCCTGTCCCTCACAATCCCCTCCAGCTAACTGCCAGAGCTTCCATCAATTCTCTAGCTTCCTACAAAGCTCAAATGCTGGGGACCTTTTCATCTCAATGCACTATAAAGCCTCCAATACCTACTCCCTGTTAATTTGTATATGTGGCCCAAGACTTTACCAATGATATCTATAGATTCCATTGTTCACTCCACTGTAAAAACTGAAGGAAAATATTCTTTAAAAATCTCACCCATTTCCTTTGGTTCTACACTCAGGCAGTCATGCTAATCTTTAAATGACCTAGTCTCTCCATAGCAACCCTTTTATTCAATCTCTTAGGATTTTTTATCACATTGCCTGCCAGATCCTTCCAATATCCTCTTTTCCCTCTTAAGTGCACTTGTACACTTCTTGTAGTCATCAACAAATTCACTAAGTCCCAATTTATGCATGGTGCACTAGGTCCCTATTTTTCTTCACCAGAGCCTCAATATTGCTTGTCAGCCCTTCTTTTACAGAAAGTGATTGATCTTAGAAATAAAAAGGCAAACAGGCTCATAATTATAATGGCCATTACCATGTTTAAAAGCAGCGAGCTTTTCAGTCAATAAGAAATTTGATTCATGCAAATTGGAGCTTTATCCTGTAACATACTGACATCTGCTGGTAAATTCAGTAAGGGAATCCAGTTCGGAAGTGTAATAAGAGATTTTAACTGTTGTATACTTATTATTGGCCTTTGTAAAATGCAGTTTCACTTAAAGTAACTTTAAAACTAAACTGGGAAGGGAATATAAACAACCTCATGAAAGTAGGTTTCTAGTTTCCATTTATGCCAATGTAGCAGAATTAAGATTTCAGAATCACAAACAGGTTTGATATTACTGACATATGCCATGAAATTTGTTGTCTTGTGGCAGCAATACATTGCAATACATAACAATAAAAACTATAAATTACAATGAGAAATACACGTAAAAAAGAAAAATAATAATTAAATAAATAATATGAAAAGAAACAAAAATAATGAAGAAAACTGAGGTAGTGTTCATGAGTTCAGAAATTTCATTGCAGAGTGGAAGAAGCTGTTACTAAAAGTTGAGAATGCATCTTCAGGCTCCTGTACCTCCTCCTTGAGGTGAGCACTGAGAAGAAGGTAATGGGGAAAAATCTTTTTGAAGAGAAGTTTTTTGAAGCATGGCCTTTTGAAGCTGTCCTGGATATTGGGGAAGCCAGTGCCATGGTGGAGCTGGCTGTATTTACAACTTTCTGTAGCATTTTCCAATCCTAGCTCATGGTCCCTCTATACCAGACAAACATGCAACTAGTGTGAATGCACTCCAAAGTACATCCTCATGAGATATAGCTGCTGTTGTGCCTTCTGTGTGATTACATCAGTATGTTGGGCCCAGGACAGATCTTCAGAAATGCTGACACCCAGGAACTTGAAACTGCTCACCTTTTTCACTTCTGATCTCTCAATGAAAACTGGTATGTGTTCCCTTGACCTATCCTTCCTGAAGTTCACAATCAATTCCTTGTTCTTACTGATGTTGAGTGCAAAGTTGTTGCTGTGACACCAATCACCCAGCTGATCTATCTCACTCTTGAACACTTCCTCATCCCTATCTGAAATTCTACCAACAATAGTTGTATCATCAGCAAATTTATAGATGGCATTCGAGCTGTATCTAGACACACAATTGTGGACGTAGAGAGAGTAGAATAGTGGGCTAAGCATGCATCTTTAAAGTATGTAGGTATTACTACTGTCCCGGTGATCCAAGGCTGCACTCTGAGCCAGTGAGACGGCATCCACTATAGACCTATTCTGGTGATTGGCAAATTGCAGCTGGTCTTTGTTTAGGCAGGAGTTGATCCTGGCCATGACTAGCCTGTGAAAGCACTTCATGATAGTAGATGTGAGTGCCGCTGGGTGATGATCGTTGAAGCATCTCGCCCTGCCTTTCTCGCACAGGTATGATCGTCGCCCTTTTGAATCTGGTGCGAAACTGACTGCAGCAGTGAGAGATTGAAGATTGAAGGTGAGGAAGATAAAGAATGGTAGGGTGAAGGAACCATGGGTGACAAGTGAGGTGGAAAATCTAGTCAGGTGGAAGAAGGCAGTAAGCAAGGCAGAAGAAGGAAGCAAGGATCAGATGGGTCTATTGAGGAATATAGGGTAGCAAGAAAGGAGCTTAAGAAGGGGCTGAGGAAAGTAAGAAGGGGGCATGAGAAGGCCTTGGCGAGTAAGGTAAAGGAAAACCCCAAGGCATTCTTCAATTATGTGAAGAACAAAAGGATGACAGGAGTGAAGGTAGGACCAATTAGAGATAAAGGTGGGAAGATGTGCTTGGAGGCTGTGGAAGTGAGTGAGGTCCTCTATGAATACATTCCTTCAGTATTCACCAATGAGAGGGAACTTGATGACACTGAAGACAATATGAGTGAGGTTGAAGTTCTGGAGCATGTTGATATTAAGGAAGAGGAGGTGTTGGAGTCGTTAAAATACATTAGGACGGATAAGTCCTTGGAGCCTGACGGAATATTCCCCAGGCTTCTCCATGAGGTGAGGGAAGAGATTGCTGAGCCTCTGGCTAGGATCTTTATGTCCTTGTTATCCACGGGAATGGTACCAGAGGATTGGAGGGAGGCAAATGTTGTCCCTTTGTTCAAAAAAGCTAGTAGGGATAGTCCAGCTAATTATAGACCAGTGAGTCTTATGTCTGTGGTGGGAAAGCCATTGGAAAAGATTCTTAGAGATAGGATCTATGGGCATTTAGAAAATCATGGTCTGATCAGGGACAGTCAGCATGGCTTTGTGAAGGGCAGATCATGTCTAAAAAGCCTGATAGAGTTCTTTGAGGAAGTGACCAGGTATATAGATGAGGATAGTGCGGTGGATGTGATCTACGTGGATTTTAGTAAGGCATTTGACAAGGTTCCACATGGTAGGCTTATTCAGAAAGTCAGAAGGCATGGGATCCAGGGAAGTTTGGCCAGGTGGATTCAGAATTGGCTTGCCTGCAGGAGGCAGAGAGTCATGGTGGAGGGAGTACATTCAGATTGGAGGGTTGTGACTAGTGGTGTCCCACAAGGATCTGTTCTGGGACCTCTACTTTTCGTGATTTTTATTAATGACCTGGATGTGGGGGTAGAAAGATAGGTTGGCAAGTTTGCAGATGACACAAAGGTTGGTGATGTTGTAGATAGTGTAGAGGATTGTTAAAGATTGCAGAGAGACATTGATAGAATGTGAAAGTGGGCTGAGAAACGGCAGATGGAGTTCAACCCGGAGAAGTGTGAGGTGGTACACTTTGGAAGGACAAACTCCAAGGCAGAGTACAAAGTAAATGGCAGGATACTTGGTAGTGTGGAGGAGCAGAGGGATCTGGGGGTACGTGTCTATAGATCCTTAAAAGTTGCCTCACAGGTAGATAGGGTAGTTAAGAAAGCTTATGGGGTGTTAGCTTTCATGAGTCGAGGGATAGAGTTTAAGAGACGCAATGCAATGATGCAGCTCTGTAAAACTCTGGTTAGGCCACACTTGCAGTACTGTGTCCAGTTCTGGTCACCTCACTATAGGAAGGATGTGGAAGCATTGGAAAGGGTACAGAGGAGATTTACCAGGATGCTGCCTGGTTTAGAGAGTATGGATTATGATCAGAGATTAAGGGAGCTAAGGATTTACTCTTTGGAGAGAAGGAGGATGAGAGAAGACATGATAGAGGTGTACAAGATATTAAGAGGAATAGACCGAGTGGTAAGCCAGTGCCTCTTCCCCAGGGCACCACTGCTCAGTACAAGAGGACATGGCTTTAAGGTAAGGGGAGGGAAGTTCAGGGGGATATTAGAGGAAGGTTTTTTACTCAGAGAGCGGGTAGTGCATGGAATGCACTGCCTGAGTCAGTGGTGGAGGTAGATACACTAGTGAAGTTTAAGAGACTACTAGATAGGTAGGGGGGGGTTATATGGGAGGCAGGGTTTGAGGGTCGGCACAACATTGTGAGCCGAAGGGCCTGTAATGTGCTGTACTATTCTATGTTCTATGTTCTATGTCCTTGAATGCTCCCGAAAGTTGGTTGGCACAGATTTTCAGAGTCCTCCCAGGAACACCATCAGGCCCTGATACCTTGTGAGGGCTCACCCTCTTGATAGATATTCTGATGTAGGCCTCTGAGACAGAGATCACAGGGTCACCCGATGCTTCAAGTGTCATTTATTCTCCCTTTCAGGAAGTTAGGGGTCAGTGTGGAGTTTAGCAACAGGAATATGTGGGAATTAGAGGTCAAAGCTGGATTCTTGGCCTCCACTTCTTGCTCTGTGTTTGAAGGCCAGCAATGTGGATGTGTGATGAAAGCAATCTGATGTCAGGCCAGCAGGTCAGTGGCAATGAGGGCTGGTGGCCTCCACAGGTACAATAGTCCAATAGTTACATTTAATATCAGAGAACGTACACAATATACAATCTGAAGTTCTTCACAGATGTAACAGAAAAGCAAGAATGTCAGTAAAAACCATTAGCCCACTTCCCCCCCTCTCTTGCACACACAGCAGCAAAGCATCAGCCCCCTCCTCCACCACTTATTTAAGCAAAAAACCATCTGCACCCTCCAGCCACCAAGCAAGTAATAGCAAAGCCCCCAAGAAAGACCATGATCTGCAGTACAGAAAACCTAATCGTTCGACATGCTGTCTATTTCCATAATAAAGAGGCAGGGAGGTGTCGTACAGTGAGAGGGGAGAGCAGCAAAAACAACTCACTGATTTACAGTGTTAATGTGTCTGCGAGAATACAAATCCACTGGTGACTGGAGGCCTGGACATGGCCTGTCCTGAGGTTAGTTTCGGTGCTGTTGCTTTTTTGTTGTTGTGTAACCACTTGCGTGTTCTGCAAATGTAGCAGGCATGCTATGTTGGCACTGGAAATGTGACATTTTCAGGCTGCCTCCAGCTCATCCTTAGGTTGCGTGGGTTGTTAACACAAATAATGCATTTCACTGTATGTTTCAAAGTTCAAAGTACAAATATCATCAAAGTATATATACAGCATACGACCCTGAGATTCATCTTTCCACACTCAGCCATGAAACAAAAGAAACACCATGGAACCCATTCAAAGAAAAACATCAAACATCTAGCATGCAAAAAAAAAGAAATCACACAAACGGCAAAAAACAAGCAAAAAATGCAAAATATAAAACATCAAACCACAAAGTCATTGAAGCAGCCTGGGAATGTAAGTGAATTTGAATCTGTATCTGAGTCTTGGAACTAAAAGGGGCAGTAGATCTTCAGTTCAGCTTGTCTGTAAGGACAGGAGATAATGAGAGATAAAGGATGGTACTGGGTAAGGTAAAAGGTGGTCACTTGGGGACACAATAAAAGATAAAGGAAGGGTAAGTAGAGGAGGAAGAGGAAACTATAAGAGTTAAAGAGTAAGGGGAATGAAGTAAGGATGAAGGGAACACAGAGAATTTTGTTCTGACAGGTGTTCGAGGACAAGCCAGCAGGACTGAGTGATAAGGACACTGAATGGAATTATTCTGCCTATGGGATTAAAGCAGTCAGTAATTGCCTACAACAAATCCTAAACAAAGTTCCGGCTCTAGTTGATAAGTGGCAAGTAATACTTTTGAGGTATAAGCTGCAAGGCACTGACTTTTATAACTAGCATAAAAAATAACCATTTTCAGTGGTAGTTATTCAATAATATTGTTACGTTTGTTCCTCCAGTTGTACCTCCTGGAGATCTCTACTGACTCAAGCAATATGTTGAACTGTGCAGGTCAGAGACTAGACACCTAATACCTCAAAGCTTTTCCAGCATTTATAAAGTAAATGTCAGCAATGTGTTAGTGTTTGCAGTTCTTACTGAGATACCTGTAGCTCTAATGATGCTCAATAAAGCTTAGCATCATCCAGGGCAAAGCAACCAGTTGATTGATTCTCTATCACTTGAGTATTGTGAACAGTGCAGGACAGTTACTAACATGGTTAGAGCATTGGCTGATTGGTAGGAGGCAGTGAGTGGGAATAAAAGGATCCTTTCCTTGTTGGCTGCCAGTGACTAGTGGTGTTCCATAGGGATTGGTGTTAAGACCACTTCTTTTTATGCTGTATATCAATGAGTTAGATGATGGAATAGATGGCTTTGTTGCCAAGTTTGTAGATGATATGAAGATTGGTAGAGAGGCAGGTATTGTTGAGGGAACAGGTAGGCTGCAGAGGGATTTATACAGATTAGGAGAATGGGCAAGAAAGTGGCAAATGAAATACGATGTTGGAAAATGCACGGTCATGCACTTTGGTAGAAGAAGTAAATGTGCAGACTATTTTCTAAATGGGAAAAAAATCCAAAAATCTGAGATGCAAAGGGATTTGGGAGACCTTGTGCAGAACACCCTAAAGGTTAACTTGCAGGCAGAATCAGTAGTGAGGAAGGTAATTGCAATGCTAGTATTCATTTCAAGAGGTCTAGAATACAAGAGCAAGGATGTGATGCTGAGGCTTTATAAGGCACTGGTGAGGCCTCACCTTGAGTATTATGAACAGTCCTGGGCTCCTCATCTAAGAAAAGATGCGCTGGCATTACAGAGGGTTCAGACGAGGTTCACAAGGATGATTCCAGGAATGAATGGGTTATCATATGAGGAACATTTGATAGCTCTAGGTCTGTACTCGCTGGAATCTAGAAGGATGTCATTGAAACCTTTGGAATGTTGAAAGGCCTAGAAAGAGTAGATGTGGAAAGGATGTTTCCCATGGTGGAATAGTCCAGGACAAGAGTGCACAGCTTCAGGATAGTGGGACATCCATTTAAGACAGAGATGCAGAGAAATTTCTTTAGCCAGAGGGTAGTGAATTTGTGGAATTTATTACCACAGGCAGCTGTGGAGGCCAAGTCATTTGGTGTATTTAAGACAGAGGTTGGTAAGTTCTTGATTGGACACGCCATCAAAGGTTATGGAGGGAAGGCTGGAGAGTGGGGCTGAGGAGGTGAAAAAAAATCAGCCAGTATTCCATGGCGGAGCAGACTCGATGGGCTAAATGGTCTAATTCTACCCCTAGGTTTACTTCTTCTTGTTACGGACTATCCACCATTACAAATATTCCATTCCTTCACTGCCAGCAAACTGAGGCTACATGTGCAAAGTTTATAAAGACTACAGGTCCACTTTTGAAGGGGTCTTTAACAATAAAACTAAATGTGCAGATTTTCCATCCTAATGGGATCAGAGCAGTGAATACATTGGGACATCATCAGATAAAGTTGCCCTTTCATGTTAAACATCCCAACTTGGAATTGTATCGCATGTTGAAAAAAAGACAAAGATGAATTAAATTCATACCAGATCTCCTCCAGGGGCCTAAGTATTATCTGTTCATAGTTTTAACGTTTCCTTTATAATTATGTGTGTTTCCCCCAGCTCCTCTGGATCCCTCCCATATCCTGAAGATGCTCGAACGTCTCCTTGTGTAGATAATGGCAACATAAGAGAGCCAATGAGAAATGTATGTAAGAATAAGTGGCAGTAATAGAGGGGAATAAGTGGAAGGGAACGACACGAATGATATCATTCCCTGGGAACCAACTTGAGGCCAGTGATCTGAATGGCTCCTTTTGTTCAGTTATAAGATAAAGTTTTAAAACAAACATAGCCATTCATCGTATTAAGTTATAATAAAAGAAAGACATTGAAACTCTAAAAAAGATTATGGCTACAAATTCGAAATTTGGTATAGACTGGAATATGGTGATTCTATGTATGCTTCTGGCCTAAACTGATCTTTCCATGAAATATTTGCTTGTTCTACTACTTTTGTTCCAGTGAAAATCTCTCCAGATGGTGTCAACAATGGTGAAACATCTCCTTCCATTCTCTGCATATTGATAAGTGCCTCTTGAATGCCTCTATCATATTTGCCTCCTCTCCATACCTGGCAGCACATCGCAATCATCCATGGCTCTGTGTTAAAAACTTGCCCTGAACATATCCCTCAAACTCTCATCTTCAATTCATGTCCAATTAAATTAGACATTTCAACCCTCAGAAAAAGATACTGTCTGTCTATTACTATCTTATATGCCTCTATCAGATTTCTGCTCAACCACTGCCACTCCCGAAAAAACAGCCCAGGTTTATCCAACCTCTCCTTATAGTACATACTCTCTAATCCAGAGAGTAACTGGAAAATCTCTTCTGCATTCATGCCAAAGGCTCCATACCCTTCCTATAATGGGGCATTGAGAATTGAATGCATTACTCCAGATGTAAAGAAGGTTGAATGAGTGCAGAGAAAATTTACAAGGATGTTGACAGGTTTGAAGTTCCTGAGTTATGAGGAAAGATTGAACAGGACTGTTTTCTTTAGAACGTAACAGATTGAGAGGAGATATTATGGAGGTATACAAAATTATAAGAGGTATAAATAGGGTCAATGCAGCAGGCTTTTTCCACCGAGGTTGGGAGTGCCTACTGCCAGAGGTCATGGGTTAAGGGTGAAAGGTGAGAAGTTTAAAGACAACAGGAGGAGAAACTTCTCCAGAGGTTCATGAGAGTGTGGAATGAGCTGCCAGTACAAGTAGAGCCTGTGCACTCAATTCCAAAGTTTAAGAGATGTTTGGATAGGTATATGGATAGTAGGGATATGGAGGCCTCAGGTCCTAGTGCAGGTTGATGAGAGTAGGCTGTTTAAATGGCTCAGCATGGACTAGATAGGCCAAATAGCCTGCTTCTGTGTTGTACTCGTCTATTACTCTCTGACAGTATGATTCTATGCAGCCTAACTAGAGTTTTATAAATCTACAACAAAACTTTCTGATTCTTGATCTCAATTCCTTGACTAATAAAGGCCAGCATGTCCTATGCCTTTGTTATCACCCTATAAGCTGTGCAGCCACTTTCAGGGAGCTATAGCCTTGGATCCATCAGCATATCAACACTGATGTCCATGTAATCTCCCTAAATGCAACATCTCACATTTGGCTGGGTTAACCTCCATTGACCATTTCACTGCCCATATCTGCAACTGATCAATATCCTTTGGCAATCTTCTACACAAAAACTACCTATCTTTATATCATCTGCAAACTTACTGATCCACACATCCCATCCTCATCTTCATACAGTGGCAAACATTCGGTCCATGATGACAGATGAACTAACTCAGTGAGAACTAATTCAATCACGTGCAGATAGGAGAGGTGATTATTACAGCTCCCCCCCCCACCCCACCCCACCCCCCCTGGTTACATTCAGGGTGGCACACAAACACACAAGCGAACAACTGTACAACCCGGGCTAAAACATAATTGTAAATGAACTGGAACATCTCACTATAATTCCACAAAGGTATTTTAAAAGAAAAACAATATGTGTGTGTGTGTGTATCACAAACAGCAGAATTCCCATTAAAGTTCTCAACACTACCTCTTCCTTTATCTGAAAATATTCCAGTACATTAGCATACTCTTTTCCCTATCCACCATGTCCTTCTCACTGGTAAATACTGTTTGAAAGTATTCACTCACACATCTTCAGATTGCATGTTCCCTCCTTTATCCCTAAGAGGCACTACCCTCTTCTTAGTTATCCTTTTGATATATGCATAGAATACCTTGGGTTCTCTTTAATCACATTTGGCAAGGACTTTAAATGGACCCACCTGGCTCTCCTAAAATTCCCCTTTTGAGTTTTTTTCTGGCTTCTTTATAATCCTCAAGAGCTCCATTGGATTTTAGCTTTCTAAGTCTTACATTAAACTTCCTTTTTCTTCTTGACTAAATTCACTATCTGTCTTGACATCCCTGACCTTGCCTTGCTTACCCTTCCAGAGTATCGGAATGTATCTGATCTATACTCTTGGGAGTTAAATACCCTCAACATTTCAGATATGGACTTGCCCAGAAACATCAGTTCTGAATTAACTCCCACTAGTTTCTGCCTAATACTCTTTGTAATTTGACTTACTCTAATTTTATACTCTCGCACAAGTCCATACTTATCCTTATTCATAGCTATCTTAAAATTTATGGAGATGTCATCAATGCTCATTAACTGTTCTCCCACAGTTACCTGGCCAGGCTTATTACTCAGCACCAGGTCCAGTATGGTTCCTCCTCTTGTCATGCTATCTACACACAGGTTTAAGAAACCTTCCTGGATGCAGCCAACCAACTCTACCCCATTTAAACCCCTTGCACCAAGAAGGTTCCAGTCAATATTAGGTAAGTTTGCCAATCAGATTTCAGTAAGGCGTTTGACAAGGTACTCCATGCAAGACTTATTGAGAAAGGAAAGAGGCATGGGATCCAAGGGGACATTGCTTTGTGGATCCAGAACTGGCTTGCCCACAGAAGGCAAAGTGTGGTTGTAGACTGGCCTTATCTGCATGGAGGTCAGTGACCAAAGCCTCCTGGGTGGAAGGGTCCCAGACATCTTGGAGTGAATCCTCAGTATTTTTAAGTGGGAGAGTGAGTAGCCAGAGTTCATGGTCCATATTGGTCCAAGTGACAGAGGTAATACCTGTAAGGAAACATATTTCAAGGTTGCTAGTGCACATACTTTGATAATTGATTATACAGTTTGACATGTGAGTTGGCGTAGAAGAGAGGACATATGATTTTTGGATTGTTGCGCTCTCTTCCAGGGAAAGGTGGACCTGTACAGATGCGATGGTCTGTATCTGAATTGGAGGGGGACTATATCCTTGAGGGAAGGTTTGCGAGTGCTGCACGGGGAGAAGGGTGGGTGGGGGGGAGGTTAAACAAGCTGCAGGGAGATGGAAACCAGAGTGCCAGAGCAGATAGATAGTGGAGTGGGGTTGTGGGGAAAGATATTGTTAACTCCACATACAAAGAAGTCAGGAATCGAAAAGTTGAGCATGGTGGTGCTAATGTTCTGAGCTGTGTATATTTCAATGCAAGGTGTATTGTAGGAAAGGCAGACCAGCTCAGGGCATGGACCAGCATGTGGAATTATGATATTGGAGCCATTAGTGAGACTTGGTTGCAGGAGGGGCAGGACTAGCGGGTCAACATTCCAGAGTTCTGTTGTTTTAGTGATAAAGTGGGAGGAATTGAAGGAGAAAGGGTAGCTTTACTAGCCAGGAAGAATGTCACAGCAGTGCTGAGTCAGGACAGACTGGAGAACTCATCTAGTGTGGCCCTGTGGGTGGAACTGAGGAATAAGAAAGGTATTACCATGTTAATGGGGATATATTATAACCACCCAACAGTCCAAGAAATTTTGAGAAACAAATTTGTAGAGAGATCGCAACTGTTGCAAGAAACATACGATTGTTATAGTAGATGATTTTAACTTTCTGCATATTGACTGGGATACCCATACTGTAAAAGGACTAGATGGGATAGAGTTTGTCAAATGTGTTCAGGAAAGTTTTCCTTAAGCAGTTCGTAGAAGCACAAAGAGAAAGTGATACTTCAGCTGCTGTTTGGGAATGAGACAGGGCAGGTGACAGAAGCTTGTATAAGGGAACACTTTGCATCCAGTGACCACAATGCCATTAGTTTCAAAATAAATATGCAAAAAAGATAGGTCTGTTCCTTGGATTGTGTTTCAAAATTGGAGAAAGACCAGTTCTGATAGTGTCAGAAAGGATCTGGGACACTCTGTTTTCTGGCAAAGGCATACTTCTAAGTGAGAGGCCTTCAAAAGTGAAACTTCGAGAGGACAAAACTTTTATGTGCCTGTCAAAATAAAAGTTAAGGATAACAGGTTTAGTGAACTTTGGTTCTCGAGAGGTACATAGCAGGTATAGGCAGGTAGGAACAAATGAGGTACTTGAGATATATAAGAAATGCAAGAGAGCACTTAAGGAAGAAATCAGGAGGGCCAAGAGAAGGCATAAGGTTGCTCTAGCAGACAAGGTGTAGGAAAATCCTAAGGGCTTCTATAGATATGTTAAAAGCAAATGGATTACAAGGGACTAAATTGGTCCTCCAGAAAATCAGAACGGTAATCTATACATGGAGCCAAAAGAGATGGGGAGATTTTTTGCATCTGTATGTACTTGGGAGACAGACACATAGTCTATAGAAGCGAGAGAAAGCAATGGCGAGGTCTGGGCCCTATATAAATTACAGAGGAGGAGCTGTTTGCTGTTTTGAAACAAATTAGTGTGGTGGAAGCCCCAGGGTCAGCCAAGATGTTCCCTCGGACCCTGTTGGAGGTGAGTGAAGAAATTGCCGCGGCCCTAGCAGAGATATTTAAATCATCCTTAGCGACAGGTGAGGTACCGGAGGATCGGAGGATAGCCAATGTTGTTCCACTGTTTAAGAAAGGCTCAAAGAATAAGCTAGAAAACTGTAGGCTGGTGAGCCTGACATCTGTAATAGGAAAGTTACTGGAAGGCATTCTAAGGGACGGGATATATAGGACTGTATTTGGATTGACAGCTGCTGATTAGGAATAGTCAACATGGCTTTATTGTGCATGGTAGGACATTCTAAACAATCTTACAGAGTTTTTTGAAGAAGCTACCAGGTAAGTTGATGAAGGAAAGGCAGTGGATGTTGCCTACATGGACTTCAGCAAGGCATTTGACAAGGTCCTACATGACAGGTTGGTTAAAAAGGCTTGGCTTCCAAGATGAGAAAATTGTATTAGACATTGGCCTTGTGGGAGAAGCCAGAGAGTGGTAGTAGATGGTTGACTCTCTGCCTGAAGACCTGTTACCAGTGGAGAGCCACAGGGATGCTGGGTCTGTTGTTGTTTGTCATCTATATCAATGATCTGGATGATAATGTGGTTAATTGCATCAGTAAATTTGTGAATAACACGAAGATTGGGTGTGTAGTGGACAGTATAGAAGACTATCAAAGCTTGCAGCGGGATCTGGAGCAGCTGGAAAAATGAAATGAAAAAGAGGACAAATGTGAGGTTTTGCACTTTTGGGAAGACCAACCAGAGTCGGTGTTAAACCGTGACCAGCAGAACACTGAAGAGTGTGGTAGAACAAAGGGATCTGGGAATACAGGTCTATAATTCATTGAAAGTGGCGTCACAGATAAACAGGGTCATAATGAAAACTTTTGGCACATTGGCCTTCACAAATGAAAGTATTGAGTACAGGAGATGGGATGTTATGTTCAAGTTGTATAAGACTTTGGTGAGGCCTAATTTGGAGTATTGTGTGCAGTCTTGGTCACTTACCTACAGGAAAGATGTTAATCAAATTGAAAGAGTGCAGAGAAAGTTTACAAGGATGTTGCGAAGCTGGAGGACCTGAGTTTTAAGGAAAGATTGAATAGGTTAGGACTTTATTCCCTGGAATGTAGAAGATTGAGGGAGATTTAATAGAGGTATACAATATTATAAGGGGTACCAACAGAGTAAATGCAAACAGGCTTCTTCCACTGAAGTTAGGAGAGACTACATCTAGAGGTCATGTTCTAAGGAGGAAAGATGTAATGTTTAAGGAGAACATGATGGGAAACTTTTTCACTCAGAGGGTGGTGAGAGTGCAGAATGAGTTGCCAGAGCAGGTGGTGGGTGTGAGCTCGATTTCAATGTTTATGAAAAGTTTGGATAGGTACATGGATAGTAAGAGTATGGAGGGCTATGGTCCCGGTGCAGGTTGATGGGACTAGGCAGTTTAAATGGTTCATCACAGACCAGATGGGCAGAAGGGCCTGTTTCTGTGCTATAGTTTTCTATGACTTTATGACTCTAAGCTGATTCCTCCCATGTCAACAAACCTGTTGTTTTTACACCTTTCCCTAACCTGCCTCCATATCTGCTTCTCAATGCCCTGGTGGTTATTATGGCGTCTGTTATATAATTGCATCAGAGTGACTTAAACTTCCTTTTTTTATAATTCTACCCAGATATGCTCAGTGGATAAGCCCTGCACTGTGCCCCTCAGAGTGCAGCTAGGACAGTACCTGGTTAATAGTGATACCACCCCCTCTCCTTTACCTTCCTCTCTATCTTGTCTAAAACATTGAAACCATGGAATATATTCAGCCTTTCCCTCTCTTAATCAAGTCTCTGTAATAGCCACAACATCATAATATCATGGACTGATCCATGCTCTTAGTTAATTACACTTATCCCTGATACTGCTAGCATTAAAATACTCCACAGTATAATCCATCCATAAGCAAGGCAATTATACCTTACTTATTCCTGTTCTTCCTTGCAGACGTAGTGGTCATGACATCTACCATCCTCTCAATCCCTCTGCTTTGTGATCTGGTACACTGGTTCCTATTCCTCTGATTCAAGGTACACTCTTTGTCCTGGGTGAGATTTGTGACCTCAAATACAACCCTTGGATTTCAATCAATGTTATTCACTTAGTAGATATTCACTTAATAGATTGTTGTTGCTGATCTTAGCCATGCCTCACAGCTTGTTGTTTATTGATGTGTTATGGAGGCCACCCAATAAAGACGAGGAGTGTGTCGACTCTTCCTTCAGCCCAAAGATAGAGCAATGACAGCCTGCACTGCAATCTTCCTCAAAGTGCATGCGTTCAGAGACTATATCATTTCATTACATCCATTTGCCAGGAGTGCCTGAAGGGTTTCTGTGGCTCTGATGCACAAACAGCATGATCCTGTGGTCATTGTTCTTGCACCTGCCCAGATCACTGCCGCATTCTTCCAGCTGCTTCACCCATCTGGATGGCATCCATTCAGTAAGCAATGACCTTTAGCTAAAAGAGTGTAGTTTAGTGTTTATTGTGAATGTACCTTTAAGGGCAAATACCTCGTCTGCTGTACTAGATGCTAACATCTGTTACAATTTGCACACACTAATAGAAAATTCCACATTTTGACAATGTCAGCACAGCATTATGCAGGGAAGCCCGACGGTACTGTGAACCTTGCAGCTAAAATCTTCTCTCTTTATACAACTTTCAATTTACCTTTAAGATAACCTAAAAATAAAACTGCTTTGGTGCCACTAAAAGATGAAATTTCCAGCTCACAATTAATGACCTTTGTTAATAACCTTCATCTGGATCTTCCACCTGCCACGTTGTCTACTGTACTCCCTGGACTGCGGCGTGGCCGTTGCTAGGTTAGCTACCATGGTTGTGCAGGCTGCAGGTGGCCTTGGAACAGGATCTCAGTAGACGTAGGCAGAGTAGGCAGGCCTGGGGCTAAACAGTCCCATGCAATAGGTTGACAGACAACTGCAAGGAGAGTAGTAAAGTGTTTCTCAGGATCATTAATGCTGTCATCCTGTGAGAAAACACGCAAATAATACCCCGCACAGACAAGCTATTTTCCCCAAGTGTGATTTTAAATATTCCATAAATATGTTGAAAGGTGGATTATCAGAGTGCGGTAAGCTTTTACCCTCTTGGTGGAAATGGTTGTTTATTGTATATGCTTTATACAATTATCGGTTGAATGAATGCAAAACTAAAATCCTAGTTAGAATCATAGTTTCCCTGACATAATTTGTATTTTTAATTATTTCTATCTTTATCAAGCTCATGTTTTTTTCATAGTATGGTGTTCGTCCCCACTTACTGGCAGGAGGCAGTATAGCAGTTAGATATATCTTTCCATTTTTAACACATTATACATTGTGTTATGATTTTTTAAATTAAATAATCTTTTGATTGGATTCTATTATCTGGATTATAAAGGTGATAGATTTTTCAAATGAGCCATCGTCTTTTTTTATTGAATGTCTGCTTTGCTTCTCAGCTCCTCACTTAGTTTCAAGTGTTCTGTATCATTGCTTGAACTTCAAAATAAATGTAACCCTCAGGTTCTGTCAGCAACATAAGTCTAGGGAAGACAATCTCTGGCCCCGCCAAGCATGTGAAATTTGAGGTGTCAGATCTCTTGTTTGTGTAGATGCTGTGTGATTCGTTCCCCTGTTACAAATCAATACCACAAAATAATAGACAGTACACCATATGCAATTAGCTTTATAATTCTTAATTTGCTAAAGGGTTAGTGAAGTAAAATAAAAAGAAAAGGGCCCATTTTAATGAAGCAGTCTAATGTGCACAAGTTGACGCTCATAGTTTCCCTTCCGCCGGTCCCCGGGCTTCGTCGACTCCTGACCCACTCCAAGTCCACACCTTTCTGGTGTCTAAGACCTCTCCTTTCTGGCATCTTCTCTCTTCATCTTCTGCTGAACAAAAGACCCAGATCACTTAGTACTCAGGCACACAAGAAAAAAAAACACTCCCTTCATTGAGCAGCACATATTCCAAAGCCCCCATTATCGCTAGCCATAACCCAAACATTGCTGCTACAGAAAAACCATTACATTAGCAGTGCTTCTAAAGAAAGACTATTACATTAGCAGTGAAACCTTTCCCAGTGGAACCAAAGTTTCTCATTCTTTCTTGAACTCCAAAAAGGACCCAGGGATTGAAAATTACTGAGATTGGACACTGTCAGTACTATTCTCAGCTGAGTTTGCAGCAAGCGACCTGTGCTGGGTTTCATGTTGATCATGTAGCAGAGACAAAGCTTGTATGACTTGAGACCCTGCTGTAGTACTCAGTGTGGCTTCTACCTGAGCACAGCCACAAAGGAAACATAGAACCAGTAGCCACATGAACCTTCCCTGTCATACAACATGATCAGGGCTGATCTACATCAAAACCATTTTCAATTCACCATTGATCCCTTTAAAATCCAAAAATCTATTGATCTCTGTTTAAAATAAACTCAATTGTTATGCCTTCAAAGAGGAAAACTAAGAGTACAGAATAGGAGAGATGGAAATTGGAGGGAAAGGAGGAGAGAAAATAGGAGGAGGGATACGGGAGAAATGAAAAGTGAAGGGAAGATTAAAGGAAGAAAAGATGACAGGAGATATATCAATAAGATTGAAAGAGTGTAGAGAAAATTTACAAGGATGTTGCAAGGACTTGAGGACCTGAGTTATAGGGAAAGGTTGAATAGATTAGAACTCTATTCATGACAACGTGGGAGAAAAAGGGGAGAGTTGATAGAGGCATGGAACATTATGAAGGGTATAGATAGGGAGAATGCAAGCAGACATTTTCCACTGAGTTGAGGTGAAACTAGCTCATGGGTTAAGGGGAACATGGAGGGGAACTTTTCACTCAGAGGGTGGTGTGAAGGTGGAATGAGCTGCAATGGAAGTGGGAATGCAGGTTTGATTTCAACATTTAAGAGAAATTTGGATAGATGCATGGATGAGCAGCATGGAGGGGTTTGGTCCAGGTGCAAGCTGATGGGACTAGGCTGTTTCTGAGCTGGAGTTTATCAGAGATGGAAATGAGAAAGATTGGAGAGGGGAAGAGAGGAAAGCAAAACAGGACAGAAAGGGCGAGAATGTGAGAAAGAAAATAAAAAGGATGAAACAGATGTGAGTAGGGAGGAACAAATCAGGAGGGAGGATGAAGAAGGAATACAGGCGATAGGGAAAGAGGAGACTCGAAAATGAAAATAAGGATCAGAAAATCAAGAACAAGGATGCAGAAGGGTGGAAATGGATAGAATACAGAGGTAAATATAAAGGGAAAACAGGAGAAAGATCAATAGAAACCAGGTAAATGGGAGAGAGATGAATGCAGAAAGCAGGTAAATGGGAATTAAAAAAGAAGGGAGTCAGAGGCAGGAAAACTAGAACAATGAAAACAGGACTGGATGGGAGGGGAGAACTAAAAGGAAGTGAGAAAATAACAGAAATTTTTAAAAAGGAGTGATGAATTAGTTTGGGATAAAGAAAGGCACAAAATGGGGTAAAGATATGAAAAGAAGGGGTAAGTAGATCAGAAATAGAACAGGAAGAACAGGACAACAGAATAAAATTAGAGGGTCAGAAACAGCAGGGAGGACAAATAGAAGAAGGAATTTGATGGCAAAAGGAGTGGTGGAGCAGTAGGATCAAAAAGAGAATACAGGGGAGTGGAAAAAAATTAGAGACATCATGGGGAAACAGGAGGGTGCACAATAAACCAAAAACAGGGCACAAATAAGTGGAATGAAAATAACAGCAGTGAAAGTTGAAACTGTGGAGAGGATGAAGGCAGAGGATGTTGCAGAGGGAAACAGCAGAGGTAAAGAGGCAGGTTGGTAGGCTGGAGGTGGGCAAACAGGGGAACAGAAGGAAGAAAGGGAGATTAAGAGTGAGGAAACCACACACAAAATGCTAGAGGAACTCAGCAGGCCAGGCAGCATCTGTGGAAAAGAGTACAGTCAATGTTTCAGGCTGAGACCCTTCGGTAGGACTAGAGAAAAAAGATGACAAGTCGAAGTTAAAAGGTTGGGGGAGGGGAAGGAGAAACACAGTGTGATAGGTGAAACTGGGACAGGGAGGGGTGGTACAGAGCTAAGGAGATTGGTGAAAGAGATACAGGACTAGAGAAGGGGAATCTGATAGGAGAGAACAGAAGGCCACAGAAGAAAGAAAAGAGGGAGGAGCACTAGAGAGAGGCAATCTGTAGCCAAGGAGATAAGGCGAGAGAAGGAAAGGGGATGAGGAATGGTGAAGGAGAGGGCAGGACATTACCGGAATTTCAAGAAAATGATGTTCATTCCATCAGATTGGAGGTTACACAAACGGAATATAAGATGTTGCTCCTCCAACATGAGTGTGGCTTCATCACGACAGTAGAGGAGGCCATATTGGAATAGGAAGTGGAATTAAAATGGGTG